>NC_056731.1:1059375390-1059722890 GCF_019279795.1 Protopterus annectens | reverse complement strand
TGGGTATGCACTTTCACACTGTTGTCTGTTATTCCATGCTGTTACATGCCTGTAGTGCCTACTATATTTGCAAGTACATGTGTATTCCCCCATAGGAAACTTGGGTAAGTGTTGTGGCAGTCTGCCTGTAGTTTACACAGAGCCTAGCAGCTCAGTTTATACCTAGAGGGATGCTATGTCCAGATATTTGTCAGATGTACTGTTGCCCGGCCCCCATATGTGTTGTGTATTTCTGAAAAAGCAGTGGGATGCTGTGAAGATGCATGTCACTAACTAGTGGGAACTATGTCGGCTTGGGACTTCTGCTCCTCTGGTTAATATGTGCTAGGACAGACAGGAGGGTATGAAAGCATCAACTGTGTGAGCTTATCTATTCCAGTATGGGTGTGATATTCCCATTTTCATGGCTGAAAACATCCCCTTTGTCAGGCTTGGTCGACATGTCTTGCATTAAGGAGTTTTGTGTATACCTCTGGACTGAGCAGATTGTGTCAGACTGCCCATGTTTATTGGTCATATTTCTGCTGTATTCCACAGGATCATTACTGTGATTTGTGTGGCACTTCACTATGATGATTTTATGATGTCTGTCAGTAACTGATGATGTATATGTCAGTATCAGAAGTGACTTCCTACACATGTCTGTTGACACAACCCCTATTACTGTAGCAACATTCTACATTTATACCTGCAATACTTACATTCCCTTGCACTAAGAGGTTGTGACTTATGGTGCTGAGGTAGGACTTCACTACATGTTATGGGCATATGTATGACTCCACTACATGTTATGGGCATATGTAACATATATATATATATATATATATATATATATATATATATATATATACACACACACACACACACACACACACATATATATATATATATATATATATATATATATATATATATATATATATATATATATATATATTTCCATATCCTTATGTGTAAACATGAGTGTTGCATATACCTTCCCTGATGTATCACACCATATTTATCTGATATGTGTATATTTAGATATAAAAACATGACTGATACAACACTATTTTTTTACAAGTACTAAACAATTGTAGTAGTCAAAGCAGTTGTTCATTGCTATTCAGTATGTGTACTGAATGATATAGTTGAAAAAAACAACAGATATCTTTGCAGCTCCGATGGCTTAGTGGTTAACTGCTGTGACTATAGTGTAAAGGATCCTGTAAGGACCATTGGATACAGAGTTGTTAAGGCAGTTTTGGGCAGCTTTAAGTGGGTTTGTGTGGGTTTGCGTGATGGCAAGCAGTGCTAATGTAAAGGTTAAATGAATAGGCGCTTACAAAAAGTGGGCTTTGCTTATCAGTGCGCAAAGCTGCTCAGCATTCACATTTAAGTGATGCTTAAACCTGCTTAGCATAGCTCAGCCCTGGTAACCAGTGATCACATTCCAGTCTGATAAAATAGCAGGGTAATGACATCTTTAATAAGTGTATTTATTTCCATGTACATAACATGCTTCTATATGCTGTCATTACAGTAGCAAGGGGTGAGAGTATACTATATGGGAGTCCTGAGTATACATGGATGGTACAACAATTCTTTCTCTTTGCATGTGTTTCATACATGGATAGTATCCCAGGTTATATTTAGTCACACTTGCATGTATTGCATCATTACATTACTATTTTTAACAGTGTTTTTCCAAGTAAAAGTCGATTGCAGATTGTAGTACTGGAACCATACACCCCTGCATACAAAGCTGGACTCTGAGTATTGACTATCGTGTTCTTGGTGTGTGAGCTGTATGGTATTAAGTATCTCCTACTGGATATTGATATGATATGTAGATATTAACTGTAGACTACTATGTGTTTAGGACATGTCTTTGAGGGTTGCTGTCATGTAGTAATGGGATACCTATTAGTGTCAGACATCTATCTGTCAAAACATTCATCCTAATGCATAACCTGTTGGCTAGCTGATTTCCGTCTGTCCTCTATACAGATGTGCAGATGTCAGGTATCCATCTTGGCTGCTTACAACCAATCTATGATTGACTGACTCTGACATGTCTGCCCAGCTGTGTTATGAATGCCACAGCTAGGAACCCCCACCCTGTATGCACCACATGCCATAAATACCTCAACCAGACTACCACAGTCAACAGAACATGCTTGGGTATGGGTCTCTAACCCAGACACTGGCCATGTTATGTAATATATGCTGCATACATGTCATTTGGAGCACCTCACTGGCCGTCTGCAAGAGAAAAAACAGATGACTGGATGTTTAATTTAACTGTCACCCTGGGGATCATTCAAGTGGCATTGGTTGATAGATGGCCTGCTGACAAATGTTAAGTGGCATGATACTAGTGTACCCACATGCCATACCCTTCTCATCTCTCCATGGACATTAGCCTGGTACACACCTAGGAACACCTGCACCTATGGACACCAGTACTAACAAATGTGTCAGTGTGCATTACTGAAAATAACAGCATCTGTTTGTTTGTACACTTGTAGTTAACAATACCCTGAGGGCCTTCGCATCCACTACACCCCCATTGCCATGCTTACAAAATGGCTGCTGCTGTAATTGACGTTAAATATACCTTGTTACACTCTTTACCCTATGGGCTACCTGGAGCTTGCAGTACCAGCATAACACTGTTCTACAAATGGGTAGATAGGCTTGGGTTACCCATTAAGTCCTGGCAAGTGTGTGTATGTGTGTGAGTGTGCATATTTATAGGAGACAGCATTCTGATGCCACATTCTCCCAATACTATAAACCTTGCCATACATTATAAGGGATAGTGATGCTGCTGAAATTAGGAGACCCATGACAAACCCTCACCCTACTATCCCTGTGGCATTTGCAATAAATGCATATCCCTGTAGTAGCACTGATTAGATAGACAAGGGGTTGTATTGCAGTCCTGGTCAATGTGTGATGGTGGATATGTCAGAGCATTATCATGGGTTTCAGTGAGTACAAAATCCAATATAGGGTGTGGGTACTGGGTATACTGTCTTTACACCACGGTACCTGCAGTACATGTCCCAAGGTCCATTGTATGAGGACGGCTGTCACCATCAACCATACAGGTAACTGATTACACTATCCAGCCCAATAATGCATGTGCTGTGTGATAAATCTCTGTAACAGAATGGACTCACTGACAAGGTAGTTAGTACTGCTAAACCCAGGTCTGCCAAATGTGTCTATGACTGTATGTGTTTGTCAACGTGTATATGACAGTATGCCATATTATGTATTGTTCATTACACCCAGTACATCCCCCATTACCATAATGTACAAGGCCTGGTGATGTTCTTCACTTAACAGAAACTCGGGACACACCTCACCCTAAAAGCTATGTGGTGTATGCAAATAAAGCCAAACACATTAGTAGCAATAAGTACTTTGGTAGAGGTTCTACTCTCAGTGTTGCCAAATAAGTGTGTGTGTATGTGAAGGGATCTACTTCAGGTTGCAGAAAATATATGTCCCAGGAGATCACCTGTCTGAGAACTAACTGGCTAATGGTAACATTTCAAACAATCATCTTGTGTTAATACATTCAAGAAAAACTAGTAGTGGATACATACATGCCCTCTTTTCCACTGTGCAGCTGTACAGCGATACAGGAGTTGGTATATATACATGGGTGTGGTTGTTGTAACCACAGTCACCCACTTTGGGGTTATTGTTGTAGGTGTTCCCCCGCTTAGTGTGCAGTTATACTGTACAGTTTATGTTAACAGGTTAAGTAGCTGTTAAGCGCACTACATGTGGTTCTATGCTGCCTCACACCCTCCAAAGTGGTGGGCTGTGCCACCCACACTAGCGCACCTATGTTTACCAACTCCAGGATTCCACTACATTGGGGAAGAGGACATATACCCTGCCAGTAACATCGTCCATGGCATTAAACTGGTGAACTGATTATTTCCTGATGTGATGTTCTGGCAATTTGGTCTGGGTGGAATTACACAGGCCAAAATGAGTTCACTGCAAAATGAAGTACATCCATGTGAACAGTATTCTCTGTGTATTGCATCAACACCAAAACCTGTGTGTGTGTGTGTGTGTGTGTGTGTGTGTGTGTGTGTGTCTGTGTATGCACGTTATTCATGGACATTTGGTGTGCGCCATACAGTACGCTTACAATTGTCCACTGTGGAAGAGCTGCTGACATCAGCCACCATGCACTCACCTGTATACACCACTCAGACGTATAAGCCATGTGGCACATACAGTAACTGTTATACAGACTTGTTACCTGTGTTCAGCTGTACCCGGGATATGACACAGTCAATGTGTCACCACAGTGCTACACCCCTTGTAGGACAGGACAGCAGACCAACATCCTGCCAACACATAGACACCTGGAACACAAACAGAATACATTATGGAAACCACAATCAGTCAGTGTTAATAACAGCTACAAAGCATCATGGCTGGGCAGCTACACACCCTGATGTGTAAGCATTAATCATTCCAGCTGAAAACATGTTAAACAGCATTACATTGCTAAACCTTAGGACATTCACCCTGTGCATAAGAACCACATCACCATGTCTCTGCATCAATGGTATGGATGACAGAGATGTGGCACAGGTATCATCATATGCACAGGGTGTGTTGTGGGTTTGCCAGAGGCCTAGGCTGAGCTGTTTGGTTGACATCAAGTGTGTGTGGGTTAGAGGGTTCTTTATTAAATGGGATGTGCAGATGTGGTTTGTGTAGGTATGGAGGTGACCTAGCTGTGTTGGTGAAGTGTGTGTGTATGTATGCATACATGTCACCAATGTGGCTACCCTATAAGGGGTTTGTTGGACAGCTGCAGACTGTACATGGCAGGGTGTACAGTTCACTGTCTCTGGCCACAGACGTGGAAACTGAGCCTGCCAGGGGTTTCATGGGCACTACCAGGCAGAAGCCCAGATATGTTACTCTCCCCCCGTTGATGAGAGTTGTCTACTAGATCCACGTCCGAGTTGGGAGCAACGAGGACCAAATGCATGTGGCCTGCTGCATTGTGGTATGGACAGCACCACCCCTGCAGTGCTGCTGCTGGTACTGCCACGACAGGAGCAGACGTGAGTTGTTGCACATCCACGTAGACCTCCACCTGTTGGTGTTGCTGACCTACATCCATGTGGCTGCCACCCTACTCCCACCACATACTCTACCACAGACACCACACAGTCAAGGATTCCCACCATCTCACTCAACCGTCTATCCAGGACCTCTGAAAAATAATGGTGGGCACCTGCAAGATCACGTATGTTGTCAAGTACAGCAGAATGAGTAGCCCTCTGGAGCCACAGACTCTGTCTGGTGTACTGTTCCATACATGCCTGTGCCTCCATGATGGCCCAAAACATGCATCTGATGACACCTGCTATGGCACTTCTGCCAGGGGCATGATGGCCAGCAGCCCTACTATGAGCACCCCTGTACATCTGCCTGTGTGGTACCTCACCAGTCATCTGGCTATGGCTGCTGTGTACAGACACACTTGCCATTGTCCCCACACTGTCCTGTCTCATGCCACCACCCAACAACTGTCCCTAATCTATGGCCACTGGTGATGAGGTATGTATGGGCATTGAGACTGTGTGTGGGGATGGGGTGGATAAAAGTGGGATGTCAACTGATGGCACAGCCTTAGCCCCTGACAACACTGCCTGTGCCTCACCATGTCTATCATCATTGTCAGAGACTGTATGGACACTAACATCAGTTTGCCTGCAGGAGGGACCCTGACCCACCTCGCCACCTGTGAGGGGCAAACAAAAAATGTAATGTAAGACCTGTACATTATGATTTACCTCTATATATACACACACACACACACACACACACACACACACACACACACACACACACACACACACACACACACACACACACATACATACGCTTACAGGTGAGGTGGCACAAAGATATTACACAGACCTCTCATTACCCATCAGTCAACATGCATGGCAGCAGCAGGCACTGCAGCCATACTCAATCTTTGTTACCAACATTATACATCTCTGTGATTTGTGAGTTGTGTTAGTAGGTGATTCCCCTTCCCCTGGAACACACTGCACTCATGTACACAGTATTGCTGTACAGCACACTAGCATGTACTGTGCACCATACCTCACGAGTGTACACACCATTGCTGAATATGTATATGTGTGGCAGTTATGTTTGCTCTGTTGCTCACAACCCCTATGTGTTTGTCTGACACATACCTGGGATGATATGAGGACTGATGTCACAAGTTAATGCCTGTCCTCTGATTTGCAGATCTCGTCATCAGCAGTGCATGTATGAGCAATAAAATCCAATTACAGTGATAACCATCAAGCTTCATATGGATATGAAGAGTGTACACACCCTTGTTGACATGCCAACCTCTTCCATGGTATGCAGTTGGGCCACAATACTGCATATGTTAACATTACACACACCTAATATGTGACATGTGACCTGTGCAATCCAATGCAGTATCAAACAAATGTGTTAGTCATGCAGATGCTGAATGAGATGCATACAATATGTGGGTTGCATAAGTGTGCACACCCTTAACACAATGGTTTCTTGCAGCACCTGTTAAGTGAAGTACAGCAGTCACTATTTCTGGAAGGGGTATACTAGCATGGCCCATCTTCACTTGCCATTATTTGGTCACTCTGCCCTATATATGTCCCCCAACTCTGCCAGATTGCAAGGTCAGCTCCTGTGCACAGCCCTTGGAGGTCACACAGTGGCTTCACTATTGCTGTGAAGTCAGGGCTATGTCTGACACAATTCATGACCTTCTTTACTGTGTTTAGATACAGCCATTCTTAGTGAGCTTTGACTGTATGCTTCAGTTCACTGTTGTATTTCAAGATGTCACTCCTCCCCATCCTCAGCCTCATTGCAGATGCTTGGCAACTATGGGCCACACATGAGTATTATTTTGCAGAGTTCCAAATTCTGAACACCATGTCTACCGGCCTAGTTCCTGCTAATGAACATCACACCTAAAGGTGTACACTGGCCCCAGCAAGGTAAAAATGGGGATGGTGGCCCTGAGGTGGAGTTAGGTGTTGCTTGTGCACCTCATGTATCTTTATGAATACTGTCTGTAGGTTTCAGCCTTGATCTCATGACAGCATTACACATTTCAACACATGCCTTTGGGAGACTTGATGTTATGCATATGCTATCTGTAGTGAGCCCTGGGTGATGTTGCCTGTGGAATAACTCTTCCGTCTGATTACCCTAACCTATAGGCAACACTTATGCGGATTCCAGGTGATTATCGACACAGGTACTGCACAGGCAGTACTTGCTAGTCATTCCTGCAAGTCCCTCAGTGTTGCTGCATATTTCTGGGCAGCCTCCATGACCAGTTTGCAACATGTATTGTCATCTGTTTTAGATGGGCATCACTTTATTTTCTACATTAATGTTGTCCTATACTTCATACAAACATACATGTCTGTCAGCACTGTTTGCCATGGTATATGTAATGGTGAGGTTTTTCACACTCCTGAGTGCTACCTTTTGGATATGGGATCCATTTCATGGTTTTTAAGATGTGTGCAAGCCATGGTTGCCTCTGTTGCAAGTAAGTGGGGAAATGTCATGGACATACTTCTTGGACAGCAGACCATTACTTGGTGTGACGTTGAGGCCCTGTACTTGTTGGAAGGTGTGTACTCAAGAAGAGTGAATGCTGTCAGTACCTCAAAAGCTGCTTCCACAATATGTTATTTGGAGTGTGTGCACACATATGCTTCCAGTGTATGTTAAGGTATGTATTCCCCATATTTGTTGTTCTAACATAGGATTTCATATTACACATTCATTGCTTGTGTTAGGACCACATTACAGGTTGTTAAAAGGTGTGGAATGTGGTATTGTGATTTGCTGTTGTTTAGATCACAAACAGTTGCCATTGTAATAGTGGTGTATACACTGTTGTAGCCATTGTATAAGGGTAATCTTTCAGACATGTCCTTACTGTAGGCCATTTTTCCCACCATTATGTTCATCTCTGTCCACACATCGTGCACTGCAGGTTGTTAGGTATACTTCAGGACTCTTATATACCCTTCAGATATGCCGCCATGGTGACCACTGTGATGCAGTGCAGTTAACAGCAACATGTACAGCATGCATTATGGGTAGGTGTGTTAAAGGTATGCAAGGCAAATAGCATAGCCATAACATGGCCAGTGTATTGGCAAACCTGAACATTACAACTCCATACTCACCAGCTACAGGCTGCTGCCCCAGTTGTATACCAGATGGACCTAAATACTTGTGTGAGAGATGTAATGTCATTAGCCACACTTGTGACATTGGTACAGGGTGGTAGCAGCATTTCAGCACATCAACAGTACAAACCCACAATACTAGAGATTATGCACATCTGTTCCTTACTACACTGCAGCAACAGACTATCTTATCTGACATATGCATGGTGATACTTTACAGATGAAAATGGATAAGTAACAGTGGTCTACTAATGAGCCCTGGGGCCTTACCTGCATGCTCCTCATCCATTGTGTGGGTGGTACCCACTGCTACAATGCTGTCTTCAGCTTGTTGACTTGGCTGGTGGGCGGGTGCTCCAAAGCTGACGAGAAGCTCCTCATCATGTGTTAGTGGGGGCTGGATGGCATGACCCCCACCTGTGGTTAGCTGGTTGCTCATAACTGCAGTGGCATGCTGACGGGTGTGGGACATCAGATCCATGCAGCAATGTCGCACCTGCTCATAATTGCGGTTGTGCAGGCTGACATAATTTACCCTGTGGATGAGCTTGGTCCACAGGGTGGTCTTTTACTGCAGATCCTGGGCTATGTGCTCATAGAGGATGGTATGACAGACTATGAGGAACTGGATTATAGCATCATTTTCCAGGGGTGTGTATGCGGGCAGGCATTCCCGGGACATTGTACCTGGATGTCATAAACAGGAAAAAAGGCCAGATAACCTCATATATTTGTTCACATGCACATCAACGGTGGGTATTACTTGCAAATAATCCAGACTATACCATAACACTGTAAACTATCATGGCTTGTACATCTTGCATTACTCTACTGACCCTGATCTGCCCAGTTCCCCCAATGTTGGACACTTAATGGCTTAATCCACTACACAGCATTCATTTCTGTGTAGAGAGATGACTGTGGCCATCTTCCATGTGGATGGTGGCATGAGTGTGTTTGATTGTAGTGTGTGATGGGACTGTGAGCACAAGCCTCTGTTAATGTAGAAGGCAAACTGTGATATTCTCATGCCCATGTAGACTTGCTGTTGGTGTCATCAGTTGACATTATGTCCATGCTCACCACTGATATGGGCAGGAGTGTGGGTGATGTGCATATCCCCCCTACAGTTGTGGACAGGATGCCACAGTTCCCACCTATCCTATCTGAGGAAGGTTGCCTGTATCAATGGCATGTGTGTATGAGGTGTGCTTTACCCCCAGTACAGGCTGACTTGTGTTAATGGCTCTGAGACTGCACACATTTGTACAGACATGGTTGCAACTGGCCTTGGTGTTTTTCATATTTCTGATTTCTAGTCATAGTCAGCCTTACAGGAGGTCACCTGTGAACCTACATGCTTGCTCAGATAGAGGTGCACTTACTTCCAAGTTGTGGTCTGCACCTAGATGTCCCTGTACAGCCACTATTGAAGCCTGTTATGTGCTTTATGTCTTGGTGGTGTCCACCAAGGTGGATTACTCTGTTGTTGACAGAGGATGGTTGTACATGTAAGGTATTGCTGATTCCATATAGCTACAGTAGATATGAGGTGTACACACCCTTGTTACAATTTATGGTACTTGTGCAATTGAAACACGATCCCACAAAAGCATGTCAACGCAATCCTCACCTGTGATGTGTCCTTTAGCCTGCTCAGTTCAATAGGGAACATAACAACCTGTTCTGTGGAAACATATAGATTTATAGGTTCATAGGTGTGTACTAGGCTAATGGCCCTGTAGTTTTTAGAAGCCTAGCCCATGGGATTATCCTGGCATTGTGCCACCTGACCTTAGTTCCCAGTGTCTCTGTCGAGTAAAACCACTGGAGTGAACCCTGTGGTGAATTTTTGATTTCCCATCTACTCATCAAAATTTTACTTGGAGAGGGCCAGTGAGGTGCTCTGCTTGACATGTATGGGAAGTCTATTCCATAGTATGGGCAGTCTCTGGGTTATGAACCTGTCCCTCCAGCATATGAGAAGTAATACTCAGTACAGTAAGCCAGTTGAATAGGTGTGCACACCTTTACATTGGTATATTGTGTAAATACCTGCTGAGATGATTATAGCATCCATTGGTCTTGGTTTGTACTCTAACATCATATCACATCTTTACTTGGCAATGGTTGCTCACCTACCATGAAACAGCTTTGTTTATTTTTAAACAGGATTTTACAGGTTGTGGGTCACATTTGAGGTGAGAAATGTTTGCACATGACTTCCTGTGGTCTCATTAGCATATAGCACACAGACCTGACATTCCAATAGGGGTGTGTACACTTTGATATCCAGTATATATGGGTGTTGATATAGCTGTTAGTGGTAGGCATAGACACTGGGTCATAACACAGTTGTACACTTCTCTGATTACTGCATGATAAGCATGCCTACTTAGTACCCATATCAGTGTCATGGCAATGCAACAATCAGTAGCAGTACACATTTTATTTTGTTGTATGCAGTGACAGTGTGGGTGTTGTCCTTTACCTTTCCTGTATGGAAGGCATCCTCCCTGTGTGTGGGTAGCAGTGTAACAGACAGAAGGTTGCTATACCTCTTGCAACAGGACTTGTGGACACAGGTCAACTACATGTTTGTATAAGGTTCCAGACCTAAGTATAGTGTGTGAGTATTGCTGTTATATGCACTGAATACTGGTAGATTTACAGGGTCTGTGTGTACATGCTAGTTTTGTATGGACTGCAGTCTTTCTGCATAGCTCTCAACTGTGGCCTATCCACATGATGGCCAGAGGATTGGCTGTTATGTTTTGTCTATTCCCCACACAGGTCTTGACCCTGACATATCAGTGACATTCTCTCCATTAATTGCTATCAGTACATGGCAACATCCATTTTTGTTTCTGACTTCATATTCATGAGTAAGGGTATGTTGCAGCCAATCCTGTAACACCAGCAAATTTCACAGTGTATAACAGCAATATTTCAAATATGGCCCTGTGTTTCAGCCTCTGTCTTCCACCTACATACCAGGCTTTGTCCAGATGTCATGCAGTAAAAGGTTGATAGTTAATGGTCTATCATTATTTAGTGCTGACATTCCTGCTATCATTTCATTGATGTTGTGGACTCCCACACAAGTTGTGGGGTAGGGTCCATATATATGAGGGCTACAGCTGGACAAAACATGTGTGACCCTATACAGTCTGGAGGTCAGTGTATGGAGAATGCTGTTATATGCCCTTGTAAGACATTTTATGTGGGAGGGGTATTAAATGTTTTTAACCTAGGCTGTTACAACATGTGAAGCGATATCATTAATAAGAAACATTAAGTTACTTGGCTGTACATTTTCATATGTTTCACCATGGGAACAGTGGGGGGCTAGATAGTGATAGTGACATTTTAAGTTAAGCGTTGTTATGTAACGGATACATTTACATTGTGACAACTGATACTTTCCCCCTAGAATACAGAGTGTAATTGAAGGCTCTTGAACTACATCTGTAATTAATTGTTGATTGATTCTCATCTTCAAGGCAAGTGTGTTTTTCACTGTTGTACTACTTGAAGGATTTAGCCTAGACGGCAAAGCACATTATGTTTTGCAGATTACTGCATCATATGTTTTCTTTGAGAGTTGCATTAATCAGTTATGTATTTCAAACACCTAAATGCTATAAGAAATGGCATAAACAGCTGAAATAGTACATAAATAAACATTTATATGTATGCAAACTGAGTGTGGTGTCATGTCCTTTGCATTGTGTGTGGGTATATGTTTCATGCAATAATTCTCAGTTGTAGGAAAGAATCATTTGAAAAGGTGGCAACTGTAGGAATAATTGGTGTTTGATATGCTGTGCACCCTCTATATATACTCTATATACATGTATATGTATATATGTGTATGTGTTTATGTATTATTAGAATGTTTAGTGCTTCCACATTGTACATTCCCTATGAAAGACTGACTGCTTTGCATGATATGTTAGAAAAATCACCCCAACATCTTACAGCTGAGATGGCTTACTGGTAACTTGTTGTGCAGGTTCCTGGATTCAAGACTTGCCATTGCAGTTCAGCTGTGGAGGAAGGGATAATGTCAATAATTACAAGAGATGCCTATGTTGGGCCCCTTCACCGCCATTTATAGTGCCTTTGGTGAGATGTTTTGCAGTGAGAGATTCAGAGTTGATTGACTATGCTGCATGATGAGAAAACATCATGCATATACTGGATTATTAGATTAAAAGTTAACTATACACACCAGGTTTAAATAACCATGTACCATTATTGCCTGTTTTGTAAAAAAGAGCATTACAGCTTTGAAATATGGAAATATTTTGTTTATTTTAGGTTGATAGTAATATTTCATTAAGTTTATGTCAGTCATTAGTGGCATCATTAATTGCTCATTTTTAAAAGAGGTTGGTTTGCACTATTTTAAATGTTCTGATGGAGTCCTTTAATATATATTACAGATGAAAGTGCTTAACATCTTTTATCTTATGGAATAAAGTGTTTCACCTTTTTACCGTGGTGTGACTTATGATGGATTTTGCTATCCTGGGACACTTGAGATTTTATTTGGTTTATTTGTTGGTGTTCATTGCAAGGGATCAGCGTTTTTGTACATTCACTAAATCACCAAGCCTCAGACTTTCACATAGCACTTCCAGAGCAGCAAATTTAAATTTATGTTCATTCCCCATTTTCAGTAACATGCTCAGCCAGATCATTAGTTTGTTCACCTTTCTTGATATTACCTGCATGTTCCAAAATTCTCTCCTTTAAACTCCGGTTAGTTTTGCCAATATAGTAACAATCACAGGTCATGCAGGTAGCACAATAAACCACATTCTCAGTGTTGCAACTTGCTAAACACTTCAATTCCAACCTCCTATTCATAGATTTTAGGTAGAGAGTAGTTGTATTATTAATAAAAACACAGGCAGAACAATGCCGGCAAGAAAAAAGTACGTAATCTCTCAGCCCTGATATGAGATTTAACATGTTGATTTTTATAACACAGTTGGCATTTCAGGGAGAAATTATTTTTAAAAGAAAATTTAGGCACAAGACCAACAGTATCAGCTACAGCATCATCCATCGAGAGTACAGACCTAGGTTTGAACCTTGGGAGACTCCCTTGAGCAGTGAGTTAGAGTTAGAAAAGGATGTGCATATTTTTACTTTAAATGTTCTGTATGATAGACTGCCTTTGAAACAGTGTGTGGACCACTCAACTGTACAGATTTTTGCAGAATGTCCAGATTTTTGCCTTATATTTTTGGTCTGTTTTTCATAAAATTGTGGCTTTCTGGCAAATTAGTGACAAATCATTAAAGACTGAAGTTAGAAAATAATGACAGACATTTGAGTTTTAGATTTCATACCCTTCAGAAAATTTATGCTAATGCAAAACCTGTTATTCTATCAACTTTCTAAGTTTGTAATAGCAATATTTAAAAATTGTCCATATTTGTACCTCTTTTTTCATGACTTTGTCCATATTTCTTATTCTAAGATGTTGAGAGGTATAAAAACTTATGCCAGTCGCAGTGAATTTATCTAGGTCTAGTTAGTGGTCTATATGATCCAAGGCAATGGCAAAGCTAATGAAAATAGACCTGGTTAAGATTCTTTTGCCTATTTTGTGAAGAATTTCATCTGTCAGGGTCTATAGGGCAGTCATTATGCTACAACCTCCCTGGAAGCTTTGTTATTTGTTTGAGAGAAGATAGAATTGTTGTATGAGTGATGAAATTGGAGCAAGTATTAGTTTTTCTAGGTTCCTCCAAAGTGTAGAGATAGGCCAAATTATAATGACTTTTCCAGTTTCTGCAATTGTTTTGTGAGTGTTACAAAAAGTTATTTCAAAGTTCAGGGCATAATGTTATTTTTTTAGGAATAGGCTGCATATGTGAGAAGAAGGGAAAGTTATGAAGTCATTGCTTGAGTGAATGAACCAAAGACTGAGGTTGTCAGGGCCTGGTGGAGAGTTAGTGAGGATATGATCTAGTGCTCATGTTTCAATATCCTTGGTTTTGATGTGTTTAAAGTTGAATTATGGTAGCAGCAGTGGAGAGGTCGGTGGGTGTGGGGTAGTACGAGATTTCTCTGATCCTGTATGGGAAATGGCACAGCAAGACTGGTGGCTTTGTTGACTTCTAGGGTAACCACAAACTCCTAACAAGCTTGAGTTCCATCCAACACATGAATCCCTCCATGTTGTAACAATGTATCCTCTGAGCTCGAGTATTTGAGGAACTACTATTGGTTGTTTTGACAGTACTCTTCCATTCAGTTAAATGCAGCTTGAATTATTTCATCTTCATGCATATATACTGACAGCTTAGTTGCATTTTTTTCTTTAAAATTTTACTACTTTTTTCAGTTCTTTTTAGCTTGCTTGTTTTCCCTTTCTTATCCTGTAACATCTTTGGGCCAAATACCTATTCTATCTCCTTCCTTGCTTGATTAGTGGTTATGCCTTCCTGTTGGATTTAAAATGTTTTGTGGTTCATTTAGGATGGAAAATAAGCCAAGTAAGTATTTAGGAATTAAAATAGTTGCAGGCATAAATTGTCCTCATAGGACTTGCATAATATTTGTTTAATCTGTTTGAGAGCATTGCATCTCAACAGTGATTGCTCCATTTCTAAGAGATTCAGCCAAGACTTTAGCTGTTCTCCATAACAAGGTGGTAGTCAATGGGGATTATCCAGTCTGATTTGACTACAACTGGCTTGTCAGTGCACACTCCTCCTGATAAGAAGAAAGAAAAAAGGAAGGTAGAGGAAACTTTCCTATTGGAAAAATTCTCTCCACGTAAGACACCAAGGTCGGCCACTCCTCTGCAGGGAGGTACACCTCTACCAATACATTGTTCTACAGATCCCAGGGTCTCTTCTCCCAGGGTTTCCCCTTTTTTGATCTGGGTTGTTATTGCCGCGACTGTTCCCTCCTCAGTGCCAGGATTCTTCCAGAATCAAGGAGGAATCTATTCTTTGGCACTGAACAGGAAATTTATCTTCAGAAAATGAGTTGTCTAAACTGATTTCTTCCAGATCTTGTTCTACTTAATTCTATTGCTGTGGCTGCTGCTATGAAAAAAGATGTCCTTAAGTATAACTTGTCCATTCATCCTTCCAATGATACTCCAGGATGTTGGATGGATTAGGGGAGTATGTTTAAGTGTCTGGTATGTTATCTGGTAGAGCTTTGAACTACATGGTGCATAGAGTGAGGTTTCAAAAAGGATACTGAACAAAAGACAGCAGAAACCTTGAAACAGTTGCTGGCAGGTTATCTACATTCTCAGCTAGAAACCCAAGTGGCTACTATAAGTACAAATTGTTCTCTGTCCAGGCATCTAGTACATGATGTGACAGATGAAGCAGCCGGGGCAGTGGGATCAAGTCTTGTAATGTTCTCATTTACAGCATGATTCTAAGGGGAATGTTACTACTGGCAGATTTTCCAGTCCATTTCAAGGTGGCTTTCATTAATGTCTCCTTTAACAGCTCTATGCTATTCAGGCAGCAGGTCAAACAGAGGCTGTCTACCTATGAGCAAGAGGGCAAGACACTAACTGTTGTTGGGATTAAGTCTGACACCACTTAAAGGCATTCCAGAGTAACCATAAAGAGGCTAAGGACTTGTGGTTTTCCAAATACTAGCAGCTCCAGCAAAGAAAGGAGCTGGTCAAATGCACTAAGAGCAGAATGCAGTCTCAGTCCATTTGCCACCCCAGAAGTAGAGATTGCTTGAAGAACCAGGGATAAATGGAATTCTTTCAAGGATTTGACTCCTATGGATCCATGAAGTGTTGCCTAACTATTCCCTTCTAGAGCCAGTCAGAGCATATCTCTCTTTACACATTCTGGTATAAACCACCATCATGTTGGACTCAAGGGTAAGGAAAATTATATCCATGGGCTAATTCATTCCATTTTTCACTGCATCACATGCCAATCCTATCAGTGCCCACCACTGTCAAGTAGAGAGGGGAAAGCAATCCTAATGGAGGCACAAGCCCTCCCCAGCAGTGAAGTGGTCCAAGAGAACCCTCTGGATCTGAGAGGATCCAGATTTTACTACAGGTTCTTTTTAGTCCCTAAAAAGGCTAAGGCTCTCAGGACAATACTGGATTTCCATCAGCTGAACAAACATGTAAAGAAAGAGGCTTTCTGGACAGTCATGGTACAGCCATTTCTACATTGCCTACACTCAGGATGATTGGATGTGTTCTTTGGACTACCAGAATGCTTATACTCACATATAAATACATCTGGCATCCAGACATTACTTTCATTTCTAAGTCGGTACCAATCATTTTCAAATTCTGGACCTTTACATTTGGTGTCACCAATGTAACTTAGGGGTTAATCAAATATTCAGTACTGAGCACAGCTCACATTCAAACCTTACACCCCTACTGATGACAATGCAACCATACTGGAAGATATCCTACATTGGATAGCCATAACAGTTCCAAAAGAAATAATATTATGAGGTGATGTTAATGTCAGTTGGCTGGGCATAAACTCTAACTCCTCCACATCTAGCATGAACTTATTTGGTTTCACACAACTGGTAGCAACACACATTATAGCAAGACATCAAATTCACTAGTAGACTGGATCCTACTATCAGACCCTAGGTAATATACCACCTCAAGTACAATGTTTGATGTCTCAATGATCATCTTACAATCTGTACAACCAGACATCTCACACATCCACTTAAACAGCATGTTTATAAAACAGCATGCAACTTTTCCAAGTTTAATCCAGAAATATTCATTACCAACCTATCATCTATTAACTTGAAATTCCTAAAAAAATTCCCCTTAGAAGATGCTGCAAATGAATTCAGTACAACTTTCCTGAATATCCTAAATAGCTTTGTACCTCCATGAAGGAACATACTAAACAAATAATGCAATGTATCTATCCAAAAAGAGTATATTTTTAATGCAAGATACAGAAAAAGCATGGAAAGATTGGCAAAAATATAAAACACTGCAACATCTTAAAAACTTCAGACTGCTTCACAATCATACTAAAAAGCAAATTAATGAAGACTAAAAACTATACTATGATAACTTTCAAAATAATAATGCATGCAACTCTAAAAACTTCTAGACAGCCATTGAAGAAATCTTGCATCCAGGCCATAAATTCGACCCTAACCCCTATCCTAATAACGCATCATTCGAAACTGCAATACAATACATCTCTTCTTTCAATGACAGTATAGCATCTCTTACCAAGGATTCCCCACCATCTAATCCTAACCCTGCCCATCAGCCCTGTGTCACTACATACACTTTCACCTTTAAACCTGTGCCCACATCCTACATAAGACTACTCAAACAAACTAAAACCATGCTCTACTTCAGCTGATGACCTTCCAGATGAATACCTGAAAATAGAAGCTGATAGCATTGACTACCCTGTCTCAATCCTTATAAACAAGTAAATCCAGGAATCCCACATTCTCTCTCTATGGGAAAGTCACACATCATCCTTCTGCACAAAGGAGGAAATTCAACAGACATTACTAACTTTAGACATATAACAATCTTATACCCCCCTCCAAAATACTTGAATAATGCATTAAAAAAATTGCTACACTATCTCCTATAGGAAGAACACCTGTTACCCACACAACATGGCTTCCAACCTTCCCATAGTACTAACATTGCACTTCTAATCTATATAGATACTGTCAATAAAGCTTGAGATCACAGCAGACTAGTCTCCTCCTTATTTGTACTTTTGACACAGTGGGTCACAGCAAACTTCTTCGAACATTCTCGTTATGTCTCTCTCAGCCACCCTTCTCTCATTGAAAAGCTACTTATCCGATAGGTATCAGTCATTAAAATGGCACCCTCTCTCAATACCTCTCAGTCACTACTGGTGTACCAAAAGGCTCTATCCTTGGACCCCTTCTCTTTAATATACTCACCAACACCCTCCACACATTCATACAACAGGTATCCCTAATAGTACACAGATGACTCCACGATCATTTACACATCTGACAAAGTGGCACACCTCCAAAAAATTACTCAGGAAGCTTCAACAGCAATTGAAGCATAATTTTGTAACTCACAAATCATGCTCAACCCTAATTAAAACAGGCTACTACTTTTTTAACCAAATCTCTCTCTCATGAAAAAACAAGATTTAAAGTTCCTCTCACTTGATAATACATTCATTGAAGTCACTTCTCATAGCAAATTATTAAGAGTGATAGTAGATGTTATTCTTAAATGTAACCTGCATATATAAAATTCCATAAGAAAAACTCATCAGAAACTTGAGATGCTTTATAGAGCCAACAACTTTCTCACTGATGCAACTAAAGCTAAACTTGCCACTACCTATCTCCTCCGCACACTTCTTTATGGTGATCCCATTCTTACTGATCTTCAGGCACCACAAAAATCAAAATATGAACAATGCTACAATAAATTTGCTAAATTTGCAGCAAATACACCTTTCGGAAACCACCACTGTATACAATTAAAAAGTCTAAATTGATTAGAGCTTCCACATCAGCTAACATGCTCAGCTTACCACCTATACAATTATCAGGAATCCATCCACTTGTCCAGCACTGAATAACACACCTATGCCCCAAATCCATCAGAATGATCCAATGACCAAAACACGTCTCTGTCCACAAACCTATCAAATCTGCTGGGGATTGTCTTTACTCCTACCATGGTGCTAAGTTCTGGAACTCCTTATCTCTATCCATCAAGTCAATACCTTCCCTAGCCAAAAGGTGTCTTTGTTCTTGCTCAACACCAGGATAAACTCTATCCCTAAATGTGAACTACTACTTATTCATACCTTACATCTCCTTACTCGCCTATCAATTCCTCTACCTTGGCCTTTTTTCTAAATATTCCATAAGCCTGCTTTTATCTCATTTCATACTGAAAGTCCTGTTTGTATTATACTAGCTTACCATTAATTTCTCTATAAACTGGCTAAAACTTCTCTAACTATTAAATCATTGTCATATAATTATATCTGTTACCAATGTTTTCATATGACTAATTTGGTATAGTTATTTAAACTATTTTTGTTTGTTGGTATTATTTTTAAAGACTGTAAAATTATTGTTCTTAAAATGTTTTGTAATACTTTGGAGCTTTTGTCCTTGGGCCTCTGCTAAAAATAGGTTCCTATCCAGTCTGACTTTCCCAGTAATGAAATGTAAGCAAATAAATAAATGAAGATTTTTTTCCCATGCCCAGCTACCTCATTGAATCACTCGGTCAAAATAAGGCAGTACATGCTTGCCATATCTCTGTCTTTTGGAATCACTGTCAGCATGGCCAGATCTTACCTATGGCCATCTCAAGATCTAATATTCATAAATTGTGAAATCAACACAATGAATCAACTGGCAAGTTCAACTCAAGAGAGATTC
Source organism: Protopterus annectens (assembly GCF_019279795.1). Taxonomy (NCBI): domain Eukaryota; kingdom Metazoa; phylum Chordata; order Ceratodontiformes; family Protopteridae; genus Protopterus; species Protopterus annectens. The sequence goes on along the minus strand of NC_056731.1, from coordinate 1,059,703,205 downwards.
TCAGCCATAGCAGAGGCAGTCTTAGGACTGCTCCTTCAAGTCAGGCCATTAATAACGAGTGACTTAAAGGTGCAAGGTTTATTGGCCACTTCAGGTCAAAATTGTTTCTCTTGCTAGCCTCAAAATGAGGATATTGCAGTGGATGCTTCAGACCCAGTGGCAGCAAGCTTATCACTCATTGCTTCACACAATCACACTGTTTAAGGCCATTAGGAAAAGCTTACAATAGTAGACCAATCCACAGAATTGGATGACTAGCTCTCCCTTTATCCAGCCAATTCCCAAGGCAATATTAACCATGGATATGTCTTCTCTTAGGTGTGGGTCACTTCATGAACAAGGCAGTGCAAGGTTTATGGACCACAGCAGATGCTTCATTGCACATCAGTATTGTTGAGATGAGGGGAGTATTGCTAACATTGCAGGCATTTCAGGACATACTCCATCAGGGTGTGATTGCCTTAGAGTCAGACAACATGGCAGCAGTATGGTACAACAACACACAAGGGTGATCCTGATCTGTTTCTCTGTACATAGAAGTAATGAGAATGTGATAATGGAGATGGACTTTACAGCATTTTCTAATAGCAATGCACATACTGGGGATGTATAATATTATTGCAGACAAATTGTGCAGGCAGAATCTACTTCCCCATGAATGGTCTCTCATTGCAAAAGTGGAGAGCAACATATTGAAGAAACAAGGACAACTTTGCTGTTATCTATTTACTTCACCATTCAACACTAAGTGCCCATTCTTGTTCAGCATATTTTCTTCAGAAGGATAGTCACTAAAAGATGCATTCTCCCACAGCTGGCCCTCTGGTCTCCTCTATGCCTTCTCCCACCTTTGGCTGATTCCAATACTTCTTCTGAAAGCCAAACAGTGCTAGGCCAAGCTCATCCACATAGCACTGTTCTAGCTACTTCAGACTTGGTACTTCTTGCAGCTGTTTTTTCTATGGAAGAGAACCCTATTTCTTCCAAAGAGTCTCACTCTACTCTCTAACGTATCCAGGATATCTCACCAAGACATTCAATTGCTCTGTCTAACCACTTGATTTCTCCAGTATCCATGATGTCCAAAAAACATCAGATCCCATCAGAGATGCTGAATCTCTGTAAAGCATCTCAAAATAACTCCATCAAAAAGATTTATAAGGTTAATGGAAAAAGTTTACCTTGTGGGCACAGAACAAAGACATCTCCCCAATGACTGCACAATTAGACAAGGTTTGAAACTTCTGGACTGAATTATACAACAAAGGGGCTAGCTTTTCTTCTATCAAAGTTCCTTTGGCAGCCATCTTGTCTTTTCATGAGGAGTTATCAAGCCATTTGTTGGCTGCACATGGCTCTTGTAAAATCTTCTTTAAAGGTATTTTTCATTTGAGGCCCCTCTTAAATAGACCAATTCCAGCTTGGGATGTACATTTTATATTAGAATCCTTGACAAGACCAACCTTTAAACTAGCTAGTTCTGCAGGCATTAAATTCCTTTCTTGGAAGACAGCTTTTCTTGTAGTCATTACTTAGGCTAGGTGGGTTTAAAATGCTTCAGGTCTCAATTTCTGTGTATTGTTTCCCATCAGGACAGAATGTCTCTTAGAGCCAAACAGACCTTATTACCTAAAGTAACATCACAGACTAACTTGAACAAGTACATTCACTTGCCTGTATTTTTTCAAAGCAGTCCAATAAAGGGTTGCATTTCCTAGATGTTAACAGACATTTACAATTTTACTTGGATTGCACTAAAACATTTACAGAAGACACACAGCATTTTGTTAGTTTTTCACCAGTTAAACTGGGTCATTATGATTTCCAATATTACTTTGACAAAGTGGATTATTGACTGTATCTCATTCTGCTATGACAGTGCAGGCAAGGAACTAACTACCACTCAAAAGCCAAATTCTGCCAGGGCTCAAGCCACTTCACTGGTTTTCCAAAACATCTCCTAGTCTAGCATATTACAATATCAGCCATTTTGTCTTCCTTGCATACCTTTGACAAACATTACAGACTTGACTTTCTCTCTGGAGCAAGGGCATCCTTTGTAGCAACCATCTTCAAAGGCATACTGAGGTATGCCACCCATGTTAGCTGGGGATTCTGCCCTGCTGTTCCAGTGTTTGGACAGGACCTGAGAAATATGTAAGTTATGTTCTTAACAGAACCTTAGATTCCAGTGGTTTCTGTCAGGACACTGGAACAACCCATCTACAACCACCTCCAATCTCTCCTTTCGTGAGAGATCTATGTGGATCATTTGAAGGATATACAATGTATCAAGGTTATTTGCTTGGCGTTAGTAGTCTATAATGGGGCTTACGCAATCTGCAGGATCCCAACAGGGAGTGATAATAGGTAGGAAGGAGCTCAAGATCATTAGGAGTTTGTTGTCCTCATTAGAGAGTGCCAAAGGCACCAGTCCTGCTGTACTAGTGTCTGGACAGAGACCAACGAAATATAATAAAGTACAGAATTGACATCTATATTTGGTTGCTGACATCTTGCAGGCAATATGTTGCAGTTATGTTTATGCTGGTTGTTCTGGGAAGCCTGATTGGGTGTTGCAAATGGTTTAGCAGTTGGTGAGTAGATTTATTTCATTCCTGAAGTCTATTGGTTCATGTAGGAGTAAAGTTGTGTTATTAAAAGCAAATTCTGTTCTGATACTTAAGTCCTCTAACTGCTCTTCTGGAAACTGTATGAGCCACTTACTCATAGGGTATATCTGCTGGATTCTATGATCATTTATAGAGTTCAGGTCACTGGTAGCTCCCATAAAGTCTATTTTATTAAATTCCAAAGCACCAGATGATATGAGTTGGTCAAACAACATTTCAGGATTGGCAAAATGATTCACCCCTACAGCTCTGCTTATAATGTGAATGGTGACTGACTACAAGTCCCATTTCCTCATTCACAAAAGAACATCTCTTACTCACTTTGAAATGCTTGATTTTTTTTTCTTTTCCTTTTTTTAAATAAAGTCGATATTTTCTTAGAAACAATCATAATACAATACTACCCCTTTATTGCAACAAATGTAAAAACAAATTCCCAAAAAGGTTCCTTTGATCCATATCTATTTGTGCACTTTTGCAACACTTCAATTTATCACTCATTTTATGCATAAAATTCCAGCTCTCAAAAATACTTTTGCAGCATTGAAAAATTACAGCAATTAAACTAAGGATAACATTTATAATCCATGAGTTTTTAATGATTAAAAAATAAGAATGATCTTTCAAAATGCTTAGCAACCAGAATTTATTCTGTGGTAAAAGACATTCATCCACTGCTTGAATCGAATTTATAATTGTTGTCACAAGAGCCTTACCTTTGGGCAGGGCTAGATTAGGAGGCTATAATCAATGCCATCTGTGTGGCAATGCCAACTCTTACATACTTACTAGAGCTGGACAGGTGTTAATTGCCATTGGTGTAAAAGCCTGTTTTGCTTAAACCTTGATTAAGTTTGCAATACAACAATCCCACTACTGCAATGAGAGTGCCTCCCCTGTTCCCACCTCTTACCTTTTTTTAAGTGCCTCCATCATATCCTAAGGGGGATTTAGCACACTGCTATACAGGGGCTTAAGCCTCAGTTGCTTTGGATTGTCCTAAGTCAGTCAGTGATTTTCTCAAAACTCATAAACCCTTGACCTGAGGTTATTGCTTCTCCATATGACATCGGGGGCCTTAGTATATCCCTTACCTGAAAATATTACCACCACGATAGTTTAACTTGTTGAAAGAGTATAACAGTTCAGTATACTGGACTACCTGGTGTTTTTCCCCATCTCGTTTATCCATATGTATAAAATGTCTGACTTCATTCAGATAGACTGCCCCAAAAGGGGGTTGGGGTTGGTATAATGTCACAGACACAAGGTATATGGTTTGACTCTTGCATTTGACAGGGAATTGGTTAGTCTTAAAATGGCTTGCAAGGGTACCTTGCCTAGTACTTACCTATGAATCTAGGAAAAATGAGAACACTTGTTGGATTTTTCCATTATTCTATATATGTTCATAAGTTCATAGGTTGGTACTAGGCTATCAGTCCTAGGGTCTATACAAGCCTAGCCATAACAATTCCCTGGCTATTTCTTCCCACACTATTTACTTCCCTGGACCCCTGTCTAGCAGGGCGACTGACATGATCCCTGGGGTGAATTTCCTTTCTCCCATCCAATCGTCAAGGTTCCTTTTGAAGAGGGCCAAAGAGGCACTCTGCTTGATATGTATGGGCAATCTATTCCAGAGTCTAGGGAGTCTCTGGGTCAGGAACCTATCCCTCCAGCATGTTTTGTTTATTGTGATGACAAGGTTTAGATCCCTGGAGTGTGTGGCTCTGAGGGATTGGGATTTCTTTAAGAGTAGCATGTCCAATGGCTCTGGGTCTGACATGGCCTTGTATGTTAAGCAGAGATCGCCTCTGAGTAGATGATATGCGACGGAGTATAGCTGGAGTTTTTTAAGGCGGTCAGTGTAGGGCATCTGCTTTAGGCCTGTGATTCTTTTAGTGAGGTATTTCTGCGGCCTTTCCAGTTGTTGCAGATGTCTTGAGAGGTACATACCAAACGGGGCGTTGTATTCTATAATGGGTCTAATGAGGGATGAGTACAGTGGGACAATGACCTCATTTTTTCTGGATGAAAAGCCCTTAGTGATGAGGTGTGCCACATAGAAGGATTTCCTGACTGTTGTGGCAATGTGGTTATCGAAGGTGAGACCACTGTCCACCTGTGTCCCTAAGTCTCTTATCACATTTTCAGTGTTTAGTGTATTGCCACCTATATGGTAATTCACAGATACATGTTTTTTTCCCAAAGGGGATGACTATACATTTCTTGGCATTGAGCTTGAGCCCATGGCTCTGGCACCAAGCATTTGTTTCTGTAAGGCCCTTTCGTAGAGTATCCACATCATTTGGGGATTCAATAATGGCTCCCAGTTTGCAGTCATCTGCGAACTTTGCTAGCCAGAATCCCTTAGTGTTGGCCTGTACTTCACAGAAGTAGATGCCAAACAAGAGCGGTCCCAGGACTAAACCCTGAGGTACTCCACTTGTCACTTGTCTGGAGCTGGATTTGGAGTTGGCTACTTTTACAGTGTGGGTTCTATCAGTAAGCCAGTTAGCAACCCATTGGGTGACGTAGGGATCAATGCCCAGCTTAATAAGTTTATCTATGATTCCAGAGTGGGGCATGGTGTCAAAGGCCTTAACAAGGTCTAGATAGGCTGTGTGGACCACGTTACCCTTGTCCATGGCTCCGGAGACTGATTTGAAAAAGTCAATCTGATTCAGGAGACAAGATTGGCCCTTCACAAACCCAAACTGGGTGGGGTCCAGTGTTTGAAGGTTGCCAATGTTTTTGTTTATAAGTTCCATGATAATACACTCCATGGCATTGCAGATAAAGCTTGTCAGACTGATGGGACGGTAGTTTCCGGGATCCAAGTTGGATCCCCCCTTGTGGAGTGGGATAACTGTAGCTCTGCGCCACTCAGTGGGGATGAAACCTGAGGAGAGGCTATGATTAAACATGACACTTAGGTGAGGTGCCAGTTCATATTGTAGTTCATGTAGTACACAACCCAAGATGTCATCTGGTCTCATGGATGCTGTATTTTTAGCTTTGGTGAGTGCGTTTTTTACCTGTGTGGCTGTTATTACTGGAATTTGGCAATCTTCCGGTATTGAGATGGGCCATTTAGGGGGTGAGAGTAAGCAGAAGAAATACCATGCCCAAACTTCTTATCTTACCTAAGTCCTAAAAACCAAAATTCAAGGCCTACAGGGTCCCATATTTTGTTGAAGAAGGTTATATTACAGACATTGTGTGGTAGTCAGTTATGTAGATGTAAGCACACAAATTGGTCTCAATTCAATATGGCTTTGCACTGAAACTATCCAATGGAGGCCACTCCATATGTAAATATATGAGGGAGGCCAAAGCCCCAAGCAATGCACATGATAAACATGTTTACCTATTCTCTGATTTTTACTATCTGAAATATAATCACCTGTTAGTTCTTAACATACTTTGGGAAATTAGAGAAAGTAGTAAAGGGAAGATGTAGCAAAATAAACAGAATTTTTGGTAGGATGACAAATTTCACTGGACTCTACTCAAGAAATGTAATGTTAATCCCCTCAATATACTTACCTTGTTTTGCAGAAAAAGAATCAGAGGTTTGTTAATCATCTTAACTATTTTTCTGATCCATTGTCAAAACATATACCTAAATATGAATACTGAGTGAACATTTCAAATGAAACCTGTGCTTCAAACTTTAGAATATCCATAGCTATTTTATCGAAGGGGAATGGTACATACATTTTTCATATTTGTGGTAAGACCAGAAAACTCTGCGATCTCATGTAGAGAAGCAACGACCAGACTAAGTTGTTCACCTGGGTTATTTAAACAAATTATACAATCATCTGCAAACCACAGGGTGAAATCTGTGACGACCCCATCACACTGATAGGAAAATGCACATAGTCTTTGAGAAGATGCTGTTTCACTGCAAAAACCACCAAAATAAACATGAAAGATAACAGTGAGCAGACATATCTTATGAATGCCATTTGAAAGTACATGAGCCGATGGGTAAATATATAATAACTCAAACCACTTAATAAATACCTCAGGAAAACCTATTCTAGCCATTACATATGCCAAAAACTCCCAGATGATAGTAACAAAGGCCTTAATAGTAAGGTTAGTGCCAGGAGGTTAGACTGTTGATACATAGTCTGAATGATTAACCAAACCTATAGTGCATCCAGTCCCCCACTATTCCCTTAATAAATCTCAAAATTGGTCTGTTCAGCCAAACTTGGGGATCACATTGTCCAATCTGTTGACTAGGATTTTAGTGAAAACATACTTCTCAGTTTGTATCAACCAAATTAGTCTGAAATTAGCAGCTAAAGTTGAAGACCTACCTGCCTTTGCAAGAATTATGGTCTTTGATACTGTATTCTTAGTTGGGATACATTCCAGAGAATTCACCTGGTTATACAGCTCTAATAAAGGGAGTGGCAGTTTATGCTATTTTTTTTTTAAGTGAGATGAAAAACCGATCTAAATGTGGAACTTTCTCTCTTGACAAAATCAATGACTGAGTATACTTTAAGTAATGAAATTTGTTTGTCAAAATGCTATAATAAACCTGCAGCATACTCCCAAAGTCTAAACCCTCAAACAAAGTCAGTGATGATAGCAGGATGAACCATCCCAGGGGAAGACTGGTATTTTTCTCCCAGAATGTGGTTGAGCCCCCTTAGGTTGCAGATTAAAAAGTGCTCTGGTGTTTTAAAGAATAAGACATAAAGTTCCTGACACTTTTCTCTACATTTCCCTAGAAAACAGTCTTGGAGACTCATTTCAACAGTCCAGTGAAAAAACTTGTAGCAATCCCACTTTTCTGTAGTTTGTCCACATGTCAGTGCTCTGTGGTCTTTCTTCATGCTATTATTTTCCTATGATAATACTTCCTTTGTGCTGAAAACACTTAATCTTATATTTCAAAGCATTCAGTTTTATTAAACCTATTTTTTTTATTTCTGTATGGTGCTACACTGCCTCAACATGGCTTAAAACCATCACATAAAGTTATATTATTACATTAGGCTCTTCTTTCATGTCAATGGATCTTTTGCAATATAACCTCCTTTTTTATTAAAAGCGATGAGTTCAGATTCCACTGCCTATATATTGAATATCCAACTCCCAAGAAAAATGAAAGTTGCAAGAGAGAATGGTCAGAGAGTGGATTTGACTCAACAGAAATATGCCTCACTTTCCACATAGCTCTTACTGAAAATTCAAATCAATTCTGCTCACTGCACCCAGTAAAGGGGCAAAAAAAACTGTATTCCCTTTCTTCGTGTTTTTTCAATCGTCATACATTTGCCCTGTCAAACTCTTTAAGCATGGAATATAAGAAGCAAACATCCTTGGGATATCTGACTCCTCTCACATGAAGTTAGTCTAAATCTGCATCCAAAACCATATTGATGTCTCTTCACGGAAGTATTGTGATTGTAGGTGACACTAGTTATTTTTGGTCTTATCGAACTCCAGCAATGGACTATTACCATCCTTGTTTGGACCATAACATGTAGCCACTAGAATCAGGACAAGACTTGATTATACAAACAAAATGTACCTTGTCTGTCTTGAAGAGATCTAGAGCCTCCCACTCAAGGGATTTTTGCAGGAGGATTTCTACTCCATGTTTTGATGTTGTTCCACATCTGGTATAAATGGCCACAGGCCATCTAACAAGAAAAGATTGAAATGATTTGCTTTTGATCTTAGTCTCCTGCAGCAGTACTATTTTCAGTGATAATTGCTGGAGAAAAAACTAAGTATTGCAGCAGCATCAATGTGAGATGAAGCACCTCTGGAATTCCAATTGTCGCAAGTCTCTCTTTTCCCCCAGCAGTACATTTTGAGTGTGCGTCTGATCTTTGAGAATTCACACCTGGTTGCATTAAGCTGTAAGATTCAGTATAATTTATTTAATCAGCATAACCTGTTGTTCTTATGAAATGATGACCATTAAACGATATCGATAAAATGGCATACAATAAACACACCATGAGTATAAATATATTTAAATTGAAAAGGTGTAAAACTGTCAGTAACAGGGTGTAGAACTCCTGGGATAAGTGTCCAATCCCAAAGTGACTACTGAGTAACAGTGTACCGTACTCAATCCACCTTCTGCCTAGATCCTATGGGGGGTATACAATGCAAAAACTGAGGGTAATGCTACTCAATGATAGAAGTCTAAATCTCAAAATGCACTCACTCGAGGCACTCCTTAAAATGGAGAACATCGATATCTGTGCAGTGACTGAGACCTGGTTCAAGGCTCCAGAGAGCACCCCTACACTACCATGCTATAACTCGTACCACACTTTTCAGCCATGTAACCTGGACCGAAACACCAAAGGCAGAGGTGTGTCCATATTCATTAAAGATATCCACAACTCCAGGCTAGTTGCTTAGCATAATGCATCCAAGGTTATCCAAGTGCAACTATCTCTGGGCAAAACTACAATCCAAATTGTAGCTTGCTACAGATCCCCCACCATGCCCCAGGATTCCCACTCCTCTTTTATTGATGTACTGGCAAATATTAGGGTTCAACCAAACACCCTAATAATGGGCGACTTCAACTACCCCACCATTAACTGGGAAAACTACTCATGTACCAATTCCTTAGCTCAACGCTTTCTGGAATTCATAAACTCTAATGCCCTGGATCAACTTATCCACACCTCCACCATGGGCAACAATATCCTAGACCTAGTCATTACCAACATGAGTGACCGGTGTTCCACACCTGAAGTTAACTCCTCATTGGCCCAATCTGACCATAAGTTAATCACCCTTGATATCCACATCCTGCCCCCACCCCCCATTAAGGAACCCACGGTAAAAAAATTCTCCAAAGACAACTTCATGCTTCTTAAGACAGAAGTGGTGAACTTCATCACACCCATGCAGATGGACAATACAGTTACAACTGCTGAATCCTACACAAATGCACTCTATAAGCACTTACATGAGTGCATGGATCGTGCTATCCCAAACAGAACCAAGACGTTATCCTCCAAAAAAAGGAAGCCAATCTGGTGGTCTCCTGCCATAAACAAACTGTACAACAGAAGGAAGAAACTGTTGCAAAAGAGAGTAAAATCCCATGAGTGGAGGAGCTCCCTGGTCAGCCTCAGTAAGAAGCTGAGATCCCTTATAAGATTCTCCAAAGCTAGCTATGAAAACAAAATCACCATTAATTCTAAGGACAGCCACAAAGCATTCTATAGATATGTCAAGAATCTCAATGGCAACACCCAGATCTGCTTTGAGTTACAGCACAATGGCACAAAAATTACAGAACCAACTGATATTGCCATCATCCTGGCAGATAGGGTCAGTGGTAACTTTACCCCCCCACCCCCTAAAGGGTCCATATATATATATATATACAGGAAGAATGTAGAGTCCCTGTAGTCACAACTATGCAGGTAAAAGCTGCACTCTCTAAAGCCAAAAACACAGCATCCATGGGACTGGACAACATCCCAGGCTGCATTTTACACGAACTTCAGAATGAACTGGCTTCCCACTTAAGCACCATGTTCAATAATAGCCTCGCATCAGGCTTTGTGCCCACTGAATGGTGCACAGCAACAGTTATCACACTCCACAAAGGGGGAGCCACCACTGATCCCGGGAACTATCAACCTATTAGCCTGATGAGCCTAGTCTGCAAGGCCATGGAATGTATCTTCATGGAACTCATAAACAAAGACATTGGTAACCTCCAAACTCTGGATCCCACCCAGTTTGGGTTTGTGAAAGGCAGATCATGCCTCCTGAACATGATCAACTTCTTTGAGGCAGTCACCAAAGCAGTAGATGAGGGTAAGGTGGTTCACATAGCCTATCTTGACCTCGCCAAGGCTTTTGACAACATACCCCATTCTAGAATTATAGCTAAACTCACTAAACTAGGTAATCCCTACATCACAAGATGGGTTACCAACTGGCTGGCAGACAGAACCCACACTGTAAAAGTTGCAGACTCCAAATCTGACCTCAAAGCAGTGACAAGTGGAGTACCACAGGGTTCCATCCTGGGACCTCTCTTGTTTGGTATCTACTTCTCTGAAGTACAGGCTAACACAGAAGGCCTCTGGCTAATGAAGTTCACAGATGACTGCAAACTAGGAGCCATAGTCAATTCCCCAAATGATGTGGACATCCAACAGAAGGGCCTCGCTGAAACAGATGCCTGGTGTTAGAGCCATGGCCTCAAGCTCAGTGCCAAAAAGTGCAGTGTCATCCCCTTTGGTAAAAACTCTGTACCCATGAACTACCACATAGGCAGCAATCTAGTTAACACTGAATGTGTGATAAAAGATCTTGGGACCCAGGTGAACAGTAGTCCCTCCTTTGATAGTCACATCACCACAGTAGTCATGAAGTCCTTGTACGTGGCACACCTCATCATAAAAGGGTTCTCATCCAGGAAAAAAGAGGTCATTGTTCCCCTCTACTTGACACTCATTAGACCAATTATAGAGTACAACGCCCCTTTTGGAATGTACCTCACAAGACATCTGCAGCAGCTGGAAAGGCCACAGAAGTACCTCACAAAGTGGATTACTGGCCTCAAACAAATGCCCTACACTAACCATCCCAGAAAACTCCAGCTTTACTCCATAGCATATCACCTACTCCAAGGTGATCTCTGCCTAACATATAAAGCTATGTCAAACCCAGAGCTGTTGGACATGCAACACTTAAAGAAATACCAATCCCTCTGAGCTACACGCTCTAGGGACCTAAACCTTGTCACCACAATAAACAGGACATGCTGGAGGGATAGATTCCTGTCTCAGAGACTTTCTATACTCTGGAACAGGCTACCCATCTATGTCCAGCAAAGTTCTTCATTAGCACTCTTCAATAAAAATATTGATGAGTGGATGGGAAATAGGAAATACACCCCGGGGATCACTTCTGTGTCTCTGCTCGACAGTGGCATAGGAAAATAACTTTCTTGGGTGGCATAAGCCAGGGAACCTTGTTGGCTAGGCTTATGTAGGCCCTTGGGCTGATATTCTAGTACCTACCTATGAACCTATGAAGTACATAACTATAATTATTGTCCATGCAGTACTTCAATATATGCCTGCCCATTGATGATTAAGACTTCAGAAACTGCAGTTTTTGGTCCCAAGAGCACAAACATAAGATAAAAGACGCAATAAACTACCTGTGTTCCATAGCAGTCATAACCAACAATCTCCCAGGTCCTTATAAGTAGAACCAGACCATACAGTTACCTCTTTGGTTATGATGTCATCTGCTCTGGCATCTTCAACAGATGAGGAGGTACATTAAACAAGTAAAGACTCTATTAGTCAGAGTCATGTCAATAAAGATGAATCTCGAACATTTTGTACTTCATATTGAGTCTACTTTCAACCTTGAGCTTGTTGCATATGTCTCCTCTAACTGAGAAATTTCCGCCAGACAGAACTTGGGGAGGGGAGTGGGGGCTGACTGACTTTCCATCTATCATCTCTGACAATAAGTGAAACCTGTTGCAGAGTGGTAGCTGACACTCCATTACTTTCCATCTTGCCCCCATAGATTTCCCTTGTGTGGAGTCAGTCTGCTCACCAAGAGTCCTGTCTTTCTCCTTCTTTTGAGCATGACATTTTTTGGGGGACAGTGGTAGGATGCTATTTATTTTTTATCAGCTTAGTGTGATGACTGGAAGGTGAAACAATATCGAAAGCCACATCTGATGGTAACCCTTTGATGTTATTTTCTTGCCCTGTTATGAACTGGTCCACCTCTTGGGATGTGAATGAAAATGCTGTACTACCTTTAACCAAATGTATAATGGCCAGAATCCTCAACTGAACCAAGAAACCCAACTATGAGCACTTACACTAGTAAATTGCCGTGGCCTTCCTCCAATTATATTGGGCTGAAATGCAATCAGAGGCTACCCTAATAGGGTATCCTGAAATTAACAGCTTGGGGTCCAAGTCTTTTGCATTCTGAAGAATGGAATACCTACTTTCATAAATTGAGACATTTGAAGAGGACATGTCTAGTGTCATTGTTATTGGGGTTATGGAAGTGATTCAGTGGAATCTTTTAATGACCGTGACTTCAAACCCCTAAACATTTACTCAACTCCATATTAATAAAGTTGATAAGGTTAGAACTCTCTATACTTTTATCAAACTGTGGCAGCATGCTCTGTTCCCCATATTGCCCGAACACTGCTCCAACCTCACCTGCATATCTTTTGAATGGGCAGCCACAGTTTCTTATTGATCACCAATCTTTGTTTGCTATACCATTGTTGCTGCTTCTGTAGATGCAAATGTGTATCATGGTAAGCAGTATCTTCCTTAATTTGTTGAACATCATCCACAGTAGTTCATATTATGTTTGAAAATGTCTCAATTTAATAATATCTGATGGCTCTTAATTCTTCAGTATCTGTTGCAGTTCCTTCTCCATTATGATCCTGGTCTTTATGCACCATTTAATAGTCTGAGAAGACCCAGATACCAAAATGATCCATCCCATGCTATTAGTACTAGTAGTAAAGACTGATGTAGCTTCCTACTTATTTAGCAACAATGGTTCTTGTTTTGTGTACAAGACTGACTCATTTACAAACATTTTTACTAAGTTAAACATACCCAAGTGGAAAGAAAGCATGCATTAAAGCTACCTATCCATGAGTTTGCTAGTATAAGACCCAAATAGTTGCTAGTTTATGTTTTGAATAGAATAATCTTTGCCAATATATGCTTTACTGACATTCACTGGTAATGGTAAATGACTTTTCAACAAGGCCCAGCTTTATAATGTTTTTTTTTTTTTGCTTGAAAAACAATCTGATAAGGAATAACCAAGACCCTTGAGAAGATTAAGTTGGCTTGGGATTCAAGAACAAGCTCTTCCTATACTCAATGTACCTGGTTTCCTTAAAATAATATGATGACCCATTTTTGAATAAATCCCATTAGTTCCTTTCCTTACAAATCCACTGCTAGACCAAAAAAACTGAGACTGCAGCAAGGATTCCCATTCTGTAGATCATCTGTTTTAGAAACTAAGACTATGTTTTAAAATAAAATCCTGCTGATGCTTGATCTCTTGCATGAGACTATCTTGGTCTAAGCTGGTGTGACTGTGTTGACAACTGCATATTGAACAGTACTGTGGATCATTGTACATATATCATTAAGAAACCTCCCGTGGGCATGTACTAATGTACTGATGAGTGAACAAGTGCAGGGACAGAGTGCCATTTTGTAGTTAGCTGTTGAGATGTAAACATGCATGTATGTAAGCTCTATCTTTTACTCAGTTTGTTTATGTTTATTGATGCTGCTATCCACCCTGATGTGTTTTTCTGTAACAAAGCATCTTAAACGAGCTACCCTGCCTTGTTTGTCTTTTAAGTGTAGAGAGACAAGCGACATGCTGTCGGAATCGTCATATCTAATGGCCAGAAAGAACTCTAGTTCCTCTACTCTTGACTTCGAGAAGCATCCAGCTATAGCTGGTGGTATGTACAGCAGTGGACTCTTCTTGCTACTTGCATAATCTGCAAAAACAGGTCAGAAATTAATTTCTGATGTTAAAACTTGCTCCATTTCTTATTTGCAAAATATGAAATGAAGTATACAGACCGCTCTAAATGATATTAAAATAAGTCAAAATGTCCTATATTGCTAGAGTTTGTCAAATTACTACAAGAAATGTTTGAAATAAAGTCTGAATTGCATAAAATGAGTAAAATAAAAAGAAACAACCACATTTTTTGCTAAGCATGTACATTTTTGTAATAACTGAGGCTATCAGAGTTATCAGAAGTGTATGATGTGTTTGCAAGTTTGGGCAGTGTTACAGTAAATTTATTTCACAAATGCAGCCATTTTAGAGCATATTTCACAAAGTACAGTGTTTTGAAGAGTGTATTGTGCATGTGCGTGTTACTGCCAGCTGCAGAGAGGCAGCTTATTTGTGCATAATTACAAGGGTCATATTTTCAGTGTATGTAGAAACATACATACTTTGTTGGCATGCTTGAAGGTTTTCAAAAAACAGGTCCACTAGTGTTTGATAAAAATATTGCTGAGAACTGGAGAGTGAGTAAGAGAGCAACATTTTTTATACAGGCTGCATTTTCTAATAAAGATGATCATACAAAGGCATTTATTCTGCTTAATTTATCTGGGTCAGAAGCCATAGAAAGGGAACACTAATTCGTGTATGCGCCTGCTGTCTATGTTGGGGAGGGGGAAAACCATCATATTGTTGAACAGGCTGAGTCAGGTGAGGAACCTGAGTGCTTAAAATGTAAATTTAGAGAAATGTGTAACCCCCAGACAAATGTTGCAATTGAAAGGCACTTATTTTACACAAGGAATCAAAAGCCTGGTGAAACATTTGCAGCATATATAACTGACCTGAGAAATAACGCTTAAATGTGCACATTTGGTGGCTTAAGAGATGAGTTAATAAAGGGCAGACTTGTGCGGTATTAAAGATGATGCTGTGAGAAAGATTTTGCTTCATGACAGTGATTTAACTTTGAATATGGCCACTGAGATTTTTCAGAAATAAAAGCTCACAGAAAAGCACACAATATACTTACAAATAAGAATAGCTTTAGAAGTTACTGCAGCAAAGCTCATGTTGATTGTATGCAGCATGTTATTAAAAGAAACTGGCCCAAGCACATGGCAGCAATGGGGTTTACCAGGGACTGCTGTAGGTCTTCCCAGAGCTTTCTAACAAGTTCTAGGGTTCACACAGCCTCAGTGAAGCATAAGAGTGAGTCAGAAAACTCAAAGCATGGGCCCCAACCTAGTTTCATTGCCAATAATTGTGGTAACAGTCATGAATCTAAGAGAGAGAAATGTTTAGCTTTTGAATAACAATGCCACACATGAAATAAATGGAATAATTTTAAAAGATTTTGTAAATCTAAAGGTCTACATTATTTTATTAAAAGGGATCATTTTGAGAAATAAGTCAATCAGTTAGACAGCAGTAATATGGCATCTCCTACTCTTTATGTTGATCGTGTGTCAGTGCTTAGTGAGACAGTCAATGCAGTTGATTTATGGGCTAAGAATGAAGTTTTTTATATTGTTTGGATAAATGGAAAACCTAGAGAGCTCAAAGTTTATACTGGCTCAAAGTACAATGTTATGTCTGCTGAAACATTTGCTAGAGTAAGTGCTAGTGAAAGGCTTGATTTGGCAAAGAGTGCAAAGCTTGTTGCATATGGTGGTGAAGAGATTCAAGCTGAAGGCTTAGTAATGCTTTCATGTTACTCTGCAGGTAGAAGTTACGACTTATTATTTTATGTGGTCAAGAGGCATGTCCAGTCATTATTAGTTCTCGGAGACTCTTTGAAAATGGGACTACTTTCATTTAAGAAGGAAGTTCACCATGTTAGCTTAAAAGACCACTACTCTAATTTTTCCCAGTCTATTTTTTCTATCTATGCAGATCTATTCAAAGACAAACTAGGTAAGCTTCCAGTTGTGTACTCCATGAATTTAGACACAGAGGTCAGTCCAGTTGTCAGGCCTGCCAGAAAAGTTCCAATAGCTACACAGACCAGAGTAAAAGCCAAGCTAGATAAAATGGTGCGACAAGGTGTGATTTGTCCAGTTGAAACTTCGATTGAGTGGGGATCTTCCATAGTGGTAGCTCATAAGAAAAGCTCAGATGACATCAGAATATGTATTGACCCATGCGGTTTGAACAAGGCACTGAAAACACCTCATCATCCAATTCGCACAGTCAAAGAAGTCGCAGCCTTGATGCCAAATGTCACTATTTTTTTCTGTCTTAGATGCAAAGAGTTTATTTTGGCAAACTCTGCTTAGCAAGAAATCCTCATTGCTCACTACTTTCAGTAATCCGTTTGGAAGGTACAGATTTCTGACAATGCCATTTGGGATAAATTCTGCAAGTGAAGTCTTTCAACATTCAATGGACACATTTGTTCTGGGTATCCTTGTGCTATTATAGTAGACGACATACTGGTAGGATGACGTGATGAAACAGAGCATGACAGAAACCTCAGAAAACTTCTAGAAAGGGCACATCAAGTAAATCTTAAGCTCAATCCACAGAAATGCAAATGCAGGCTACAAGAAGTCCCTTATGTTGGTCATTTATTCACCAGTCCAGGTTTATGACATTCTCAAGATGCCAGTTCCAGATAATGTTCAAGCCCTGCAATGTTTTCTTGGCATGGTTAACTACCTAGTCAAGTTCATTCCAGACTTGAGTCAAATATCAGCACCACTCAAAGAGCCAACATGTAAATATGTTTCTTGGTCTTGATTAGAACAGCACCAGAGAACATTTGATGTCCTGAAATGGAGAACTGCCAGTCCACCTACTCTCAGATGCTATGATGTACACAAGCCGGTTACTCTTGCATGTGATGCTTTGAAATTTGGTCTTGGTGCAGTCATTCTACAAGAGGGTCAACCTGTTGCTTATGCATCCAGAAATCTCACCCAAGCTGAAATGCAGTATGCTTAGATAGAGAAAGAGCTTTTGGCAATTGTGTTTGCATTTTCCAAGTTCCATGATTATGTGTATGGTAGATCTACCCAGATCAAAACAGAACATCGACCTCTAGTCACTATCCTAAGAAAACCTATGTACACAGCCCCAGCCAGAATGCAATACATGGTGTTGAGATTGTAAAAGTATCATTTCAATCTTGTCTACAAGAATGGCAAACTTCTTTATCTTGCTGACATGTTATCCAGCTCACCCAGAAGTACCACTGAACAGAATGACAATGAGGAATTTGATTTTGAAGTCACGGAAGTGAGAATTTTTTCTTCCACATGTTTTGATGCATTGGGAGATCACACAGCTGCAGATCCAGTTTTACAAAAGCTCAACCACTTTCTTAAAGCAGTATGGCCATCAAAGCAATCTAGTTTACCTCCAAAAGTACAATCTTATTTCCCATACAGAGATGAGATTTTGTCTGACAATGGTATTATCATGAAACCTAAAGTTATTATTCCAAAGTCTTTGCAACATGAGTGCATTGCTATCTTACATCAAGGTCATCCTGAAATAGACTACCAAAAGAAGGATGAGAGAACTAGTTTTTTTGTCTTTTATGTCACAAGATATTAAGAGAGTACTTTCATCTTGTTCAGTATGTAATAGTACAAAGCCACATTGACATAAAGAACCACTTCAGCTAAACCAGATTCCAGAAATACTTGGTTGACAGCAGCTGCAGACATTTTCAGTAGAATGTTCAACATTAGTTGATGTTAGTAGACTCTTCCTCAAATTGGTTTGAGATTGACCTACTTCCCAATCTAGCATCCAATATTGTCATTACTAAGATGAAACATCATTTTGCAACTCATGGTAGTCCACACAGTTATTTCTGACAATGGCACACAGTTTACAAGCCAACAGTTCAAAAGATTTGCCAAAGAGTGGGACTTTACTCATGTCATGAGTAGCCCAGAGTACCCGCAGTCAAATGGTTTGACAGAACACACAGTTCAAAGTTCAAAGTAGTTACTAGAAAAGTTGAAATGAGACAATAGTGATATTTTTCCTGAATCTCTTGAATCTCAAAAACATTCCTCCTTGGTTCACCTGCTCAAAGACTTCTGTTGAGACAAACCAGAACCACATTGCCAATTAGTACTCAATTGTTAGTTCCATGTGTAAAGAATAGGTCAGTGAAAGCAAATCTGTTGAAAAAATGACTAACCCAGAAGTCATACTAAGATAAGACCAACAAACCACTCAATCCATTACAAGAAGGAGAAGTGGTAAGGATGCAAACGTCCAAAGGTTATGATCAGATTGGAATCATGAAGAACCTCTGCCCAGAACTGAGATTGTACATTGTAGAATCACAAGCATCAGAATTCAGATAGAATCAGAAGCATTTAATACCAGTGTCTGAGCCTGTACCACAGCCCATAGCCTGTGAGAAAGACTTTTTATCTCACAGTGAGTTGTCCGGTGATCCAGTTCCAGAAGAAGTTCCAGAAGCAGTTTCCATTCCTGTGATGAACCCTGAGATGAGCTGTTCACCTAAACCTGTCCCTGTTACTAAGTCCAGTCCTAACGCTTATGTCATAAGATCTCGTCGAATGTCGAGACAATGTTCCAGATGTACAGCTACCTGGACATAACAATATGAATCATTTGAGCATTATGCTTTCTTTTCTGATTGTGTATATTGATGCATGCCTAGATGCTTTCTTTTCTTTAAGAGGGAAGATGTCGATCAGTGTACATATCTCTTTAGGAAACCTCCCATGGGCATGTACTAATGTACTGATTACTGAACACGTGCAGGGACTGAGTGCCATTTTATAGTTAGCTGTTGAGACGTAAGCATGCATGTGTGTAAGCTCTATCTGTTAATCAGTTAGTTTATGTTTATTGATGCTGCTATCCCTCATGATGTGTTTTTATGTAATAAAGCATTTTAAACAAACTACACCAACTTGCTTGTTTTTTAAGTGTAGTGAGATGAGCAACAAGTACCATGATATAGATGACTTCCTTATGCTGACAGATTGCAAGTTCCTTAGATTTAATGCAGTATTATCAGGACTGGTTGATATGTTAACTGACTATTCTGTATCAAAGCTGTCGCCATCAGTGTGACTCTGTGTTTGGATGGTTTCTCATTTATTGTTGATTTTTTTTTTATTATTGAGCTAATAGAGAGATATTGTTGTGTTTGCTTAGTGAACCACACACTAATACAGTATAGGAATAGCAGTGTTAGCATACTGCTTATATTCAAACAGAACAGGAAGTTTGAGAAGCCATCCAGTGTTGCAGATACTAGTCTGATGCCATTACCAGAAGTCACACTTTTTGCAATTTCTTTTTTGTGTTTAGGCAGTGTGCTATTTTAATGAAATATCAACAAGGAAATCTGATAATACAATCTAGCTAACTGAGAAGGTCTTAGATTTTTTCTACTAGTATGATATTATTTGACTTCTGACTTAATCCAAATGAGTAATGGCTAGTTATACAAATTATGCAACTACATGTTACTAGATGCTATTTGTAATCTGTTTAATAGGTACTCTGAAGCTTTACTCCCCATGCCTCCACTGAAAATGGGCTCACACCAAGTCGGACTTTCCCAGTAAACAAATGTCAAATACATACATAATTAAAATTTTCAAAATTAATCCTGTCTGACTGTCATGTTGATTTCTAAGTGGCATCAGCTAAAGTAACACTGCATTAGGTTAACAGGAATGACATTTTGCAGTTATTGTACTATACAGACTGAGCTGTAGTTTCTAACACTATTAATAACTTGTGAAAGCCTGTGCCTGATATTAGTGTTTTAAGTTTGTTAAATATTTGTAAATGCATGTTGACCTCAAGAGATTAAGAATCTGTGACTATGACAGTACAAATTAATATCCACTCCAGTAAAATACATTGTCTGTTTTTATGGTTAGAATTAAAAAGATGCCCAAGAATATAAATCTTACAGTTGGGAGCAGAAACTGCACACCTCAAACCACTTTTATAAAATGCATATTTTCATGGAACCATATTGAATGTCAGTTGCAGTCTGTAAGACCGAATACTCATAAGAGAAAATGGTCTTAGATGACTTTTTTTCAACTTTCACTTGTTTTCTCTGTGAAATTATGGAAATTTCCCTTACCCTGCTGCTGTGCAGACTCAAAGTTTGTGTAATTAATGCAGGGTGAGGGGGATGAAGCAGTTCATTATCTTTTTTTCCCTATTTTATTCCTTTTAGATTCAATCTAAAGTACTAGAAACTGAAATTCCTCTGGGCACTACATTTTATTGTTAAATTTTCTTTAAAAAAAATGAGCTTCAGACTTGGAAGCTGGTTCCATGATTGAGTTTATTGTTAAAATTTAAACTATGTATTGCATTTGTGTGTTTTGGTGGGAAAATGTTGTAGTCTTTTGAAATACTGAGGCTTTCTCAAAAAAGCCTGCTCAGTCTGAATGATATTCCCAATTACAGTCAGTCTGTCAAATATCAAATTGCCAGCTTACAAAAAGGTGTTTGCTATTCACTATCATTATAGGTCACTCTGTGGGCTGATTTTTGTTCATGCTGACTGTAGACACTAATTTCTGCCAAAAACATGTAGAAGATTATTGAAACCTTAGTAAATTAAACCACTGCTCTACTGTAGCGATGTTTTATCACGGATCAATACCTGTTAATCCTCTGAGAGAAGATTTTCATTGTGATATACCAGATAATGACACCAGGGGAAATCCCTATGTCCAGTTCAACCATGGCAAAGCACAGACCAATAGATGATGTCTATACATGTTTTCTTGTTTTTGAAAGGTAAACAGCTAAGGAACATTGGCTCAGAGTGAATGAGACATAATTCTTTTGCTCCACCTGATTGGAAAGACACTGAAAACTTAAATAAATCTGGAGGGCCATGATAAATGTAACTATGAGAGATTGTATCAGGAAATATATTAATTTCCATAACTGGGAATTGTATATTGTCAGCTCAGTAAAACTGCAAACATCTTATTTAAAACACATTTTAAAATTGTGGCTAGAAGCTCGGGTCTATTAAACAAGAAATGTAAATGTAGTATAAGTAAAATTCTGAATATTGTTGTTGTAGATAAATTTAAGAATACACACTGTAATAAATTAAGAAACTGAGTATCCCAGATTGACAGTAAATCGTCTAAACAGCTACTGCTTTAAGTATAATATTTGTTGTTAACTGAACTTGCAGATTTTTAAGACAAACCGCATGCATAAAGTATAGTAATAATTTTCACCTAAGTATGCTTCTTTACATGTAATGAAGAAAAATTTACATCACTTTAAACAGAAGTACTGCATAGTTATTGATAGCAGTAGTATGTCTGAAGTGCTGCTAATATGAGTCAGCAGTCTGTTAATAGTAATCAGCAGTCTGTAATAAAAGAAGCACCTGAAAGTATACCTATTGAATGTGCTAATGCCGAACTGCTAACCATCATCATTGCCTTGTCACCAAGGTTGTGAAATATACTGATAATGGAAGATGAAGAATTACTAAGATTGTTGGGTTCAGAACCATGATTACACTGGATAAACCACAATGTGTTTGCAAACATAAACCATGCATTAAACAAAAAACTGAAATGATTTGTGTAAAGAAAAGCATACGGTTAATATCCCATGAGACTCATGGAAATGCAGACTCTCTTTAATAAAGTAACAAGAGGAACAGGACTAGTTAGCATATATCTCTCATATATGCCTCATTAGTATGTCCGCAGAGATAGCCTAAAATGGTGCTGTACATAACCATGTTCTAACACTATGGTAGGGCTGTCTCTGAATTAGAAATGGTTACTTTGAGATGTAGACCTTGTATGTACCTTTCTGAAACTGGCACAGTATATTTACTTTGTTAAGGAATAACAACATGTTTATTTTGGGTCTACTTTATGCGCACAAAGTCCAAGAATATCGAATACAATATTCTCAATACAAGTACACCGAAAGTGAAAAACATCGAAAATGTAAATGGAAATCTCCCTAGGTAGAGATTTCCATTTACTTCAATGTAGTGCAATTTCTGAGTTGGTATATTTAAGTAGCGGGGGGGTGGGGGGTGCAGGAGGGCTTGCCGCCCTGCCTACACTAGCTTAATTTTTTTTTTTTTTTTGTGTATTTTTTTTTTTGGACTTTGATTGTTTAATAGTTCGATGCATATGGTTCGATCCATATGCATATGAGCTATTAAACTTAGGAGGTCCTAAAGTAGACCCGTTTATTTTGTTTTAACCAAAACAAATGAGTTGCTAGTGGTGATCACTGTGACTTTACTTTCTTTTATGAATATAATTTCTCTTTCTCATAATGCTTATAGTGCTTCAAAAGGTGAGATTCTCATACCTTTTTTTCTGGGTTCCTATTATGCGATCAAAAATCCCTTTAGGTGAATACGAAGATGTTGAACCATATTGCATGAAGTACATAAACCCCGAATGGTCAAAACCGCGAATTTCAAAATGTCGATTTTTTTTTTTTTGCTTGGCCCGTCTGTGGTACAGCTCCGTAAGGTAAGTGTGCGATAGTACTTTAGTGTTAGGATCTGGGTTAAGTTAAGTACATAGATAGGTACTGTATGTAAGAGTTAGTGTAGCGTTAGGTGTAGGGTTTTTTTAAGTGTATGTATGTATATTATTTATTTTGTTTAGGTGTATGTCTGTAGGGGATGTGTGCGGTAGTTACAGACCTTAGGGTTAGGGATGGGTTAAAGAGAGTGCATAGATAATTGTGTTTGTGGGGTTTAGTATAGTGCTGGAGGTAGGGTTTTGGTGTTTTTATTTTGTTTAGGTGTATGTCTGTAGGGGATGTGTGTGGTAGTTACAAACCTTAGGGTTAGGGAGGGGTTATGTAGAGTGCATAGATAGTTGTGTTTGTGGGGTTTAGTGTAGTGTTCGAGGCAGGGTTTTGGTGCTTTAGTTTAGGTTAGAAGTAGGGTTTGGTTAGTGTATAGAAGTGTCACCATTATTACAAATATGGACTAATTACCAGATAATCTTTAATATCCTTGCCTCTCCTATATGCCATAGAAACATTTCTAAGAACACATTTTTATAAACCATATCATCTATAATATATTTCCAACATTTTTAAAAATATTCTGTTATAGTATCACAAACAACCAAACCAAAAACCACCTCCAGAGGTAGCCTTAATAGGCAAAAATATCCACCACAATGAAAATTTCACTGAGAAATTCTGTTAAAATGTAGGCTTTAATAAAACGAAGAATTAAAAAGCACAAATTGTGCTGTTCAAGTTGCAGGTCAAACAGGATAAGCGCATTCAGTTAAAAAACCTTCTTTAGATCATAGTGTGTAGACCTGACTTACTGCTGTTAAATAAAGATCCTTAATTGCTCAACCAATCACATACAGCAATCAGATGCATGCCTTCCTTAAGCCTCAATTTCATTTCTTAATTAGGCTTCTCTCTTTCAAAATAGGTTCAATAGGAACTACTCTGTTGAGCCCTGGAAATAAATTAGCTCTGAGGTTCATGATCCATTTGCTTTCTTTCTTTTCAGTTTTGTTGACAATGTCTCCTCCACGGAGGTTAGTAGTCACATTTGAGATAACCATAAATCTAAATGAATGCCCTGGATATTCAGACACATGTCCATATAGGGCATTGGTTACCACTTTACTCTTGATGTCTAACAGGTGGCGAAGTATCCGTTCCTTAAACTTTCTATTGGTCTTTCCTACATAATAGGCTTGGCACAAATTACAAGTGCCAACGTATATAACATTCTTGATGTTGCAGTTAGCAAAACCAGAGAACTTATAGCATTTGTTAGTTACCGGATGAACAAAACTGTTGGAACATTTAATGTGGCTGCAAGCTTTGTAAAAGCCACATTTCCAAGTTCCTAACCTATTTCTTCCTTCTGTACTCTGCTTGTTAGGTATTCCATCATAGCTGCACAATAAATCCTTTAAGTTCTTTTT
The DNA here is from genome assembly GCF_019279795.1 of Protopterus annectens. NCBI lineage: Eukaryota > Metazoa > Chordata > Ceratodontiformes > Protopteridae > Protopterus > Protopterus annectens. The sequence continues at coordinate 1,059,679,054 of NC_056731.1, read as the reverse complement.
GTTTTTATAACCAAACTTAGGTGTTTCCCCTACTATTCTCTTAATTTTGCTGTCAGCAGTTAAGACTGGCCAAAATTTCTTGATGGTTTCATGGACATCAAAGGAGTCAGTGCTGTAGGTCATCATGCATCTGAGACTGTTGCTGTTCCCACCGTTGTTCGCATCACTCTGCTTCCGTTTCGAGTAGTATGGTTGCCGTTTGTTGCATCGAATGGACTTTGCTTTGCCTTTACTCATGACTAATTGTTAGGATAGGATCTGAAGAAGGTTTTTTAACTGAAAGTGTTTATCTTGTTTGACCTGCAACTTGAACAGCACAATTTGTGCTTTTTATTTCTTCGTTTTATTAAAGCCTACATTTTAACAGAATTTCTCAGTGAACTTTTCGTTGTGGTGGAAGCCTTTATTTCATTTTACTATTTTGTTTCATTTTACTATTCTGTTATAATATCTGTAAATGCATTATATTCTGTAGCAAAAGTTTTATCTTGCATCTCTCTATTAATTCATTGTTTTTATAATTGTCATTGCATAGGACATATGTTTGAGGCCAGTAATCCTCTTGGTGAGGTACTTTTGTTGTCACTCCAGCTGTTGGAAGTGTCTTGTGAGGTACATCCCAAATGGGGCATTGTACTCTATGATGGGTCTGATGAGTGATGAGTAGAGGGGCACTATAACCTCTTTATTTCTAGATGCGAACCCTTTAGTAATTAGATGGGCCACATAGAAGGATTTCCTAACTACTTTGACAATATGATTGTCAAAGGAGGGATTACTATCTACCCTGGGTCCCCAGATCTCTTATTACCCCTTCTGTATAAAGGGGGCTGTCACCTATGTGGTAATTTGTGGCTGTTTTGTTTTTCCCAAACAGGATGACTATGCTTTTTTTGTCATTTAGCTTGAGGCCATGACTTTGACACCAGGTGTCCGTCTCAGTAAGGCTCTTTAGGAGGATATCTGTGTCAGCCGGAGAGTCAGTTATGGCTCCCAGTTTAAAGTCATTGGCGAACATGGTTAGCTATAGTCCTCCTGCGTCTGTCTGTACTTCTGAGAAGTATATGCCGAACAGTAGGGGTCCCAGGACTGAGCCTTGCGGGACACCACTTGTGACTGGTTTAGAGTCAGACCTGGAGCCCGCTATTCTTACCATGTGAGTTCTGTCCGTAAGCCAGTTAGCAACCCGTCTCATGACGTAGGGGTTTATATTCAGGCTGGTGAGTTTTTCTGTAATACCCAAGTGGGGAATGGTGTTGAAATCCTTGGCAAGGTCAAGGTAGGATGCGTGAACAACCTTTCCCTCATCTATGGCCTTGGTGACTTTCTCAAAGAAGTCAACCAGGTTTAGTAGGCATGATCCGCCCTTAACAAAGCCGAACTGGGTCAGGTCAAGTGTTTGGAGGTTCCCAATGTCTTTGTTAATGAGTTCCATGATGATGTGCTCCATAGCTTTGCAGAACAGAACAGCCAGGCTTATGGGGTGATAGTTACCAGGGTCAGTTGTGGCCCCTCCTTTGTGGAGTAGAATAACCGTTGCTCTGTGCCCGTCTATGAGCACATAGCCTGTGGAGAGGCTGAGGTTGAACAGCATGTTTAGGTGCGTAGGATAGTTCATTCTGTATTTCATGCAAGATGCAGCCTGGGACACCATCTGCCCCCATTGATGCTGTGTTTTTGGCTTTTGAAAGGGCTATTTTCACCTGTGCATCTGTGATTTCTGGGACACTACACTTTTCCAGTATTGTTGTGGGCCCTTTTAGGGGTAAGAGGGGGATGAAGTTTGCACTGAATCTATCTGCCAGGATGTTGGCAGTATCAGTAGGTTCAATATATTTTGTGCTATTTTGCACAGGTTCGGTGCATATCTGTGACATACCTTCCAACTGTCCCGAATTACTCGGTTTTTACCGAGTTTTGGGGTCCAGAAATGGGGTGCCACGATACCCGAGTGGCACCCCTTCATTTCCGATTTTTTTCTTTTTTTTTAATTATGTTTTTCCCTTTTGAGCCAACATCATCACTTGCGCAATGACGTCAGCTCCATCGGTGCTACCAGCCTGTCGGAATTGAGCTCAAGGGCTCACATTTCCGGCTACCAAGGGTTACTGTTCAAATTATCTGTGAGCGGGAATTCTGGTTGTGGCTTGGCTCAGCTTCTGCGAGCATGAAGTTGGAAACTCGTCCGTTATCTTCTGGCTGAATGATCCAACCGGGGAGAGTTTGCAAGTAACAAGAAGTGGACCTGAGTACTGCTCTGATAAAGTAAGTGGAAAACATCAAACATGTTTTATTTTGGCTGCGAGTGGGCAGTCAAGTGATTAAGTTAATCTTATTTTGGGCATTCTGTTTCTTCCGTGTAAAAGAGTATTTGCATTTTAGTATAGCTGGTGTTTACAGCGCTGCCAGCCTGGGCTACTTCTGTAGCTCTTGCTTTTTGCAACAGAACTCATGCATAATGGTGTGACAGAGGTTGACTCCATTCCAGATGGCCCCATTTTTGCATTTAAATGTATAAAGCTGTGTATTGTAGTTTTCTTTGTAAGCTGATGCTCACTGGGTTGTCATTAACAGCCCTGCTCATTCTTTGCTTACAGTGGTATGTTATCGAGTACTGGAGCCAAAACTGTTCCAAAATCACTAATTTTGAAATTGTTTGTTACGAGCCAGAGGAGCTCTGTAGCACTCAAGTCTTGTCAGTTGAAATCCTTGATTTAGAAGAGGAATGAAACAGACATCCCCAAGATGTATCATGCACCAGCTTGGGAAGCAGTTACTTCTGACAAAAGCTCTGCACTTTTAAAGGAGGCTAGTTATTCTTTTGCCAAGTGTGACACGAATCCAGTGTTGCTAATGCTGCCATACTGGCATGTGTTTCATACGACCGTATCTGAATTTCTTGGCTTACTTATGCCAATTAACAGTATTAGAGAACGTTTATAAATCTGGTGCAGTCATACATTAAGACTGCTGCACACACAAATTGTGCAAACCTTTAATTCAGATGCCGGTAAATGGACCTGAGACTAGTGACACATTGTAATGGTGTTTGTGTAGTGCCAGTTATGATGGTGTGCAATTTTAACAAGATTTGAAATGAGTAAGGGGGCGTGACCATCGTTAAAAAGCATTTTTAAAATTACAGAAATCTGTAAATATAGTGCTCAGAATGATGGAGGAAACATGTTTGTGTTGTTAAGGAACAGGTGGACATTCAGTATAGTTTTTTAGGAACAAATGGACGTTCAGTACAGGTGCAAATTTCATTTGAATGCTGCCTTTCATTGTACCTGTTTTATACAATTAATCGGACAGTCATGTTGTCCACTGATTTTACTGTTGCACTCATCAATTTGGTTAGCAACTCTCAAGGTTAGCAACTGTGTGAATTAAACTGAATATTGCTTGGCCTTCATGTAGCCATATGAAAGTTTAAATTATTTTGTTTGTGATTAATGTCCTTGGTTTGTCAAATAAATGGTGAACATCTTACAGAAGACATGGCTTGGTTGTGATTAACTTCTTCTTGAAAACTGTTTAAAACATTTAGATTCTGTTCATGTTACTGAAGTTCTTTCTTGTAGTTGCTTCCATCGAGTCTGGGTCATATACTGCTGCTTTTTGAACAATTAAAGGTGCCTTTTTGTCCAAGACATAAGGTTCAGCTTTGTTATGTTATGTTATGTTTATTGTTGCAAGTAAGTGCATATTCATATGCTACAAGCAAAAAGCCCAGGAACATTTGAAAAACAGAGGTATATTGAGGCAGTAGCAAAAATAACAGCAATATCTACATATCTGTTTGAGGATTTATCAGAGTGCATTTGCATTTTGATGTTGAACAAAGCAGTTATGTCGGTGCCTGCCCTACACAATACAACTTCAAGTTGATTGCACTAATTCTAACATATAATTCAATAGCATACTGAACCATGAAGACTCAAACAAAGCATGTGTGACAGGAGACAGGTAGTTTTAAATGGAAAATATTTTTGTATCACATTCTCTATCTCGGGGGACATCCCTTAACTAAGTGTAGAATTAGAGATCTAGGTAGCATGCATTATAGAATTTCAGTAACCATTACACAGTGGCTTTAGCTGCTCTGCCTGTTTGCTTTCATAATAATCCTGTGTACCTTTGGCACTGCTCATGCTGCATCAGTCGCCATAGTTACCTCACTTCCAATTCCCAATGGACAGAGATGTATACAGCCTTTGGCAGATAACTTTTAATGCTAAGTCTGTTTTTGTTGTGAGACAGTATTGCTTTGTTTAGCAGATGTATGTTAGTGTTTGTGCATTGATAGTGCTGTAAAATGTAAAAATAAAATCCAAGTAATCGTTGTAGAAGCAAAGCAGTATATGCACATTAGTGTTTATGGTAAATGGGATAAAATAGAAAGGTAATGGGACATTGGAATGGCTGCAGGGGAAGTGGGAACATATTTTGGTTGTCTGTTCTTCAATTTGCGTTTGAAAGTTGGTATCCCACAATTCCATTGGAGTGAGTGGGATTACATAATTATGTATGCAAATTTTATGTTAATCAGTGTACAGATTTGTACCTATTTTTCATAGGCTTTGTTCAGATTTTTGATATTTCCAGGTTGAGAGGTATGATCTGCGAATTGCCACTTAGATTCTTAACATAGCTAAAGAAGGCTTTGTGATTATCTTTTGAATCCTTGGCTATTTTTCTTTCGAAGTTAGCCTTGGATGATTTTATGAGGGACCTTAGTTTCTTACTGATACTGATCAGGGATGTCTTTCCTTCTTGGGATTTGCTTTTTTTCTGAACTAGTTTCCTCCTTCTATTGTATAGCCTGTTTATGGCAGGGGTCCAGCAGACTGGTTTCCTTCTCTTAGAGGAGTGAGTATTGGTTTTGCTAGGGATGGCACAATCCATGCATCCTTGTAGGTGTTCATACAGTGCATTTGTAAAGGTTTCTGTATCTTGGGCAGCGTTATCCTTTAGCGTGGGGGCTGTGAAACTTACCGCTTCTGTCTTAAGTAAGGTGAAGTTTGCTTTAAAAAAGTTTTTTTACTGTGGTTTCCTTAGTTAGGGGTAGTGGTGGAGTGTGGACATCCAGAGTGATTAGTTTATGGTCTGATCTAACCAGTGACTGGTTGACCTCCGGTGTGGAACACCTGTAGCCCATGTTTGTGATGACCAGATCCAATATGTTTTCATCTCTGGTAGGGGAGTTTACCAGCTGATCCAGGGCATTTGAGTTGATGAATTCCGGGAAGCGCTAAGCCTGGGAGTTTGTACTCGAATAGTTTTCCCAGTTAATGGTAGGGTAATTGAAATCGGCAAATATCAGGGCATTCGGTAGGACCTTCATGTTTTCCAGTGTCTCCAGAAAGGTGGAGTGGTGGTCCTGGGTCATGGAGGGTGATCTGTGGCAGGCAACAACTTGCATTGCAGATTTGCCCAATGTAAGTTGAACATGGATGATCGCAGAGGTATCACGCTGTGCCACTAACCTGGAGGTGTAGGTATCCTTGATGAATATGGATACACCCCCTCCTTTAGTGTTTCGGTCTGTGTTCTGTGGCCAAAATGCATGGTACAAGTTGTAGCCCGGTAGTGCTGGGGTGCTTTCTGGAGCTTTGTACCAGGTTTCAGTTACTGCACAGATGTCGACGTTCTCCATACTGAGGAGTGCTTTGAGCACATGCATTTTGAGATTTAAACTCCTGGCACTGATTTTTTTTTTAATTGTGCTGTTTACGGAGGTGGGTTTGACTTTTGAGCCTTGCCTAAAAAATGCACTATGGGGGTAGCAAGAGCCTTGGCCAGCATTCGAAAGCCTAGGGGTGACAGGTGCAAGCCATCTTTTGCGAAACAACGCGGTTTGTCGAGCATGTCATCCCAAGCTGACAGACACTGGATCCCCTTTGAATGACACCAGAATCTTAGCCAATTGTTGACATTGATCGTTTTTTTCTTTATACTGAGGTATCATTCTTGTTGAGGTCAGGTTGCTACTCAGAGTCAGGGTCATACCAGCCTGGGCTACATGATCAGAGAGCTCTTCCATGTCTCTTTCCATGTAGTCCAGGGAGGTACGTCTCATGTCATTCACACCAACATGAACAATGACAGAGTCATATTTGTACTTGTTCTTGGAGTGTCCTGAGTGCTTGTGTTATGTGGCGGATCCTGGCTCCCAACAGGCAGCTAACAGTAACCATCTGCTTGTCCAGCCTAGTGAGTGGGACATCAGTGTGCCTGATTATGGAGTCACCTATTACTAGTGTATTAGGTATGTTATTTCGCCTTAAGGGCTGTGATTGTGTGGCAAACTGATTTTGTGTTTTATGTGTTGTCTGGTTTGTGACGGGAGGTACAGGTTGTTTGGGTGTCTGCTTTGGAGGTCTCTGATGCTTTTGTAAGTTTTTATTTAGAGCCTCCAAGTATGATTTTGTGTATTTTTTGTCAGTGCAGGTTTAGTAGGTTTATGTGCAGCTGGTGGTGTGGTGCAAGTGTTAACCTTCTCCTCTTGACTGTCTGTTCAGTCTTGGGTGGAGACAGCTTAGCCTCCAGTTTGGCTGTATAACTGCATCTCTCGCATATGTTAGTGTTTTGTGGTAGGAGGAGAGGGTTGTCTGTGTACATGAGACAGTTGTAACATTGCCTCAGGATACCCGGATTCACCATCTGGACTGGAGAGTACACTTGAAATTGCCCTTTGGTCATGACTGAATAGTAGGGTGAGCTGCTTAGTCGCTTGGTTGGTGAGGGGTGAATAAAGAGCCTTGCCCTGCGGGGCAATCAAGTGTCAGGGTATATTAGTGCTTGCTATTAGGTCTGAGCAAGTGCTGGGCTGTAGGATGGTTTTTGAGTGCTTAGGTTGAGAGTTAGACTAATTTCAAAGGAAAAACTGAAGATGAGACTTAGTGGAGCCGGGAATAATTTAACCCTAGCTAACCGGCACTGCCCAGCACGCAAAACCATGCAAACGCGTTTTTTATAGCAGGGAAATGAAAAAGATAGAAATTAGCCCAAAATGGCCACTAAACTACTAACTTCTGGGCTGGAACCACTCTTCCAGGGACAGATAGGCTGCTCAAAGCTTCCCTCTCTCACAGGTGAAAAAAGAAACTTCCTTCTATCCAAGTAAGGTATGGGCAAATCAGAAACTTGTAACACAGCCCTGAATTCAGAATTAGCCTGCAAGTTGGACTATACTAGCTTAGAAAGGCAGGATTCAATGATTTTTTTTTATTTTTTTTTTTAAAAGATAAGGGAAAAACAGTAAAGAATACACTTAAAACAGCTTTAAATGACTACAAATTATCAGAAAAGGCTATCACTCTTTAGTGTGTAGCCTACAACAGTTAAACAAATTATTTAAACAAAAAATAACTTTTTAAAAGTGCAGGCAGTCAAATAAGTACAATATGTGAAAAAAAAACAAGCTTTTAAATCACAATAAATGCTGGAAAATCGGCATTTATGCGGAAAATAGTTAAGTACAGCAAGAAAGTACAGAAAACTGATACTTAATCACTCCAAAGTCTCTCTTCTAAGCTAGAAGGCTTGTATCAGTTTAAGGCTTTCTAGTGCTTCCCAGTAAGTTAGTTACAGGAAGGATGGGAAACAAGCGCAGATGTGGCCTTTTAAACCAGAAAGTTGAAAGAGATGGACAAACTGTCCAAATGGTCAATAAACTACAATTTCTGGGCCAAGAACCACTCCTCTTGTGGTAGACAGGCTACCTAGTGCTTACCACTCCCACTGATAAGCTAGAAAGCTTTCCTCCAACACAGAAAGGCTTGCGGGGCTCAGAAGCTTACCAACAGTCCTGGATACAGCAACTCTGTATCTGGACTAGGCTAGTTACAGGAAAGGCAGGAAGCAAGCGCAAGTGCGGCTTATAAACCAGAAAGTTGAAAGAGATGGAAAAAAACTGCCCAAACAGCCAACAGCTAGAATTTCTGGGCCAGGAACCATTCCTCTTGTGGTAGATAGGCTACCTAATGCTTACCACTCCCATTGAGAAGCTAGAAGGTTTCCCTCCAACACTGAAAGGCTTGGGGGGGGTCTCAGAAGCTTACTAACAATCCTGGATACAGCAACTCTGTAACCGGACTAGGCTAGTTATAGGAAAGGTGGGAAACAGATGTAAGTGCGGCTTTCAAACCAGAAAGTTGAAGGAGATGGAACAAAACTGCTCAAACAGCCAATAGCTACAATTTCTGGGCCAAGAACCACTCCTCTTGTGGTAGATAGACTACCTAATACTTTCCACTCCCACTGATAAGCTAGAAGGCTTCCCTCCAACACTGAAAGGCTTGGGGGCTCAGAAGCTTACAAAGAGTCCTGGATACAGCAAATCTTTACCTGGACTAGACTAGTAACAGGAAAGGCAGGAAACAAGTGCAAACAGGCTTTTAAATCAGAAGGGGGAAAGAGATGGAAAAGCTTCCCAAACGGCCAATAAACTATAATTTCTGGGTCAGAAACCACTCCTCCTGTGTGCCTAGGTTACCTAGTGCTTACCACTTCCACTAATACGCTAGAAGGCTTCTCTCCAACACAGAAGGGCTTGGGGGGCTCAGAATGTTACCAACAGTCCTGGATACAGTACCTGGACTACACTAGTTACAGGAAAAGCGGGGACCAAACGCAAATGCAGGCTTTTAAACCAGAAAGTAGAAAGAGATGGAAAAACTGCCCAAACAGCCAATGGACTACAATTTCCAGGCCAAATCCCACTCTTCCCATGGTAGATAGGCTACCTAGTGCTTACCTCTCCCACTGATAAGCTAGAAGGCTTCGCTACAACACAGGCTTGGGGGGCTCAGAAGCTTACCAACAGTCCTGGATACAGCAAGTCTGTATCTGGACTAGACTAATTACAGGAAAGGCAGGAAACAAGCTTAGAATTTTTCTTTTTTTTATACAGAAAAGCAGCTTAAACAGCAGTAAATACAATTCAAATTGCAGTGCAGGCTAGCACACTTGAGTGTGTAGCAATATTATGGCAAATACTGTTTAAATAAATGCAATTAAATTAACAAATGACTAAAAAATAAGTGCAGAAGGCAGTAAATTAGAAGGCTACTAACAAGCAGTAATAAGTGCAGAGTAAAAGTGACTGAACAGATTGCATGCAGAACAGCAACTAAGACAGTTACAGTAAGAGCAGCTGAATAAAATATGTATATATATATATTATTTATGTATTTATTTATTTATTTATTTTTGAGGGAGGGAACAGAGCAGGATTAAGAGGCTACAGGGGTTGTCCTTCCCAAATGCTCTCTTTATACACAGTAGGAGTGCCTGAAATCAGAATATGATCTCACTGCACTCAGTTGAGTGAGCAAATGAGATGGGCAAAGGAGTATCCAAATACAAATTTACTAGAGGGGCAGGTAGTTTCAAAGCCACCAACATTAACACCAGAATAAGAACAGGGAAGGTGGGTGGCGAACTAACTGTAGAGTCACAGCCACAACTTTCAGTTGAGTTAATATTCAGTGAGAAACACAAATAAATAAATCAAATGCAGAACTATATGAAAAAGAGCAGATAAAAATGTACTTAAATTCACTTATACGTCCAGTTGAATTCAGGTAGATCTTAGCCAGAGAAAAGCTCAGATATTAAGCAGTAATAACCCAAAATGTACCACTTATATAAGGCAGGACAGAATATCAGTGATGAGGTGAAACTACCCCCACTGCTATCAATGGCTACAGATAAATTCTAACAAGTAGTCTGTAGAGACACAGCCACAGCTTTCAGTTTAGTTAATACTCAGTGAGAAACACAAATAAATAAATTAAATGTAGAACTATATGAAAAATAGCAGAAAAAAAGTGTACTTAAATTCACTTATAGGTCCAGTTGATTTCAGGTAGATCCTAGCTGGAGCAAAGCTCAGATAATAAGCCACACCTTTCTGCCACACCTTCTGTTTGTGTGCTTAAGGGTGTTTAAAAAGCTTTGGTTAAGTAACCCCAAACTCTTTTTTAAGACTGAGAATTGCAGAAGGGATTGCCTTTTTTCCGACTTCATAGCATAATCATGCTGCTTCGTTCACTGCACCTGATGATGTTTGCCTGGATTAATAAGGTAAAACTTGACACTTTATCTGATAGGGAGCAAATGTAAATCTTGTTCTACCATTGAAAGCATTGCTGTATATTTAATACTGTCTACATGTGGTTCCATGGTCTGTACAATGGCTGGCTATTCTTAACAGTGAACACTGAACTAAATTCATTGACTGAGCCTTTTGTGTTATACTGTGACATGGATGGGAAGCTTAAAAGCTGATACCCTGAATCATCTGAGCTAAAGATTGCTCAAAACCACAAAAATCTCTTTACCTTCCAATGAGTCTCCTTATTTCTCAAACCATGATCAGAGATAGAGAAAGTAATGAAAAATTATATTCAGCTGGTTTGAAATAAGCTAACTTCTTTGCTTTGTATTTACCTGCTGGATGTTTTCAAGACATTGTATGTGATGTTGCCCTTAGAAATGATCCTGGTGCATCTTATACAGCCACTACATCACAGTAAATAAAATATCAGTCTAGCAAGATAGTTTTGACAAAAGATATGATCATTGATAGCAATATTGCTAAGGTCAAGACTGGAGGTAGAGTAGTTAACTACATAAACAACGGCATAAAATGTGATATCGTAGTGCACAACCGATACCATCCTATGAAGGGACTAAAGAAAGAAACAAAGTCAAAATTAGGAGTAAGTAGACAGCTAATAAGGGGTGGAGGTGTGGAGGCTGGTGGTAGGGAGACTGATATAGTGTATCATCCTACACACGTGACAGCGAATAACAAAGAATGGTGGGCAATATAAAAGTATGTGGTAAGACCATGAAGGTTGTAAATATGGAAAAGTTGAATCTTCTGGGAGATGAATGGGATATTCAAGTTTAAGGATAGAGTAGAAGTGGAAGTTTATTTATATTAATGAACATGAGAGTTCAGCCCACTGGTATAGATTGGGTGACTGAGGAGGCCAAAGCTGAGATAGGAGCAGGGAATAAAAAATCTATCAGGATGGGACAGTGATGCAATTCTCAGTGGTATGGACAAAGGTATGAGGTATAACCAAAATATAGACAGTTAAAGTGGCTACACAAGAATGTGAGTCTAGCAAACAGGAAAAAGGATAAGTAATTGTACAGCCAGAAGAGAAGTGTTAAGGAGACAAAGAAGGCACAATACAAGGAGGTAAGTAGAAGGTCAAAATAGTTAGTGCAGAAAGCATACATGTACTGAAATAAATTTGGCATAAGTGGCAACGAGGGGGAATGAAAGTTTCTGTAGATGTAAAGCAGAAAGAAGGCCAAAACGTACAGACTTGACCAGTTTAAGAAAAAAAGAAAGAAAAAGACATATTGGAAGAGATGGAATAAGCACAAATACTGAATGAAGGTGTTGCTTCATTCTTTGTAAAAGATAGCAAAGGGGGGATGCTATGCTGCAAAAAGGGCAGGAAAGATTCATTGTCAGACATTAGGATAAGGAGAAAGGGAGGGGATGTCCTGAGGGAAGTGGTTTACTTAATCAAGGATAAAGAACAGAGACCAGATAGGCTGTCTTGCAAAGTTCTTGGGAATTTGATCAGTGCATGGTCAGATCTACTGAATGGTGCCTTTAGACTAAAATACAACTTTAGTACCTTTGTACAAAGGGGTATTGGAAGAAGGAAACATTAATGGAATTATGTTCCTATTAGCTTAAAAGCAATGGATGGGAAAATTATGATGAAAATTCGAAGGAAAATGATGATTCTTTCCTACATAATAACAATGTCCAGGACTGCAAACAGCTGTCAGACAAATATGATCTAGTATTATGACTGACACAAATTCATATTGCTGGAACTGAATTTGTTCTCAAGTCTTGTGGGTACTTTTGTGTGTTAGACCCTGACTTTGCAGTGTCACCAAGACAATACTAATATATAAACTGTATTTTATATATCATGGAGATAGGTAAAAAAATAAATAAAAGACTGGGTGAACAAGCCCCAGGATAATAATAATAATAAAAAAAAAATTACCTCTCCAGGTGCAAACACTGGTGCCAGGACTTGGGGGGGGGGGGCAGTGTGAAATCCTCAGAACATGCAATCACTCCTGCCTCAAGGGTAAGCCAGGCTCAGGGGGAGGATACACTACTATGCAACTAAATGAAAAACAGATAAAGTGTTACCACAACAAAATGTGCAGTAACAAAGGAAAGGAAGAGAACAGGTAAAAGGCCATTGTGGAAGCACAGACTAGAGAAAACTATACAGCAATCAAGACAGGACGTATCGCTGTTAGAAGTATGCATAAACGGGAACATGTCATCAAAAAGTCCTACTAAACAGAAGTAGTAAAAGTCACACATACTATTAAAGGAGGCCAGGATTTATCATACAGTGTTTACAATAATAAACCTAAATACTGGCATAATCAGCAAAACAAAGATGGTATGCAGAAAATTCAAAAGGAAAGTACAAAACTAACAATTCATTGATGACCCACAAAGATTTTATAGAGAATTAGAAAACAAAGCAAACATAATAGAAACACTGCCAAAAAAAGAAGAAATAGGTACGTTAGGGAAACATGTATGATGATTCTTTAGAACATAACAAATGTGCTGAATGAAGAGAAGAGTTAAAAGAAACAGAAAGAAGGTCTAATATAGAGGATGTCAGATAGGAGGAAGAAATGGCTACAAACATTGAGACAAAATTAACAAAAAGTTCTTCACAGAAAATCCCTGTGTCTGGATTTAGAATTTAACATTTGGCAATGGTATCAACATCTGTAAACAAAGATTTAACATAAAGAAATAAAATATGTATATCCTGAAGATAAAATAAACATGGTTAACAACAGAAGAAAAAAAAAACATGCATCTTAAGAGAGAACCTGCAAGCCATCCTAAGAACTACAGACCAAAAAACTTGACATCTAACAATATGTAAACCATATACTAGAATTGGTTTCAGACAGAGTTTATTTCCATCCAGAAAAAAATCAGTCATTGTAATAGGAAAAAAGTAATAAAAGAAAATCTTGTGGAACAAAGGATCATTTATTGTTACACAAAGCCATAACAGAGACCTGTAAAATGGGAAAAGATCTGAGTACAACATGGATTGATTACAAAAAAGCATTCAATAAAATCCCAAATTCATAGATTATGGATTGCTTAAAATGTGTAATACACACCCTACAGTGATAAATTACATTGCAGCAAATATGAAACAGTAGCAAATGACTTTGCAGTTGAGACATGATAAATGGCTAATCATGATCCCAGAGACAAAAACCCAAAGGGGGCTATTCAAGGTTTATTCCCCTGTCACTCTTGCTGTTTTTGCCTTGTCCTTAACCTATTATATTGTTTACCTAATAAACTAGAATATGGTTTATGGGTCTATATTAGATGATCCAACTTTCAAAAGTTTGACTGTCATATGTTCGACACCATATGATTGAATTTTTGAAAGTTTGAATGTTTTAATGGAGATCTCCGTACAGCACAGAATGGGAAGATTTCCCTTTTCTGCACTGTAGTGCGATCACGGAGTTGGTATATTTAAAGAGCGGGAGGGTGTGGGGGGTGTAGGGGGGGCTTGTCCCCCTGCTTAAACATTCAGGTAGGTTATTTGTGTAGTTTACTTTTTTTTATTAGATATTCAAACTTTTAAAAGTTCGATCATATGGTGTCGACTATATGACAGTCAAACTTTTGAAAGTTCAATTATCTAATATTGACCCATTGTTTACAGCTTAACTTCAAGAAACCAACTTTATTCAAGTAGATCTCATGTACTTTTTGTGGATGATTTAAAATTGTATAGTTCATTAGATGAGATTCTGAAAACATGACTGCACAGAAATAATGATATTAATAATAATAATAATAATAATAATAATAATAATAATAATAATAATAAAATTGTACTTAGTATGCTACCAATGCATGTGACCCCCCATACGAACTGCAGTGCAGAAGGAGGCATTACCAGGTACATAACATGTACTGGGAAGAGCATATTTAGCAAACATAAAAGACCAAAGTAATATTAATCTCATGAACTCTAATTGTTCCCAGACTTAGGATTCTGTACTAGGAACTTAAAACATTTGGAGAAATTAAACAAGGAAAACTTGACATAGAAATATTTGAATATGTTATCTAGCTGCAGTACAGTAATGCCATTAACTATGTTCCAGGAGACTGTTAGGAAAACTGGTAAATTTGACGATAAGATAAAAACTTAAGAATTAGTTGCTGCTTGTTTAAATGAGAAAACACAACGGGTCATGGCAAGAGGGATAATATCATGAATAAGGAAAGTAATTAGTAGAGCACTGAAAGGGTCAGTCTCGAGTGTGCAGCAATCTCCAGTGTGTTCATTTCAGACATAAGTGGGAGAAAAGTGAACAGGATCACTCTTTTTGATAATTGCACAATGTTACTAACATCAGTGGAGGATAGCGAAGAATACTTTAAGAAAAAATAGCCCAAGCTGACCAAGTGGCTTGAAAGGTAATGGTGGAGGTCTAGTGTGGGTCAATGCATAGTACTGTCATTGCGGTCCAGCAACATGTTGTGAAGTATTAGTTTGCTAGAATTAATAATGGCAACAGAGCAGGAAAAGAAATTTGGAGTGTTGATGATGCCTGGACTGGGGCACCAGGAGCAGAATGAGTCAGAAGTGGCAGCAGTCAACAAAAAACTGTGATGTGTCCTTAGGGGAATACATTCCCATAACAAAAAGGCAGTGCTTCTTCTCTTGCATGTCATGGACAAGCCACACCTTAGGTGTTCTGTACAAGTTTGGTGGCCATGTAACAAAAGGATTTCAGTTTGCTGGAAGGAATACAGGAGAATGCTAACAGAAACGCAGTAATTAAAGGTATGGAGATAACTAGAGGCTAAAGAAGTTACTATTCTCATCTGAGAGAGGAAGAGACATTGGGTGTGTTATATGGTTGGAGAAGATCACATTAGGTAGATGAAAAGGAGATTTTTGGAACACTGAATGCAGAATGTCAAAACAGAAGTATTGACAGTACATTACAGTAGCAAAACGTTTCTTGGATCTGTGAAATTTCTTCTTCTTCTTCTGACAGAAAATATGTACCCATGACATAAAATATCAAAATGAGTGGGGAAGATCAAACATATAGAGGCATTTAAGAAGGCAAAGGATAGGTCAATAAAAGGTAAGGGGTTGCATAAAAATGATTGGAAACAGAATGCTGAATGTATTTAAAGAGTTGACTGGACCATATTCTGAAGCATTCAGAGTAGTGGAGTGGAGACCCTCTGCCATTGTACCCTCACTACTGTGAGTCTGCCTGTACAGCCCAACTTTTGACAAGACATCATTCTCGGACAGATTATATCAAGTTAAGCACCTCTTAATGTCAAGTTATTGAATGTCTAGGAATCCCACCAAGCTATGTGTAGTCAATAAGAACTGAAGATATGCTATGTAAATTAATCTTATTACCTATGCTTAACATATCGTTAACTTACCCTGTAGACTTGATGGGCCTACTGAGTCTGGCAGAAGTTATCTACCACCATTACTGTATCTGTTTGGCAGAACTGTTATTGCCTGCCACAGTAACAGGTATGTTATACAACTGCAGCTGCACAGCTATAAGGCCACCTAGCACAGGACCGTCAACTGTAAGACAAATTGAAAAAAAAATCAAGCATGACAGTTGGCATACCCAGCAGGCCTGCACTGTCCCCTGCCCATGACAGGTTGTGGGCATATGAGATCATTAGCCCACCAAGGAATTAAATTTATTTTTATCATAAGAAAGATTAGAAGTAATTCCTACTGTTGTGCAGTGATAGCCTAAACAGAAGTCAACCTTGCATATGTGCAGTCCTTGTGACAAATCCAACTGCATGTGGAGCTTTGTACTGCAGGCAGTCTGCATTTAATTTCAGTGGACCACTGAGTTTTTTCAGAGTTGTACATTGGCAACCATTGCCAGTATGCAACAAAGAACTGTTTAAGTTTAGCAAGCCTGATTACCTTTTGGAATTAGATGTGGAACTCTAGTAGTCCCCTTTAGTTTACAGAGAAGAGTGATTGGTAGAGCCCCCTTTTTTGGAGTCTGTCATGGACTAACTGCTTGTAGTGGTGTGTTAACATGAACTGAAGTACTTTGTGAAACTGGACCATGCCTTAATCTGCCTTTGAGCAAATGTCAGATAATATAATGATATGGGCTGATGTCACCACATGTTAATATGCTACCTTGCATGTGTCAGAGCTTCTCCAGTTTGATATGATACATTTTGTTTTGTCATTTTCTATGTCTTTCATATCCCTGTCAAATAGGTTTATGTGCATATCAACGTGTTACTTGTGAAGCAGGTTTTTATTTCTTATCTTAATCTGGAATACATACAACAATGCCAAAATACTTAATGAAAAGTGTGACTGTGTTAATATAAACCGAATGCTGCAACTCTTAATATCTGCACCCTGTGTGAAATGGTATGAATCTAGTTTTGACAGTTCCAAAACTCAGACAATGACCTTTGTATCATGATACATTGCTGTCATCCTCTGTGCTGGCAGACTTTGCTTGATGACTAAGTAAAGCAGGTCTGCCTACCTGGCCTTTCACTGAAAGAATTTAAAAGTGCTGTTGCATACAAATGTCACAAAGTTTTTTTTTTTTTTTTTATAGTCAGAAGGATAAATATTTTATTATCTAAATGTCATTATGGTTGCAAGCATTAACCTTAAATAGCAATGTGCAATAGATTTCAACTTGTCTGTAACTCCTTTCTCTATCCAAACATTGCTTTTTATGCCAGAGTGAGAGCTTTATAGACCGCGATGATTGGTGAGTCTATGCAGCCTTTTCCTTAATATGATTTATATTCCTGTCATGTAGATGATGCAGCCGAAGAGACAGTATCTTTATGCATTTATTTTAAAGGTGACTTTGTTCTGTTTCTGTGTAAAGCATGGTTTAGCCGTTCTATGAATATTAAATTGTCTCATTTGCTTCAAAGGTGAGCTCAAACATAATGTCTAAAAGCAGTACTATTTTATTAAAACTGGGTCAGAACCAATTTATCTTTTTATTTTCTTGTTTTTATTTCTCTTAAAGCTGCCTTGCTGTGGTTCCATGTCATCAAAAATATGCTTTGGTCAATGGTTAATTGAGAAAAGCATCTGTAAGTTCAGCTGAAGACTAAGAGTGAATCTTAAGTAGCTGAAAACTGGAGCACAGGCTAAAATAATCTCTGGAATAAAGCCTCCAGGAGGAAATATGTCCACACTGAACAACCTGCATTAGAAGATGGCAACTTTTCAGATAAAAATTAGTTTTTATTTTTTATTTAACTAAGCCTCTCACAAATATATTCAGTATTTTTTATATCATGCAAAAATCCTAAGTGAGTTCATTTATAAATTAGAATTCAATGAAGTCCTGTTCTGCTTATCATTTACTTTTGACAAATTGCCTTCCTTTACTCTTAAGTGCTGTAATAAATCTGTGAGAAATTAACACTATATTAAGCAAAGATGATTTATAATTCTACCAGTTTTTTGTATGTTCTGGAGGGATAACTGTTGTCTTCTTAATGTTCCTTTAATTTAAGAACATTAATTCATTTCTAAGGATCTTCAGACTTTATGAACATATCATTATGGATATACTATGCAAAATCAGGTGAAACAGGTCATAGCAGAAGTACTGCAGGAAATACTTTACAGTACTGCTGTATAAAGGAGTACATTTCTTTTTTCTTTTTCTTTTTGGCCATCACAACACTGTGTGAATGTGCAGGTAGTGAAAAGTACAGATTGCCAGTATAAGTGAAGGCAAGTGGATGCTCATTATGGTAATTTTAATATGGGAATCAAAAATGAAATAAAATATGCTTTTTTAATCTATCAATAATAAATTAGGCCTCACTAGTAAAAATTATGTTTTGCAGCTTTAAAATAGTTGCAACAACTTGTAAACATACATGAGGACATTAACTAATGAAGTTGAAACAGGAAATTAACAGTACAAGAAACTGCATTGTGGAACAACAGCACAAAACAAAGCCTGAATGAGTAAAGAATGTTAAGCACAGTAATAGAAAGAAGGTATAACTCTAAAGCATATTATATATTGTGCATTCTGAAGGTAACAAAAGTTACACAACTGTACTTTAATTGTTTCTTATAGGTGACAACCTCACTTTCTAAATAGCTAAGTCCCACAGTCCTATAAAACAGAATCAGTCATTGTTTGTTACCCCTTCTAAACTTCCTCACATCTTTTTTGAAAGATCAACCACAGCCTGGCTGTTTATAAGTGCTGTCTGCCATATGAAAAGCCTTATTTTATAGCACTGTACTTCCTGGCATAGCCATCAAAAACATCTCTAATGGTTTATAAACGCATGCCATGTTGATTTCTTCAATATTTAGCTATAATTAACTTAACATAAGTTGCAAATTGGTTCAGACAGGGCCAAATGAGACCTGGGAAGAAAAAAGAAGCTCAGTATCTCATACTAATATGCATACATGGGCATTGCATAAGCTATAGGCACTAAGAAATGTGAATACTACTGAGGAAATACAACTCCATGCTGTTCATACTGCAAGGAATGGCCTGGACTTTTAGTCCATTGCTTGCTTGATGGCCTGAAATGTGGAAGAGGCTGCTGAGATGTGAAACTCCAACTGTGTACCATGTTTCATGATCCGACATCCATCAATAGGCAAAACAAATAGTGAAACTCCAACTGTGTACCGTGTTTCATGATCCAAAATCCATCAACACCAAAACGAACAATAGTTCCCATAGAGCAGGTGTGCTCAGTATTGACTTATGAATATCTAATGTGTATGACCATGAGTAAGAAGAAGGTGAAACAGTGTTCAGCAGATTAATTGACCTGTCATAAATAAGAGCCAAGAACCATTACAATGCCTTAACATTATTTTTATATATGTCTTATGGGACGAAGAAAAAAACAAGTCAGAATAGGACGTGTTTACATTGATATCTTCATTAAGACAGAAAAAGCATAAGAGTGTGATTGGCAGAATGATTATTTGACTTAACCAGTCCAAATGTCTTTTGAAGATGATAAAAGGTAAGTAGATGTGTTTTGTCATCAACAAATTGTTGCAACAAGTCACCCAAGTTCTAGATATTCTGCTGCCCTACTGAGAGAAATAGGACTTAAATTACAAGATCAAATGCTTCCATAAAGGGGTTCAAGGGTCTGGCAAACATGAGAGCTCTACTTGTGACTGCAGGCGGCATGCAGAATGAGCAACAGAAATAGTAGGCTATGACATTTGCCTGTCAGAAAGAAAATTGTTTAAGTAGCTGATCCCCAGATGTGAAGGAGCATCTAGACTGGAAAACTGCAGCTGCTTCCATAAAGAGGGACATCTGATGCACTTTGAAAATAAATTTGATGGGTGAAGTCCCTCTTCGTTTTATCATAACATAAAACACGACAAGGACAATTTAGCATATTTACCATATAGACAAAGTACTGCGGTGGTGGTGCTGTGGTAGCGTTGTCACCTCACAGTTAGACGTTGCCCATTCGATTCTCAGTTAGAGCATCTTTTGTGTGGTGACATGCGTGAATGGGCGTTCCTTCATTGAAGGTTGTGCATTAAGCCCGGCAAGCCAGCATGTAAAAATCTATTTCCAATCATTAGTGGACCAGAGTTCCACTGTGGCGACCCCTAACCGAGAAAAGCCGAAAGACACAACAACAACAACAACCATATAGACAAAGTGTGGTGTTAACTTGCAGAGACAGCCTGGAAGCATAAGGACAGAAAGGAAAATGACCAGCAGGTTTAGATGTCAGAAGCTAACAGTCAGGCATTTGTAAACATGGAGGATTTAATTTTCTGGCCAAGGAAATCCCAACTCATTGTTCTACTGTCCCAGGCAATCAATTTAGCCAAGGACTCTATAGCCATTAAAACCAAAAGTGGAAGAGGAGACTCTACTGCCTTTTGCATATTTATAAGAGAATGGTACGAAACAAGTTTTCATTATAATTTATTTAACATGCAATAACAAACGGGGTGCACTAGTCTAAGGAACTTTTTCAGGCATAACCCAGGCCAAACTGACAAACAAAAACATTATATATTAGGTTTCCTTAGGTTATATATTCAGTACACAGTACTCAGAGAATGCAGACAGCTGAGAATAGCGTATGCACATTCATTCTATTGCTGAGCTCATATAAAACACTGAAATTTGCTAAAAATTCCATATGGCTTTCATTGCCTCTTTGGGGTCACTTTTCTTATCCAAGCAAAATTCAGAAGGTTCTAAAGCATGTAAACTGCCCCTCTTTAAGAGTGAAACTACCCTCACAAGAAAATTCTTATGAATTCAGAATTGCAAAGGACAATAATTTATCTCTGGTACACATTCCATTTAAAATTATTGTAGTTCAGACAGTCTTGTTTAGACTGGGCCATACTGCTTGGAACCACCTGCCTACTGACATCAAAATCCTAAAAATAAATAAAAGCTTTAAAAATGCACTACAAGAGCATCTCTTTAAAGAATCCACATACAAGTGCTACAATTGCAATGGTTAGGTAAATTCCCACCTCATATCATGTGTAATAGAATACATTTAAGAAATGTTCTCTGTGTCATAATATAGCATTTTATATATATATATACATGTTCATATATGTACAAGAGTATATGTTTATGTATATCAAGTGAGATTGCACTGTATTTTCTGCATGACTTGGTTTGGATTTCCTTTATTCTGTTCTCCTAGTACACTTGACTGAATATTAATACTCTTACCCTATGTACATTGAATGTCATTGCTGTGTACCGGATTTTACCTTTCACTCATTCTGTATATAATGCTGCTGAAAAGAAAGAACCTAATTTATTTTTTATTGTTCTTTCTGTATGGGCTACAGCTGAAAAGGATCAATAAACTAGTTGCCTTCCAGAGAACCAATAGAAGTAAATATAAACAGAGGTTAAGTGGTAAGTGGTGTGTATCTGTCCAGGCACATGCAGCAAATGCAATGCCCACAGAGATACTTTACTGAAAGGATACACGGCATAAACAACATGCCCTACATGGACTGACTCAAAGCCATGTCACTGTACTCAATGCCCTACAGACTGCTAAGAGGTGATTTGTGTCTGGCATATAAGGCATCCCCCAACTCATTACTGATGGATTTAATGCACATCAATGAGTCAAATGGTAAAATAATTATTTGGTGTAGGAATCTAAACTTCTTCTGCAACATCAACAGGAGGTTTGGAGGGACAGGTATATCTTGTAGAGGACATCGCTGTGCTGGAACAGACTCCCATCCACATAAAATAGAGTTCATCCCAGACCATATTCAAACAAAACTTAAATCTATGGATGAGAAACAGAAAATTTACCCCAGGATTGTTTACCTGTATTACTAATGGACAGAAGCAGCTCCCACATGCTTTATCCCAGGCATTTGTCCATTCAAATTGTCTATGGTATGATTCCAGTTATTCTCATTATGGGTAATTTATAATTATTGACTATGGGATGTGTATGGCCAATGTATAGCCACATGGGATATGTTATTTCAAGCACAAAAATGGAAATTGGATAGGTTTAAAATGGCCCACAAGGACACCTAGCCTAGTACGTACATATGAAGATATACAAACAAAAAGAATACATTATAAACTGAGTTTCCAAAGGAAAACTGCATTGATATACCTTGGAGCTAGGAAATGCATAGCAATGCATGAAGTACCAATAAAACTACACATATAGCTAGACAGTATGAAAAAATGATTGCAGTTCACTTTGATGACAGTTCGTAATGCAGACAGTGCAAAATGCAGTATCAGTTTACAGTAAGTTCATTATACTGACATTTCATTTTGCAGACTCAGGTAAGTGGGACAGTATTAGGGGTTGGAGTATGTTTGCAGATTAGGGTTAGAGTAAGAATCAAGTAAGGCAGCAGCACTGTTGTGCAGGTGTGTGTGTGTGTGTGTGTGTGTGTGTGTGTGTGAGGGCATGAGTCTATTTTGTGTATTGGTATTGTTTCACGAAGGATTCATTTGAGGTAAGGTACTGGGTTATGGTTAAGGTTAGAGTTAACATTAGTAAGATGGTGTGGGGGGGGGTCTACACAAATTCTAATGCATACTAACACTAACATAAAAACTGCAGCTTACCTTTGGAAAAAAACTCTATAATATTATTATTATTCAGAAAAACTATGTCTTATGGTATTGTTAAGATGTTTTTACATTTTATGTTATTTTTTATTTAAATTGATCTTAAAAAGAGACTTATTATTCTTTTCCAATTAATTTAAATGAGATTTGGGTGCTTTTGTCATATTTTGAGTTGTGCATTTATATCATTCAAGTGTAAATGCAGAATCAAAATATGACAAACAACACTCAAATAAAATATAAAAATATGTACTTTATGTAATTTAGTGCTGGTATTTTGACCTGAAAAGCGTGTCAATGTAATAATTTTGGTTTTATTCTCAATATCTTTAAACATGTATTTCCTTGATCTAACATGCTTTGTAAAAAAAAAATTATTGACTGCTTTGAAATACTATGTACATAATGTTTGTTGACTGTTTTTCTTTTGAATTGTCAAAAATGTATTTCTATTAATGTTTTGGAGATTTTCTCCCGGGCCTTTGCTGAAAACTTGCATTTCATTTCCCAGGTGGACTTTCCTGGTAAACAAAAGCAAATGAATAAAATAAATAAATGTTGCATCATTTTTAAATGTAATCTAAAAAAATGTGTGCATCAGTCTAAGCAATATTTGCAATAAATGTACATCAGAATATACATGTCATGCTCAAGGCAGTATTTGCAGTATGCATTCATCAGCTAGATGCTGAGGTGCAGACAATATTCATTATAAAGCAGATATGTTGCAAGTACATCTAAACAAGCTTGAATTGTAAAATGTTCACTACACGTTACATCCTTTAGATTTGTAATACATACACCAAAGCCTGTGTGGTTAGAGCTTCTGAATGTGGAATGTTTACAACATAGTATTTACATATTTACAATCTTATGTGTTTTTAACACAACTATGGCACAATGACTTTTACACAGACCCTTTTGTAGCTGTGATACAAGAATATAGGAAAAGCAGGATAACATTTTGACATCTTTGGCCACACATTATTTAGAAGTTTATCTTCCAGACAGACAGGTAAAACAGTGAAAGGGTCTGTTTTCCAAACATTACAGATTTTCCCTAGTTTTGAAGCCGCGGTGGTGCAGAGGTAACACGTTGTTGCCTCACAGCAAGAGGTTCTCCTGTTCGATTCTCGGCTGGAGTGTCTTCTGTGTGGAGTCTGCATGTCCTCTCTGCAGTCGAGTGGCATTTGAAAGACATGCATGAATGGGTGTGCCTTCAATGAAGGTTGGTCATCAGACTGGCAACTCGGCGCCATAAAAAAAAAAAATCTACTGCCATTCATTAGCGGACCGGAGTTCCACTGTGGCGACCCCTAACCATGAAAAGACAAACAACACCGATTTTCCCTGGCTTTAGAAGTACACTGATAATAACATCTAAGGGAAAATGGGATGTGTCATGAAAGAATTAGAAAGGGAAACTTTATTTGTTTGTTTATTTATTTGTCTTATTTATTTATTCGTTTGTTTGTTTTTGCTTACCAGGAAAGTCTAGGTGTGTGCAATGCCCATTTCAGTGGAGGCTCGGGGAAAAAGCTCCAAGAAATAGTAGCGTGCAGACTTCTGTTGTGATATTATCTACTCTAAGAGCCTTGTCAGAGGCATACTGTGTGGTCTCCTTAAGCTCATTTTTAATGACAGACATTTGAAAAGGAAGGACAGCTGACCAAGAAAGTTTGAGAAGTTATAATTTATATAGGAAGCACTGTATGTGCTGATGAATAACAAGGATCATTTACTCTAGAGAAATCAATCACAGCATGGTACTGATCAGAATGTAAGTTTGTAAGAAATATGTTGAAAACATAATTAACATGCTTGGGGGAATCTGCAATCCAGTCCCTTTGCTTAAATGAAGTGATAGCACTCCCTTTTTATGTGCTTCAGCAAATACATTAAAAATGTCACAAGCCTGGTTTTGGCTGCACAGTTTTGTAAGTAACTTGCTCAAGGAATACATTAGTGTTTTTTTCCAGTGTTAATTCTTTTTTCAGTGTTAGTATATTTCATTAACTTTGAATTATTTCAGAAGTGTTTGATTTCTGAACCTGGAAGCTAAGCACTTCCTGTACCATTGAGAGACTGGAAACCTGATTCTGTGGGTTTCCACAAGGTGTACATGAGGTGTACAACTCATGGAAACCATTTCTGATTCAGAGAGATGGTGCTGTACCATCCCAGCCTGTCTGTGAAGCAGAAATGGTTACCCAGAGAAGTACAACTCATGTACACATTGTAGTATCCTTTCCTAGTCATGCCCCAAGTGGCTCATGCATACAGTAAGCAGTGAGCTATCTCCATGGCCATGCTAAATGCTAACTTGGCAACCTCAGGGAAAGGTATATAATATTAATCCATGTGAAGACAAAAAAAGCTTGCTACTAGAAAATCATATATAAGCAACTGAAAAGGTTTTCTACTTCATGTCAACAACATAGTTATCACCCATTCAGGGCTAGTTGTTCTCTGGTTTCACAATATTTGTGTGAGTTACTATCCTATGGCCTTTCATAGTCTTCTATCAAGGTGCATTTAAAGGCCATTAAAGCATGTCTGCTCATATATCCTCCTCTTTCAAGGCAGTCTCATGTCAGAATGCTCTTGAAAGGGGTTTTGCATAAGAGTCTGCCAAGTAAACTGATGGATCCTCCTTGGGGTCTTTTTTTTTGTTGTTGTTGTTATTAAAGCATACTTGTTCTATTTGATTCAGATAATCTGGCTGACTTGAGGTTCTTAAAATGGAAAACAGTTTTTTTGATTGCTCTGACCTCTGAAAAAGGGATATCTGAGTTGCAAGCTCCTATGGGAAGGCAGTTTATCTTATTTTCGAAAAGGACAGGTTTATCTTATTTTCAAAAAGAACTAATCATTCTTTTTGACCTAAAGCGGTATCCATATTTACTGTAAGCCAAACTATCAATCTCCTTGTTCTCTTTACTCAGTCTAAAATGAGGGGGAAAGGATTCCCCAGACCTGAGATGTCCACAGTCAACTCACTGCTATCTTGACAGAATTATGTCTCTCACATCTTTGGATCAGTTATATATTTCTTGTGAAGGTAAGAAGATGGGACAATCTGTGTCAAAACAGACTGTTTTCAAATGGTTGTCTACGACTACTACCTTTTGTTATATTCACCATAACAAAGGTATTGCAGCAAGGGTCAAGGCCTTCTCTACCAGAGCCTTGGCTTCATCTTTTTCTGTTTGCAAAGGGTTGGATTCTAGAAATAATCTAGAAACTGTTATTTGGTCCTCTGTTCATACGTTTACAAATAATATAAGCTTGATTCCTTCTCTAGGTCCAGGTCAGGCTTTGATAGGATTATTCTCTAGTGGTTTCTGAACTCTTATCTTTCCTTATATGTAGCTAAGTCTTTTGCAGCAGTGATCAGTATGATGGACATAGTACAGTTGTATAAAATGGACTTATTGCAACAGTATATGTTCAAATGATCACTGCTTCAGTGGCCACTCCTTTCTTTCATTGCTGTTGATTTTTGGTGTGTTTTTTCTGCTAGGGTCTGGTCATTTGTGTTTTGTTATTCCTAGCATAGTCCTTTCAGGGCTAAGCCTCCCTCTTCTGCTAGCAAGAAAGTTCTGAAAGGCTTCACATCCAGACTTGTATTTTAGTTAGCTCATCTCAAGCTGCTTGACAGGTCAGGTGCTTGGAAGGTGCCCTGAAGCTTTGAGGGCTGGTTGGTTGGTATATCCTTGGCAGGATATCACATGTATAGCTAAGGCTAAAGCTACTGCAGGAGTGATCATTTGAACATTCACTGTTATAATTAGTTCAACTTACACAACTGTGCTCTATTTGAGTTTCTCGGAATTGTATTAGTGATTCTTCAATGTTTAGGAAGTCATTTTTTTTCAACCTCAGCAGACGTTGGTTTGGTGTAAAGGTGAGTTTATGTGTTTTTTATTGACAGTATTTGTAGATGAGAGGGTGGCTTCCAGGTTATATAGATAATTAAGCCTATCACAAATCATGGCGTGTCAATGAGCTGTCAAAGAGCATTAAGCAGGTCCTATACTGTTTCAGAATGGAAAGAGCTGTTTGCAGAACAAGAGATAAAGGTAGACTCAACTTTGATGTTTGTTAGGTGAATCAGATTACTGAAGACAAAAATGATGTACTGAACCAATTTTAACAGCAGACAGAGAAGTTACATCAGATAGACAGACAATGCTGTAGAAGAGATGAACTTTGTTAGGTAAAGATATACTCACAGTGATGCTACACTTATTTGAACATACAAGGAAAAAATATATAATGCGGTCAAATCTGAGAGAAGTACATAACTGCAGTTTGATATGGTGCACAGTTACAGAAGTAGGAAGGCAATACAGCAATACAGAAGTTGAACAGAATAACATTACACAAGTTCCATAGAATAGCAATAGCATGAGAGCTGAAGAGGTAATGTATATTGCACAAAGTGTAATCCAAGAATAATAAAAACTATCATACAATACAATACAATGCACAGCAGTAAGAGATCAATACACATATTTTATAAAATAACAATAGCATTAGGGCTGAAACGGTTGTAAAAATTAAACACGGTATACTCAAGAAGGGCTGCATCAGATGCCGCTAACATTATAACTGGAGGTTGGCTCAAATGCACAAACCACACACTTTAAATATATATTATCAACAAGAGAACAAAGATAGGTTGGATTGGATGCCACAAAATAACCCATTTAAGGGGTCAATAGGCTTGCTGCTACACAAAGTTGGATTTATCAGGATCAGTTGCACATGCTTGGATGCAGTTACTGTCGATAGATGATCTAAATCCAAGGGTAAATTTAGATATCAGTAGCTATTGATAATGGTATTGAACTTATTTAGGAGCAACAAAGACCTATTATAACAACAATAATCAGTGCAAATAATCTGCTGGAAAAAAATATATTATAACCAAACATACTTTACTATAGCACACAAGTGTTGCCGGCTTTGTTGTGACTGGCTGTTTAATTAGAAGGCTAAGGCTGCCAGCCACTAACAAGCTTCATTCTGTAGTCCTGCATTTTATTTCTTCACTTTCACTAGCAGACTGTATGAGTCTTTACAAGTTAGTGCTGTAGTCAATGCTCCTATGTAGCCTCTGAAGATAAGCGCTTATTTCCATTAGACATACTTATTTAATGGATATAAAAATCATTAGGAAATAAAGAGTTTTTTGGAATGAAATGGCTGCTATCAATTGTTGATCCTTTAAAGACTTTTGAATTTTTTACCATTCTTGCTGTGAATGGGTGTTACCAAGCAACTTAGAATACATAAGTCAGCAGTAAACCCAAAACAGCAGACCCACAGTTAAATAAGAGTCGTTTAATGAAGTGCTTTTTGTTGCCAAAATGTAGCAACTTCCTCAGACAAAATGTACACATTACCAAGCAGTACTATTTAAATGGTTAGAAGTAATCACCTGAGTAGGCACACCTCTTTCCTTTCACCTATTTAAAAAGACATTACAGAATAAAAATCCGCATCCTAAATAAAAAATGTTTTCACATTTAAAAACAAGGCTGATCTAGACAAGCCTGACTATACAAGTTATTTTAAAAATAAATTATTATGAAAATTTTATAATGTATTAAAGTGAACAGTACA
Organism: Protopterus annectens; assembly: GCF_019279795.1. Taxonomy (NCBI): domain Eukaryota; kingdom Metazoa; phylum Chordata; order Ceratodontiformes; family Protopteridae; genus Protopterus; species Protopterus annectens. The sequence goes on along the minus strand of NC_056731.1, from coordinate 1,059,651,178 downwards.
CATGGCAATTTATCTTTTAGGTTTTTCTGGTTTTATTTATATATTTATTTAATTAATTTATTTTATTTATTTATTTTTGTCTTACATGAAAATGTATACTTTTACCGAAAGATAGTTCTCTCTAGCCATTGAATGGGATAAACCCATAGCCTCATTTCTTGGTAAATATATATTTAACTCATTCAAGTCTAAAATGCCTTTTTAATATGTATATTTCCAGTTCATACCCATAGCTACTTACAGCATCCAGACCTATTCTGGGTCAGGTTTCTTTAACTAAAAAACTTACCAGCTATTAACAGGCAGGATTAGAAAGTACAAGGAAATGTTAACAAAATAACACTGAGATTGTTAATCTAGGATTTGATAAAGTAGCAAAATTAATCTCTAGTTCTCACTTATTATTCATAGTTTCATACCTGTTCTCATATTTTCATGAACGAGAGGTATAGATGTTAATGAGGGGTATGGAGTGATGTGTCATTGTAGGAAACAGGGAAATTCATTGTTAATATGCATTTATATTACACTACACTATACGTGAGATATTAGTAGTTGCTTGTTATGGATTATCATACCTCTCAAGTTCTCCATGCTCTGGACAAAGCCAAAAAGAATGGGGCAGGGGACAAAGGCCCAAAATAGGAACATATTTTAAAAATTGCTCTTATTAACTAAGAAAGTAGCTAGAGAAACAGGTTTTGCATTAATATGTATTTTCTGAAGGATATGAACTCTGAAAATCAAATATCTGTCATTAGTGACTTCAATCCTCAATAAGCAAAAATCTGGGAATTTTGCAAAAATCTGGAGTGGTATGTTGATTATGAAAATAAATCATATTTACATATGTATGCAATAATTCAAAAACATTGACTTACAAACTGTTGTATGACATCAGGTGAAATCTTAGATGTTGTTGAAGAAAATAGTCAGTGATATTTGTACAGTGAGTTGTACATCTTGGGTGTTATTCAGAATTATTTATTTTGCTAATTATGCAATTAAGCATATATTTTCATATTTATTTAAATATCTCAATAAACATTCACTCACAAACGAATTTCTTGTTGTCATGTGAAGCTTATATCCAGTTAACAAAAATGTTCCAACAATATGTTTAGTTTGTATGGTTTCTAAGATATGAGATTGCTTTGTGAAAGTTTAGCAGAAAATATAGCTTGGAGTCTGTATTCATTATAATAAATTATATTATTTATGGAAAGACTATGAAGGCGCTGACTATCGTTGTACAGAATACTTCTTACTGATAACATTGCTATTTGTGCATATTTAATAGTTTTTAATGTTTACAGAATATTTACATTTATCTATCTTATGCTTCTTAAGTTTATTTTTCAGAAAATGCTCAGGAATCCAAGATGTGTTGGGTCTATATTAAATAATCGACTGCTTATCTTGTCGAATGCCTAGACGTTGACAGCTAAGGGTCGAAAACTTACAATCTTGAATGGACAGTTAAGCGAATTCTTTCATCTGGAAAGAATTTGCTTGACCATGCCAAACTAACATAAACTTCCAAGCTGTAACAAAGAGGAGGGCTTCACCCCCCCACACCCCCTGATGTAAAAGGCTGTGCCCCCCACCACCTCCAACTAAATATACCAACTCTGAGATTGCTCTACATTGGGGAAAGGGCAAATTCCCAATAATGGTCAAGCAAATTCTTTCCCGATGAAAGAATTTGCTTAACTGGCCGTTCAAGATTGTAAGTTTTCAACCCTTAGCCGCTGAAGTTTAGGCATCTGACAAGCTAAACAGTCAATGGTATAATATAGACCCAATGTGTTTAGACTGCTAGAGGAGTATGTGTGGCATTCTACACCACATAAGTGTTATTGAGTTATGTATTTATATAAAGTATTGACTCCTTTCATGAAACTATTCTTTTCTGTCATCTGTCTTAAGATACATAAATAAAAAGTTCCAGATTGTTGTGCCAAATGATGCATTTTGATTATCTGTAAAGATGACATAAGACTTCTTTACTGTCTTTTTCAGCCCACAATATAAAATTTAAAATGAATTGCCATTTGTCTGTGAAATATCTTCTTTTAAGTCTTTCACACCTAGTCTGAGTAGAATTTCACACCTTTTGACACCTGCGTATATCATGTCTGGACAGCTCTCACCTGAGCCAAAATTTTGAGAATTAAGTTTTTCAGTCTATTTGTAAACAAACTTATGTACCTCAAAAACTATAACAGTAAACAAAATGTTAAAATATGAAAGTTATTCAGCCTGCACTCTTCTTCAAAGTAGCAGTAGTAATATGTTAGCCAGACATAATGGCAACTTTATACTGAACAACTCATTTAACAAAGTCACATTTAATTATTATAATTTTCCAAACAAGTATTAATAGCTATGTAACCATAGTAGACACACCTCATCTACTAGACTGCCTTTTGTCTGTGTAGACATGATCTTCATTTTGCTGCAAAGCAGTTTTGTAGATGCCACTCCAGTTTTGAAATATTTGAATAATTATGAATAGTACACAGTTCTGCATATTTAATGGGCAAATGGATGTAAACATCACCTAAAGCAGTTCTAGTTTGACACAATGTATCAGGCAAACATTTTTCAGCATAGTGTATATTTTAATTTGATACCAAGCAGAAACTATATGAACATCATCTGGTTGAAATTATTAATATAATTATTAACATATGACATATATTCATAATATTTCTGGAAAACAACACATATTTACTCTGCTGTGTCATTTGTGTAAGGAGCCATTCCTTACCTCTAGAGTGACTAGGAATGTAAAATGCTGTTCTAAAATGTGTTTAGATGCCCACAATAGTTAAAGAAATATGATACTGATGGTAATATGCAGATCTTATTCCTAAACAAGTATAAACTGCAAAGTGGTAACAGGCAGACACCAGATTTAAATGACAACTTCTATAGCATTATATAAGCTTTTATTTGATATCATGAAGTACAATATGTACTCTTTCTGTGTCACAATGTTAAGAGAAATATTAATCTGGCATATGTACATAATCTGGAAGGAAAAAATTCATACTTTCTCACTTACTGACGACCATATTTGGATCAGCAATCATTCCCAACCTATGTGATGAACTGGCCAGTAAAATGCTGTTTCACAGTGCCACTAAGTGGACAGTGTCTAATATATTTGCATAAATACATTTAAGAATCAGTGCATACATTATTCTTAGAGAAGCAGACATATCTACATATCAGTGGCAGTTAATACTAGTTATGACTGAGAATTTGTTAAGTATATAGACATACACACATACATTTTACACTCACGTGCACACACACAAACACAGATATATATATATATATATATATATATATATATATATATATATATATATACATATATATACACCTGTCTGGTGGACATTTGCAATAAATAAACTATATAAATGAAAAAATATTGCTGTTCGGGACCAAGAAGTAGCAGGTGCCCAATTGGAAGCAATCTCTCCTTAACCTGAACAAGCAAATAAGAGCACTAGTGAAATCCTCTAAAGCCAACTTCAAGTCCAAATTGGACACATCTGCTAGAGACAATCATAAGGCTTTCTTCACATATGTCTGCAATCTCAGAGGAAGCACCCAGATCTGTTCAGAACTGGTAGTCAAGGATACCACATACACAAATGCTGTAGATATAGCCAATCTACTGACTGACAGATTTAGCAAAAACTTCTCCCCACTTTCCCCGATCAGTAAATCAGGACATCTCCAGTACCTGTCCCCCATTCCTTATCTCTAGGGAATAGCTCATCACTGCCCACTCAAAGGCAAAAAATACATCTTCCATGTGGCCTGATAACATCCCAGGCTGCATCCTACATAAACTCAGGCATGAACTTGCAGCACCCTTAGACACTCTATTCAACCAAAGCCTGCTTTGTCCCAGCCAAGTGGAGTACCGCCACTGTCTTCCCTTTACACAAAGGTGTTGCATCCACCGATCCAGGAAATTATAAACCCATCAACCTAAATAGCCTGATCTACAAGGCCATGGAATGGATTATCATGGACCTAACAGGGACACTGGCAACCTCCAAATCACTTGACCCCACACAGTTTGGCTTTGTCAAGAGGAGGTCATGTCTGTTAAATGTGGTTGACTTCTTTGAGACAGTCACCAAAACTGTGAATGAGGGGAAGACAGTGCACACCACCTACCTTGACCTTGCCAAAGCCTTCAACACTATTCCCCACTTGGGCATAGTAGATAAACTTTCTCAACTAGGCATCGATTCATATGTTACCAGATTGGTAGCAAAGTGGCTCACCGATAGAACCCACCTAATCAAAGTAGGGGAAGCCACCTCAACAAGTCAACCTGTAATGAGTGGCATACCCTAGGTATCAGTCTTGGGGCCTCTGTTATTCAGGATATACTTCTCTGTGGTGCAGCCCAAAACCAGTGGGCTATGGCTCACCAAATTTGTAGATGCTGTTTGCAGTTATCAGTCTCCCGAGTGATGTGGATGTCCTCCAAGAGCGTCTCACCCAAACAAACAACTTTTGCCAGAAACATGGCCTTAAGCTGAATGCCAAAATATGCATCATCATTCCCTTTGGGGAGAGTAATGGCCTCACATATTATCACATTAATAACAATGTCCTAAATACACAATGAGTAGTAAGGGATTTGGGCACCCAGGTTGATAGCAACTGGACTTTTGACAACCATGTTGTTTCCATTGTACGGAAAGCTTTCTACATGGCCCACCTCATAAGTAAGGGTATCTCATCCCGGGACAAAGAGGTCATAAGTTTCTTGTATTCTCCATTATAAAGCCAATTATTGAGTACAATGCCCCCTTCGTCATGTACCTCGCAATGCACATGCAGTAGCTGGAGAGACCACAGAGATTCCTCACCAGGAGAATCCAGGACCTCAAACATCTACCCAACTTAGAGAGGCTAAGAGCCCTGTCCCTCTACTTAGTTTCATACAGACTCCTCAGAGCTGACCTCTGCCTGGCATACAAAGCAATCTTAGACCTCATCTTGATGGCACTGCTACATATCTGCAAGTCAAGCTTCACTCGAGCAACCTGTATGCGCAACCTCAACCTGGTCTGTGATATCAAAAGGACTTGTTGGCAGGACAGATTTGTGTCCCAGAGACCCACCCATCTGTGGAATAGACTCCCTCTCCACATCAAGCAGAGTACATCATTATCCATTTTTAAACACAACCTGGATAACTGGACGGGAAACAGAAAATACACCCCTCAGATTCCACCTGTGTCCCTGCTGGACAGGGGCTTAGGCTGTTGACTTGTCTAAACATGGGCTAAACTTTTGGATAGGCTTATAAGGGACTCGGGGCCAATAGCCTAGTAACCTCCTATATCCTATTGTGAGTGCATGTGTGAATGCGTGTGTGGGTGTGTGTGTGTGTGTGTGTGTGTGGGGGGTGTGCATGTAACTACAGTATATCTTTTTATCTACACGCACACACACACACACACACACACACACACACACACACACACACACACACACACACACACACACACGCACTCACACATGCACTCACAATAATATATAACCTGAATTCTAACAAATATGCTCCACCAGTATGTCTGCATTGTGTATGCTTTTCACTGTACACCAAAGTGTTGAGAAACAAGAATGTTTTTCACAGATTTTTAACTGCATATTTTTTCTCGTTTTATACAGATGTACAGTCGCAGTACACTGTGACCATTTTTGTGCATCTATGCAACTTTAAGCTACACACGGAAAGGTGTTTTAGTGTCACCGTACATTATGGGGCTGTAGGTGTCTTGAAGAAGCTTTGTTTGTAGACAGTGATACTGTAAGTGCCAAATGAGAAATCATGTAGCACAAACTATAGGTGAGAATGAGTTAACAAAACCAGCAGAGTACTAAATTTAACTTTGGTAACTGCTCATCTAGCCTAGTTGAGCAAACCCTTGCAAAGAGTTTAACACTCACGTTACATAAAAATATAGGGCTCAGGTTTGTTATATCCTCTGTGGTGCCTTCCATTTCAGCAAGACTACCACTGGCACCTCAGATCATCAAGTCAGTAATGAATCCATTCTCTTTAAATAATATGATATATTTTTGTAACTGTTTTTCATATTTCCAAATATACTAAGTTATAGAAATCTTCCAGAAAAACACCTAGTGTATACCTCTGTTTATGTTGATTGCAGTTCAGGTGGCTCGACAAATTTAACATTTATCAAAAAATAGTAGGGGTTGCTTTATTATATCAACTCTATTCCATCTTTCTACACCTTCATTGTATTTATACTTTATATCACACTTGATACATTTCAGTAAATCACTTTATATATTCATTTCCCAAAATGCATTAAACAACCATTTCATCCTTTTAACCTTTCTACCGTAAATATTTTGTATCAAATATTACTTCCTCATCTTCTTTTCATTTGTTATACAGCAATTCTTCATATCTTATTTTCCAGGCACCAAAGAGCAATGAATAACACTTTATCTCATGTTTTAATTTCATTTTCACTTCTAGCTTTATATTTACAATACAGCATGATGTCCATATCAATGTTTTTAAATACTTTCCAGTCATAAACATCTAGGAATAATGTCTAAAAACATTAATTTTTCTTACAATCCAAAAGACAATGATGTAATGTCTCCTCAGTAGTAAAGCTGTTACACAGTCTTTCTTTCATTTAGTATTTTACTTTACTTTTCACTGGCTGATTGTCCATTAATAAACACATAAGAAAACCACTGGTTTCAAAATAAAAAGAATTCATATCATCCATGTTATTTCCTTGTTGTTTTCTTGTATTCACCCTCTTCATTTTTCCCAAGGATTTCATATAAAATAATAGTTCACTTGCATTATTTTTATATCATTCTTTCCTTTCTAATATTACTTCACTATATTAATTTTCCTTGGTTTTATTTTGCTTTCATATTCTTTCTTGTCCAAACTTTTTGTTTATATTTTCCTTTTCTTACCCCTGCCCATACATATATCTTTTTTTTTCAAATAACACATTTTCTAATATTGTCTTTTATTCAGATTTTATAATACCCAAAACAAATTTATTAATACTAAGAAAATTACTGGATTTATTAAATTCAAGACCTTCCCCTTTTCTTTTTACATTATAAATGATCATTCTTTTGATTTTGATTGGACTTAACCTTGTTCCACAAAAAGAGAAGACATACACATGCAACTCGTATATCATGTTTCTTAGGGACAACTGAAATCCCTCCGCCACTCTGTCAACTTTCATATTTTTTAGAACTTCTCTTCATTGCTCAATTACTATTTGTTCTCTTCAAAATGTAACCCCAACATATCGGTTTTACTTCTGGTAATACAAATACCTGTCATTTTTTTCTACTTCTTTGAATCCCTTGCTTTTTGTATTTATTTAACTTTAATCACATTGCACCAACATTTTCTTCTTTTCTGAAAATTCTATTTGCTCTTGGCTACCACAATCAAATCATCTAAGTTAACATTAATGGCACTGGCACCTTTACTGCTACTGTAACTTCCAATCTACCATCCTCTAATGCAGATCTACATGTTTGTATAACTTTATTCATTACCATCATAAACAACCATATGCTCAATGAACAACCCAGCATTAGCCCCTTTCCTTATTTAATCTTTTTTCCTACCCATATAGTCACCATCACAGACACACAAGAATTTTAATGATGAGCAATCAGTATCCCTCTTATTTTTCTTCCTACATCACATTATATTAATTTAAAATGGTCAACATTCCTCCATGGTCAGTAGTATCAAATGTCTTAGCAGTCTCTTACTTTTTATTCTCCTTCCCCCAATCTACATACCCAGCCACATATTTAAACATCATTATAATTTAATTTTCCTATTAAATTTAACTCCATACATCCCTTTGCCCAGTTCTTCTTCAAAGTCATCCATCATTCTTTTCTGAATAATCTTCATAAATATGTTATAAACAGCGTTTCCTATCCTAATGTACTTTCTTTTTTTATATAAATTTAACTCCCTCCAAATCTTTTCTCCTTTCATTCTTTTCTTCATCCACTCATTTAACATTTCCAGAAAAAACATCATTTTTATTAGCTGACATTTCTTTAGAGAACTATATCATAATCCATCTGGAACTGGTGTGGATTCTTCATCTCCATTATAGCATCCTGTAACTCTTTCCTCTCAATTCTTTTTGTTCAATTTGTCCAATACTTCCTTTATCATTTTCTTTATTTTACATGCATCCCCTCTTAACCTTATTTTTCTCATGCATATTCTGCACATGATACTCAACTATATCCATACTTTCTTCTTATTTAAATTTTAACTGTTTGTTTTCATCCTTTGTTCCATTATTTTTTCCCTATTTGTATCTCAATTTCTTACCTAAAAATGTGGAAACTTCTTTTGTCCCTTTCAAAACATGTTTTTTATCTAAATATAATTTGCTATTTTATTTATTATATTTAGGTACTTTCCTTTCTTCTTCTCTTCTTCAAGACCCCCAACCCCTTCCTCCAATCTTCTTTCACACATTTCTTTTTGCTTGCTTATTATATTTTATTTTTCCTTCTTCCATTCCTCTCCATCTCCCTCCCTCCTTCTACTTTTAAATATACATTTTAAAACTTGCTTTATATACCATCTACTACTTCATCAAACTTCTATAAAATGGCTTTGTCATCATACAGTCACCCTCTTTCTTTATAAGACATTCACTTCCTGCATTTTTCCTGTCAGTCTTTTTAAATTCTTTTCATTATTTTAATATATTTTATTCTCTCATGCTATTGCCCATACAGCCCTAAAACCGAAAACATTCCTCCTCTAATTACATCTTTTATTTTTCTCATGTCATCTAAAACAATATACAATTGATCTCTGGTTTAGGTTTATACAGAGGACTATGATTTGGTCCCTGTTCATAATGTATATTTTATGTGTTTGAGACATGAATGGTAAGCAGTTCAACTTGCTTGAGAGGTGAGTCTTGGCATCCATATAAAGAACACATAATATTTTGTTGCAGTCAGAGATCCAATCATAATGTGCTGCAGTGCATGGACATTTATCTCCTCCATGCACGAGTAGTTAGTGAAATGTAATATTAAAAAAAAAAAGAAAACTGCAACATGTTGTGACAGCTTTGGAAGCTGGTAAAGCAGTGGATGAGTGGTTAACATCTTTATATAGTCCCTTTCAAAGGAAAGCACTTTAATTCAAAATGCTGTGTGTACTTTAGCAGACAGCAGGTAGAAACAAGAGTTGAAACATAACTGTTTCATGTCCTGCTGCTGTTGTTTACTGGTCAGTGCTGTCTGCTTTAATGCAGACTCAATGTTAGCAGTGTGTAGAGTAGCACTGAAACAGGTTTAGCCATTTGTTTGCATCATCATGGTGCTCCATGCACTACAAGTATAGTCCATCCCTTTACCAATACTTAACCTACCATTATTTATTACCTAACATCATCATTTTTGCATCTTGTGCAATTTTCCCTTTCTGCTATCTTAAATAACAGTTAAAGCCTCCTAGCACCATAATAGACATATTTACTATCACATCACATAAGTTGACATTTCCTCAAGCATTTTTTCGTTCATTTGCATATGCACATGCATATACTACTATTATTCTAAATATGTTCTGCCCCTATACCACACACTACACCTCCCCTTCCCACCACCAACACCAGTACATCTAATATTTCAGTCTCATGTTTAACAACACTGGCATACTGAACATGTATCTTTCCCTATAGTCCTCCCCACTTTTCTTCTCTACGTCTTCTTATAATTCACCCTTTTCCATTTATCTGTATATCCTGTATCAAGCAAACAAATTACTTCTCAATCTATTTTTTTCCATTCAAATACCATCATATTTCTAGTGTCACAGTTCATGTTATTCACATTCATGGATGCTATACTTATATTAATCTTTTCCTTTTCTAAGTTAAATGTATGGCCTACTTTTTGTCATCCTCAGCCTTCTCCCAATATAACCTTCCTCCTTTTTTATAACTAAGAGTTTACATCTACCACTTTTTCCCCAGCTTCTGGTGCCCCAAACACATTTTCAATCACCATATGTGTTTCCTTTTTCATTTACTAGTTCCTAGACTTCAGCTAATATGTCCCTTTCACCTTTTTCATCTTGTAGTTCCTCATCCACCCCTACCGCATGCTTTCATTAATTTCTTCCATGATGACTTGAGTAAGCACTTATCCCCCTCATTGTCTTCACTTTCTCTTTCTTCATTAATTATTGCACAATCAAAGCAAAACCTTCCTTATTTCCATATTTGCTACAACATAGTTTACAGTTGTTTCTGGAATGCACAGACTTCCTATATTGTCCACACCTTATTTTTGAACAATCTTGGATTAAATGTTTTACACCACTACAGGGGTAAAAACATGCTTTTCACTACCCCAGTACTTAATACTCTGTTTCTTCCATTCTATTATTATCGCATCAGGTACATGCTACAGCTTGTTTCTTTCTGTTTCTAAAGTTACATAAACTTATCATCCTCAAAGTACATACTTTTCGGTCATCCACAATTTTTTTAATACAATGCACATCTTAACATAAGCATAGAAGAAACATTTTAACTCATTTTTTCTATCTCAGTTGTTCTAAACTGTAACGACACTTTTCTTTTTATTTGCACATTTAAATTTCAGCATAGTCCTTCCAATGAGATATATTTCTTCTCCTTTCATATTCATTAATATTTTTTTCTGCATGTGCAAATGTCCTAATGTTATTTCACAGAAGTTTAATTTCCCACATTTCAGGGTCCTAATATCAGACAAATTAAAAAATACAGTAATAACAATATTGTCTAAAACACGGTACTTTTCTATTTTCTGTTCATCCATTGTCCTCACTCTCGGCACAGACCTTTTCTTCCATCTCTCAGCAGATTCAGTCTATCTTACTGCAGTCACACATTCTTTTCTTTCTGTAGTCTTTCAGTGGAACCTGCTACTGCTGCTGATTAAGTTTTTTTTTGTGTAACACTGCTCTCTCTATCTCCCTGTTTACCACTCTCTGCTCTTGAAGTCTAACATGGATCATGTCCTTAAAACCTGTTATTCCACTGGCCACATATGCCCTTTCTCTATCCATATCATTATTTACAACATCCCTTTTCCTTTCTGTTGTCTTTTCATTGCAAAAAAAAAAATGTTTCCATCTCCATGCTCCACCGCATAGCTTCCAATTCTTCTGCCTCTCATTCATCCATCATTTTTTTTTAATATAGAGTCATCCACACTCACAGATGCCAAGATATTTGCCCCAATGCATCTTTTCCATTCTGAAATACACTTTCCATACTCTTCTTCTCTGTCTCATCTCTACTCACAACCTCTATTTTAGATTCAGTGATCATAACTGCAGCCCTATGACTCCAACTACTGACCACCTAAAAGAGAGTACTGCAAAGAGTTGGAGAAGTTTACTGGTCAATATGACTGCCACCTCTAGTCTCCCCTGAAAAGAGAACACTGGCCTAGTGAGCTGACCTTGCTCAACAAAGAATAAACAAATAAAAATAAATAATAATAATTCTTAATGCCACTTATGCATTCCTGTCTTTTCTGTTTCTTTTTTCATCTTTGATTTTTCACAGAATATTGTTACTGTCCACCTCTCCTTTTGCCTATAATTTCATCCCCTTTCTACATAACTCTGCCTCAGTCTGTGACATTTTGCCTCTGTAAGTAAAGCTATAGTTCTCTAATTTTCTAAACTTTTGTGTCCTCTATCAGATTGCTGCAGATTCTGTCATTCTGTTTCTTCTTCCATTAATGTATTTGACTTTCCTCCTTGTCAACACTGATTTACACCATTATTCTCCTCCTTTCATCTGCCTTAATGCAATCCCACTCCCCATTTTAATTCTATTTTTAACCGTATCAGATAAAATTGCTTTCTACCAGCCAGCAGTTCTTGCATCCTTCCACTTAACTAGGTTCAAAATCCATACTCTTTTTCGGCTTCTTATTTCTGTTTTATATTAACACCACCATTACATGGTCACATGCATTCTTGTCCTGAATTATCACCCTCTCTACCTCCCTACTGTTCTCCCATCAGCTAACAATATATTTAACTGACTGGCCTGTTTGACTTCATCTCTTGAAAAAGTGAACTGCCCCCCCACCCCACCCCACCCCCAGTACTCAAATTAGTTAACCACCATATCTATGTTCAATCCCATGCTCAACAGCTACTGCCCCTTGCTATGGGACTGAATAGCTTGTAGAACCATATAAAGGTCTTATTCTTTAATTACCTTTCCTCACTCTCAATCTCTGTATTAGTCTCTTAATCTCTTACAAACATCTAATCAAAATGTCCACCCTATCTTCATTCATTCCATAAAATGAAACAACAACAGTTTCCATGCCTTCCACCATGGCACACACACCTTCTTACCATCCATCTACCATGCACAATACTTTCACATTGTTTAACAGTTCAGCCCACTCATTCCTAAATTAGAACATTGACCACCCATCTTCCCCTTTGCATATGCCACTGTTAACTGATACAAATTTCTCTCATAGGTTCATAGGTGTATACTAGGCCAACGGCCCTGGAGCTATTACAAGCCTAGCCCATAGAAGTGGCCTGGCATCATGTCACCATTAGTTCCCAGTGCATCTATCAAGTAGAGCCACTCGAGTGATCCCCAGGGTGAACTTTTTATTTCCCATCCACTCATCAAGATTTCTCTTGAAAAGGGCCAATGAGGTGCTCTGCTTGACAGGTATGGGAAGTCTATTCCAGAGCATAGGCAGTCTCTGGGTTATGAACCTGTCCCTCCAGCATGTTCTCTTGATTGTGGTAAAGCGGTTGAGGTTCCTGGAGCATGTGGTGCGGGGGGATTGGGATTTATTTAGGGGTAACATTTCTAACCGGGCTGGGTCAGACATGGCTTTGTAAGTCAAGCAGGGTTTGCATCTTAATAGATGATATGAGACAGAGGAAAGCTGGTGTTTCTTGAGTCTGTCCATGTAGTGCATGTGTTTAAGGCCTAGGATCCTCTTTGTGAGGTACTTTTGTGGCCTTTACAGCTGTTGCAGGTGTTTAGTGAGGTACATGCCAAATTGGGCATTATACTCAATGACTGGTCTAATGAGGGAAGAGTAGAGAGAGATGATGACCTATTTCTTCTTGGATGCAAAATCCTTGGTAATGAGATGTGCCACATAGAAGGACTTTCTGACCACAGTGGCAATATGCTGGTCAAAGGAGAGGTTGCTGTCAGCCTGTGTCCCCAGAACTCTTGTAACGCCTTCAGTCTTAAGTGGGCTACCATCAATGTGGTAATTAGTGGGAACTGAGTTTTCCCCAAAGAGAATGGATGTCTACATCACTTGGGGAGTTAATACTGGCTCCCAGCTTGCAATTGTCAGCAAACTTGGTCAGCCAGAGTCCCTCCATGTTGGCCTGGACTTCTGAGAAGTAGATGCTAAACAGAAAAGGACCCAGGACTGATCCCTGTGGTACTCCACTCATGACTGGTCGGCAGTCTGACTTGGAGTCTGCTACTTTCACACTATGGGTTCTATCTGTGAGCAAATTTGCAACCCACCTAGTGATATAGGGGTTGATGCCTAGTTTGCTAAGTCTATCAATAATTCCTGAGTGGGGAGTGGTATCATAGGCCTTGGACAAATCGAGGTAGGCTGTATGAACTGCCTTGCCCTCATCCACACCTCTGGTGACTGACTGAAAGAAGTCAATCAGGTTGAGCAAACATGATCTACCCTTCACAAAACCAAACTGTGTGGGATTCAGAGTTTGGAGATTCCCTATATCCTTGTTAATAAGGTCCATGGTGATGCGCTCCATAGCCTTACATATCAGACTCACCAGGCTAATGTGGCTATAATTTCCAGGGTCTGTAGTCACTCCCCCCTTTATGGAGAGGGATGACTGTAGCAGTGCGCCATTCTGCAGGGACAAAGCCTGAGGTGAGGCTGTGATTGAACAGGGCACACAGATGTTGTGCCAGTTCACTTTGTAGTTCATGTAGAACACAGCCAGGAATATTGTCATGTCCCAGGGAAGCTGTACTCTTGGCCTTAGACAATGCATCTTTAACCTGCACTGCAGTAATGCTGGATGCCTGGCATTCTTCTGGTATTGTGATTGGTCCTTTAGGGTGGAGAGAGGGGTAAAGTTTGCACTGAATCTGTCGGCCAGTATGTTGGCATTATCTATTGGCTCAGTATAGGAGGTACCATTGTGCAGTAACTCAGAACAAATCTGGGTATTGCCGTGGAGATTCTTTGTATAACTGTAGAAGGCTTTGTGGTTGTTTTTAGTGTCTGATGCAATTCTGCCTTCATAGCTAGCTTTACAAGTTTTGATGAGGGATCTCAACTTTTTGTTGAGGCTAATAAGGGAGTTTTTTCTAGTCTTGGGACTTCACCTTTTTCTGCAACAGTTTCTTCCTTCTGTTGTAGAGTTTGTTAATGGCAGGGAACCACCAGACCGGCTTCCTTTTTTTTGGAGGAGAGCATCTTGGTTCTGTTGGTTATGGCTAGTTCCATGCCTTTATGTGCGTGTTCGTACAGTGCATTGGTGTATGATTCAGCAGTCATGCACCTATTTACCATTTACATGGGTGCTGTGAAGTTAGCCACCTCTGTTTTTAGGAGCCCAAAGTCAGCTTTGGAGAAGTTTTTCATGGTGGTTACCTTTGCTGGTGGTGTGGGTGAGATGTGGATTTCCATGGTAATTAGTTTGTGGTCGGATCTAACCAGGGAGGAATTGATTATTGGTTTTGAGCAATGGTTGCCCATATTAGTAATAATCAGGGCAAGGATGTTGCTTCCTCTAGTGGGGGTAAGAATGAGCTGGTCTAGCGCATTGGTATTAATGAATTCCAGGAAGCACTGGGAAAGTATATTGGTGCATGAGCAATTGATGGAGCGTTCATAGGTTCATAGGTTCATAGGTTTATACTAGGCTATCTGCCCTAAGGCATTTATAAGCCTAGCCCAAATTTTTGTGGCTTACGCCACCCCTTATATGAAAAAATACTGTGCCCATTAGTTTGTTGTGCCTCTGTCCAGCAGTGACACAGAGATGATTCCCGGGGTAAACCTACGATCTCCCATCCACAGGTCTAGATTTCTCTTGAACAGAGTCAGCGAGGTGCTCTGCCTCACATGGACCGGGATTTTATTCCACAGCATAGGGAGTCTCTGAGTGATAAATCTATCCCTCCAGCACGTCCTATTTATATCCGTGCTAAGGTTTAAGTCACTTGCTCTAGTGGTTTTGGTGGATTTGGATTTTTTGAGGTGGAGCATGTCCATTAATTCCGGGTTGGACATGGCCTTGTATGTCAGGCACATGTCACCTCTGAGCAGACGGTATGCGACTGAATAGAGCTGGAGTTTATTCAATCTGGCAGCATATGACAGATTTTGGAGTCCCTTTATCCTTTTGGTGAGGAACTTTTGGGGTCTCTCCAATTGCTGCAGATGTCTGGTGAGATACATCCCGAATGGGGCATTGTACTCGATCATTGGTCTGATAAGTGAAGAGTACAGGGGAACAATGACCTCACTAGATCTGGATGTGAATCCCTTCATGATCAGGTGGGCAATGTAGAAGGTCTTTCTAACCACTTTAGCAATGTGAGTGTCAAAAGAAAGGCCACTGTCAACCTGGGTCCCCAGGTCCCTGATAACCTCTTCTGTGCTTAGTGGATTGCCACCTATATGGTAGCTTGGGGTTACCTTGTTTTTCCCGAAGGGTATGACTATACATTTTTGGCGTTTAACTTCAGGCCATGGCTCTGGCACCAGCTATCTGTTTCCGTGAGTCCCTTCTGAAGGATATCCGTGTCCGATGCACTTTCCACTATGGCGCCCAGTTTGCAGTCGTCTGCAAACTTTGTCAGCCAAAGTCCTCCCATGCTGGCCTGTACTTCTGAGAAGTAGATGCCAAACAATAGGGGGCCAAGGACCGAGCCCTGTGGGACACCACTTGTAACTGGCTTGGAGTCTGACACAGCACCAGCAACTCTAACCCTGTGGGTTCTGTCCTTAAGCCAGTTTGCAACCCATCTTGTGACATATGGGTTTACATTTAAGCTGGTAAGTTTTTCTACAATACCCGAGTGGGGTATTGTGTCGAAAGCCTTTGCAAGGTCAAGGTAGGCTGTATGGACTGCCTTTCCCTCATCAATGGCCTTGGTGACTGTTTCGAAGAAGACGACCAAGTTCAAAAGGCATGATCTTTCCTTGACAAAGCCAAACTGGGTCGGGTCCAATGTCTGCAAGTCCCCTATATCTTTGTTTATGAGCTCCATTATGATCCTCTCCATAGCTTTGCAGACTAGACTTGTTAAGCTTATGGGGCGGTAATTACCAAGGTCCGTAGAGGCGCTGCCTTTGTGGAGTGGGACCACAGTTGCCGTACGCCACTCCTTGGGCACGTATCCTGTGGTAAGGCTGAGATTAAACAGCTGCCTTATGTGCGGGGTTAATTCCTCATTTAGCTCGTGTAGCACACAGCCGGGGACACCATCCGGTCCCATTGATGCTGTGTTTTTAGCTTTAGAGAGAGCAGCTTTCACCTGCGCATTTGAGATGTCCGGGAGGCTACACTCGGCTGGGATAGTTATCTCTCCTTTAGGGGAGAGGGTGAAGTTTTCACTGAACCTGTCTGCCAGTATGTTGGCAATGTCTGTGGGTTCAGTGATTTTTGTATCATTTTGGACTAATTCTGAGCATATCTGGGAGTTTCCACCCAGGTTCCTAACATAGCTGAAAAAGGCCTTATGATTGTCCTTTGAATCCATGGCAATTTTTCTCTCAAAATTGGCCTTAGTTGATTTTATGAGTGCTCGTAGTGCAGTTTAAGTCACCTGGTGTGAGATTGTTGGGTTGGACCCTAATAGTTTCCAGGGTGCTTAGGGACATGGAATGAGAGTCTTGGGACATGATTGGGGACCTATAGCAGGCTAAAACCTGAATCTCTGTCTTACCCACTGTTAGTTGTACCTGAAGTATCTCCTATGCATTATGCTGAGCTACTAGTCTGGAGGTATGCATATCCTTTATGATTATTGAGATGCCACCACCTTTGGAGCTTTGGTCAATTTTCTGGGGCCAAAAGGTGTGGAATGAGTTATAGCCTGGTAGTGTAGGGGTGCTTTCTGCTACGTTAAACCAGGTCTTCATTATAGCACAACTGTCGATGTTCTCCATTTTGAGGAGTGCTTCGAATGAGTGCATCTTGAGATTTAGTTTTCTAGCATTGAGCAGTATGACCCTCAGACTGCATTTATTTATAGGTGTAACAGTGGTAATTTGGTCTTTGGAACACTGCCTAAAAAGGTACTATAGGGGTGGCAAGAGCCTTAGCCAGTGTCTGGTAACCTAGGGGCAACAGATGCAGGCCATCTTTGACAAAGCCTCAAAGTGTGTCAATCATCTCATCCCAAGCAGACAGATACTGGATCACCTTAGAATGACACCAGAAACTTAGCCAATTGTTGAAGTCAATCATTTTCTGCTTGTACTGCGGTATCATTTTGGGCAATGGTAGGATGCTGCTCAGGGCTAGGGTCATACATGCCTGGGCCACATAATCCTCCATGTACCTTTTCATGTAATCCAGGGAGGTACGGCTCAGGTCATTCAGACCCACATGGGCAATTACAGAGTCATACTTGTACTTGTTGTGGAGCGACCTGAGTACGTGTGTTATGTGTCGGATCCTGGGACCTGACAGACAGCTGACTGTTACATTCTCCTTATTCAACCTAGTGAGTGGGACATCAGTGTGCCTCACTATCGAGTCACCTATGATTAGTGTATTGGGCAAGCTGTTTTGCCTTTAGAGACTTAGGCTCAGTGGCACACTGTGTAAGGTGAGCTATGTGTCTTGTGATTTGTGCTGTGTTTTGGTCATCTGAATCTTATGCACTAGAGACATTGCTGCATCTGTCTTGTCATACACCAAATGTGTCATTACTCTTTTTTATTACATTGGCTTACTAATATTATCTAAGATCATTATTGCTATTTTAATGCCATGCCCTATAATTAGCCCCAACATAAACCTACCTGTAGACCTCTCTGCCACTCTTTTACAGCTAGACCCCAAAATAAACATAGGTTTGACCAAGAGTTCTTTTATGCCTCTCCCCCATCAACAAGAACTCTCAGCCACTGTAGCTATCATACAATTTCAGTAGTAGCTTAATAACACTCTGCTTGTCCTCCACTGACCGCTAATTAAACTGTATGTCACCACTACTACACTTCATGCCATAGCAGATTGCCTTACATCCACCTACAGTCTGACTCCATTAAATGTCCCTTCCTTTTAATAATCATAATATCCCTTCCCCCACTAGACTATTCTCTTTTCCCTCATAAAGTGACATGAAAATATGATTTAGTACATATTAAGAAATGAAAATAGGAGAGTGGACTTGGAAAAAATACCCCAACGTGTGACTGTAACATATATCATTACTGATACTTTGCAGGAGAATAACCTTTTGCTGATGTGTATTACCTTGGAAGATCCTACATGTAATATTACTCAGCAAGACCTTATGTACATTAAACATGCTTGCTGGTATGTTTAGAGTAATATTGAACATATTTGTATATCAACAAGCAGTTTTAGCACATGGATTCCCTCACAAATTGTGAGTGCAAGTAAAACTACTCAGGTGCATTATGGTTCTATTCATAAATATTGAGTAAAAAAAAAATAATTCATGCATTTAGGTAAAACTAATTGATATCAAACTAAACATAGTTTTAATAATATAAGCTAACATTTGTAATGAAATATAGTCCTTTACCCTCCTGCATGAAACTGGCATGTATAAAACCAGGACAATGAGTTCAAATCTTTACATAGTAAGTCATAAATTCCAATGCTTGTTAATAGTGTAAGAAAGCATGTACAGAGCTAAACATTAAAATGTACATATATGAAATCTCAAACAACATGGGAAATGCAATACTGGAAACATCTTACTCCAAAATACAAAGACACATTTAATTGCCACTTTCTTATCATTTTCAGAATAAAACAGGTTACTCTATCTGTATTTTTGCAGTAAAAAGAATCATAACTCATCAAATTAGATGCCAGCCCAGTCAATTATGTATTCAGTCACCCTGGATCTTGACAGTGTATAAATCAGGACAGGGTTCATGTAAAAGCTGTGACAGACCAAAGCTGCTTACCAAGCTGAAGTTAAAAGTCAGTTTATGCCCAGTAACCTTCAAACTGTATTCTTATGCTTGGATTGCATTTTATGTATTTGCAGGGTATAATTTTCCCCACTGGAAGCTCCCACTCCCTCATTCAATCATACCTGTATTTATCTGCTTGAACTACAAGCTCTCTGCTTCTCACATTCCCAGCACCATTTTCTTTTTACTTTCACATCCACATTGACATGAGATGTGAAGCTGTAGGCTGTTTCTCCATCCCACCTGTTTAGACTGCAACAAATCTTTTCTTTGGTTTAGCAGGAATAATAGGTTTAGCTGTCTACATATCCAGGCCATCAAATTAGTCTAAGATACCCCCATTCTATTTAAAATTGGCAGAAACCTTAAGAGGACAGCAGCTCTGAATTCCTCCCCAAGTAACTGCTTCTCTTTGCTTCCTGCATGCATAGCACACATTTTTTCAATGATTTAATGTCCGTCACATTTAAAGACAGATGTATTGATATAGTTGGCTCTACCACTATCTGATGCAGCATAGCTGGCTCAATGATATTTCATGTACTCACTTCTGTTTTGTCTTTTAACAGTCCTCAAAGCTACTTGTGTGGCTTGGTTATAAAATGTAACTTCCTTTTCAAAAGTGTCATGCCATGTTGCTCACAGAAGATTTTTGGTAAATTAAATAAACTACTACACAGTCTTGTGTTTTATTCCCAACAACTGGGAGGAGGTGCACTCATCATCTTTTTTTATTTTTTTGCATTATAGAACTATAGGGGAGAAATTTTCATCTAATTTCTAAATTGTAACTCAGCCATTTTAATATTTTGCAAATTATTTGCCTGTTAAGCCACTATCCTGCATGATAGTTGAGACATTTTATTATTAAATGATGTGTTTTATTAGCAGCAGTACTGAGCTTTCCTCCCATATGAGCATTATCAATTTGGATGAATAATTCTGGAGCTCTTTTTCACAGATTTTTTTTTATCCAGACCTCCTAGCCCTTAAGTTAGACCAATTACACTAGAATTCCCCCTTCAGAAGAAAGTTTCATTTATGGTATGTAGCCTATTAGGTTCACTTTCCTTCTATTTTAATGCCATTTTCATGTTTCCTGCCCTCTAATTACTTTTGACTGAAGACAGTTTCATTAGTTGATTCTTAACCTTTATGACTGCTACATCCTGCTACTCTGCCTGCCATGGCCACAGAAATACGGGCAAGTTTTCATAATATTCTACCCATTTTTCCCAACATCTTAAAAGGTATAGACAAGTGCTTGCTCTCCTTAAGCTGTCTTTCTCTAAAACATTTCTTCCATTATTTCAATGTATGCTCTCCTTCTGTCCCAGAAAAGTAGAAAATACTGGAAGCTTGAGTTTGAGGAATGGATACAGCTCGGTATCATCATTCAAGCTCTACAGTAGCCCTGATTCTCTAGAAAGTTTAAATACATAATATTCTTTTTTTTTACTCATATAATTGTATTAATTTTTTCCAAAGATAATAATAATAAACTTTTACATTTCAAGCAAGAATAAATAAATACAGCATATTCTGTTACCAGTCATGGCCAACATCTGGATGAAAGGTGCACTCACGGTGTAAGGACTTATGAAATTAAAGATACCTTTGTAGAGGTTGCGCTACAGCAGATTCATTTTTGGTAGGTTACAGCAAACTGAAAATGTAGGAAGAAATCCTCTATTTTTAGAGGAAATGGGAAGTTCAGAAGAATACAAGAGAATTCAGAAGTTGCATGAGGATGTTAGGTGTAGAGCACCGACACTGGGTGAATGGAGGAGACAATTATAGACAAGTCTGGTCTCAAGATTCCCCTAGACTGCACTGCACTGTACACATAGCAGTGTTAAACTGAAGCTATACTATTGTGACAATTATAAAAACATAGATTTTTGGAAAGCTTCTAAAGCTAGATCAGTCTATATCTATCTATCTATCTATCTATCTATCTATCTATCTATCTATCTATCTATCTATCTATCTATCTATCTATCCATCTATACAAACATGCATGCATGTATGCAGTCTGGTCTAGAGGACTAAGGCTTCTAACAAGCTGCTTCCTATAGTTCAGAGTTTGAGTCTTTCAGCTTCTCTTTGCCTGCTGTGTCACTCTACGCAATTCACTTAACTAAAGCACTCGCTGGATCATTTGAGAAATGTGGTTAGGCTCCTCGGTACTCCCAGATCTCCAGCATAATAACTACCTATGTGTACAGACAGACATATAGACAACCAGATATTTAGACAGTATGCATTGACAGTAGGTAGTAAACTGGTTTCCTGAATCTGTATATGTCATAAAGGTAACTTTGCTCAGATATTTTATATATCTCTGCATATATATATATATATATATATATATATATATATATATATATATATATATTCCCAAATAAACTTTGCAAACAGTGGGGTTGGCAAAATGATTAAGGCCTTCACCTCACAGACACAAGGTACAGGGTTGTATTCTGACTTTTGCTTATTGGCTAGGCACAAATGACCCTTCAGAGCAATTAGGCTAGTATTCACATAGGTTTATATCTGCACCCAGGGTTTTTGCTGTGCCTTAAGGGTTTTTTCCAAGGGGTTTTGCCACCCCTGGGGTATATCAGGTTTTTCCCATCCATTGCATGTGGCTCTTGCTGCGCACAGCACAAAACCCTGTGATCTAATACCCATATAGCGATCCTTGCTACAATATGGCAATATCCATTTGTCAAATCCATTGGAGTGCTCTGCCTCATCTGGTGGATTTTGATCCACAGCATACAAGGCTCCCATCCATTGGATATGTTTCTCGATTTTGTTCCACAGCAGTGCATCCTTTCGTCTCCGCCCTTGTGGCTCTGATGGATCTAGATTTTTTAGGGTAATGATCTATCCCTCCAATCTAGTTTTTGAGTACAGTTATACTTGGCAGAAATCTCTTGAACATATTCTTGTGCTGCTCTAGATTTTGAGGTGAGAAGCATCATCATCTGGCTGCAGGTTTGACATCAGATTGTATTTTGATGCTGGAGTCCTTTTCAACAGCTGATGGCGGACTGAAGGTGCTGAGGCATGTTTCAATCCCTTTTGGCTGCAGATTTTGTCCTGAGTTATCAGGTTACATAATGTACGATGTGGCAGACTCCAATCATTCTAGATAGTGAGTGATGAGTATAAGGTATGGATGATTGTCTTCAATTCCTGACTACTTGGCTTGTAGGGGGGCTATTGCACTCCCTTGATCACTATGGGTACTGGGATTGTAATTTGGGGACAGTTATCCCTAACCTGGATTTCCACAGATGTGTCCAGCTTCTTCAGTTTATGTTTCTGGGTCCCCTAGGGGGTTTTAGGCATTTTTGTATGGCCCTTGACCCTACTATGCCCAGGTAGCTGGTTTCTGTGAGACCCTTCTGAGGGAACTCTGTGCTCCACCCTTTGATTTTACCTCTTCTGCGCGGTGTTAGACACCAGTTATCCCCAGTTTTGAGCCCCCATACAGAAGTTTGTGTGTCCTCCAGATAGTTTTTGTACTGAAGCAAGCCGATCATCTTAAAAACCCTGCCAAGTGGGACTTGTCCTGTGTTTTGTTTGTTATCTGAGGTGACACCAAGTGAGTCTGGCTGGCTGGACTGAGCCTCAAGCCAGTTTGCTTTCCATCTTGCCTTGTCTGGGTTAACATTTTTGTTGATGAGTTTTGTGGGTTCACCGCTTATTGATTTACATGATACATAGCCAGAATTGGGTTAGGTTGGCTGCCTTTGAGCCTTTCCATGTCACAGTGGTGTATTTTGAAGAGTCAACCAAGTTTATGCTAAAGTGTGATAATGCTTTGCCTCAACAGATCAAACTCCAAAGTGACCAAAGCCAAAATTTTATGTCTTTAAAGGTCCAGTCCATGCTCACATTTATTTACTTTTGGTGGGGCAGATGTCAATTCGCGGTAAAACACTCCAGGGTTGATGGGTCCGGTATGTGTGTTTGACCCAAAGCCAGTAAGAGCACGGCACCCTAATGAATGGGACACAGGTGGGTCCTTGGAAAACGCTGAGCCCAGCTCCACAATTTGCGACTTCAGTGGTTCAGCTTCTTACATTAGCAGGGGAGGGTTTTGATTCGGGCACATCTTTGGTATTGTGGTTTAATTCTCGACAGGTTGGTTGCTGTGGGCCTGCTTTTTGAAGGCTGGT
The DNA here is from genome assembly GCF_019279795.1 of Protopterus annectens. NCBI lineage: Eukaryota > Metazoa > Chordata > Ceratodontiformes > Protopteridae > Protopterus > Protopterus annectens. The sequence goes on along the minus strand of NC_056731.1, from coordinate 1,059,627,686 downwards.
TGCCTATGCGCTGTGTTTTCTCTTTTTTGGGGGTTCTCCTAGAGCGCTGGAGATGTTTGAGTATGTTGGCAATGTCTTTGGGATCAGTTTCTCTCACATCATTTTTGAGTAGAGAGTTTTATCTCTGGACCTTTTTGAACATATCTAACATAGCTAAAGTGGGCCTTATTTTTGTCTTTTTGACATATAGTTCTTTTTTTATCCTTTTTTGCTTTGGATGATTTAGCTTTGCTTTTTTTTTTTTTAGTGGGATGTTTGTGTCTTTTTAGTCTTTAAGGATTTTGTTGTTTGTATTTAAGCTTTTCCTTTGTTTTTTGAGTTAGTTTTTATATAGTCCAGCAGGTGTTGGGCCTGGCCGTGGTACTAAGAGTCTTTGTTTTGACTGGGATTGCCTTATCCATGGCCAGTTGCTGTGGGCTAGTGGAAGCCGTCCAGGAGTGAAAGTGTGAAGTTAACTTTTTTTTATTCCAGCTCGTGGTCTTTTTATTTCAGGTGCAGTCTGGAGTTGTGGGGAGAAGGCGTGAGTAATAGTTCTGTGTGGCAGTCTTTGGTTTTCAGGGCTGGGGGGGCATTCTTTAACCACACTTTTTGTGATCTGATCTCACCAGTGAGAGATTTGAGAAGTTCTTCTGTTTTGTTCCCCATTCCAGGGTTGTGATGGATCAAGTAGTTTTTTTTGGCTTAGAGGGGGATGGTGAGTAGTAGTTCCATGGATTTGAATTTATGATTGAGGGAACTTTTTGGTGAGGGTGTTTATGCTTGTTCTGTGTTTCCAGTCTGGTGGGGTAATTGAAGTCACCTTTGGTTTGTGGATGTTGGTAATACAAGGAGCTGGGGTCCCAGGATTTTGAGGAGTGCAGTGACCCCTATTGTGTTGATTGAGTGGCCCCTAGTATGCATCTTTGAGGTGATACTTTTGTATGTGTAGTGTTTTCAGATGCCCTGTGATAACAGTGGCGTTGTAGATTATTGTCTTGAGGTGGGTGTCCTTAATGAATATGGATACCCCCTCCTGTTAATTGGTGTCGGATTTTCTCGACGCAGCATGATGCTTTGCCACCAGTCTTGGTGTGGGGGGTTTTCTAAGGGCCTTAAACCCCCTCCTTTTTGCACATGACAGTCACAGGCGAGAGCAGAGCTGAGGGCCTCCCACCACAGTTTTTTCCATTGCTCTTGGTTTTCTGGTGCAGGTTGCTTTTTTTTCTTGGTTTTTTTCTGGCTTAGAGCAGCGTACTTTCGTTTTTCACCTTTTTGTGACTAGAAGTGGTAGGTTTAGGGGTGAGCCCCTTAGTTCCGAGAGCATGGGGGTGGTGTGGCAAGGTGGTTTATCCGGACGAGCAATAATTAAGGCACTGCTGTGTGTCGAGGCAGACAGATACTGATCAATTTATCTGTGACGGCAAGCATCCAATCCCTGGATTGCAGCGCATTGCTCTCAGCATGTCATCGAGCAAACTCTGGGCTCTATATCTTGTAAGGTGGTGTTCAACCTCAGTGGGACTTGTCATCAGGTCAGGAGCAGTTGTCTGCTCTTTCATGTAGTCCAGAGAGCTGTCAATGAGTCATGCACCTCTATGCGTGGAGACCTACTATGTCAGGCTCTCTATGCAGTTCGCTGACCTCTTGCGTCCAGTGAGTGCTTGCGTTATGGGTTACCCTGCTGGACGATTGTGAGCTCACTGTGTCCTGCTGACCCAGGAGCTACTGTGACTTGTGTTGTCTCAGAGTGTGCTTGATGGACTTACTGACCTTGTCGCTGGTGGTGGTTGTGAGGGACATGTCTGTGTAGGTGTTCACCTCTGAGGTGGAGGTCTGTGTGTTGTGTGCTGCCCTGGGCCTTTGCAGGTCTACTGACGACCTGTGTTTGGCATTCAGGGATGTATGGTCAGAATGTTGTGATGGTGTTATGTGCTGGTGGGTTGTGTTGTTGTGGGTGATGGCCTCTTGAGCCTCACTATGTCTTAGTATGTATGTGTTGATCTTGTGTTGGCTTTGTTGCTATGTGGTGCTATAGTGATTTTTCTATTGTGGGAGGAGATTTTTGTTGTCTGTGTCTCTGGTTGGCAATGGTTGAGTTGACTCGGTATCAGTTTAAGTATTCTCTACCGCATGTGTTGTATTTAGGTTTTGTGGGAGGGAGGAGGCTGAGCATGGTCGAATTGTAAATTGCCAACATTGCCTCAGTATTGAGTGGGGCGTGGGTGACCCAGAGGGTACCTCTTTCGACATCTACTACGTATGACCAAAGAGTAAAAGATCAAGGTAAATCAGTGACAAAGGGGTGTAGTTAGTAGTTTTTACCTTTGGGGGAACTAGTGCCCTTCAAGCGTATCAAGGTCTTTGAGTTTTTTAGGAAGTACTGCTGGAGAAGGTAGATTAGAATAGTCTAGGAAGGTAGTTTGGAGATTTGGATTTGAAGAGTGGGACTTAGGGTAGTAGTATAGTTTAAATAGGTAGTTTAGTGAAAGTCCCTAGTGTGCCATAGTGGCAGCCCGAACGAAAGCAACAGCGCGTTTACCGGCTGCTAGCAGCGCGTTCAAAAAGCTAACGTCCCAAAGGCCTGAACAATTGATTTAAATACTGGGGGCTGGAAAAGCTGAAACTGAAACAACCACAAAAGGCAAGCAGTTACTGGCTGAAGAAGCCTCACAAACTGACTCTCTCCCCTCCAGTATTTCCTCCCCTGGTAAGGCAAGGAAAAACAACAAGCCAGAAAAGCAGCAACTCAAAGAAAACAAAAAAACTAAACTAGAAAGAAAAAATATTTTTTTTTTTTTTTTTTTTTTTTTTTTTTTTTTTTTTTTTTTTTTATTTTTTTTTTTTTTTTTTTTTTAACTTTTTTTTCAGCGAGCTTATACAGAACAATTTGCATACAATACAGTCAAAGCTAAACAAACAACACATCCAAGTGCAATCAAATATTAAATGCAGTAAAACAGCAGTAGTGTAGTAGCAATGCAGTGCAAAAGAACAGTAAAAACAGTAACACAGCTTCAGTGTAACAAAAGGCAGGAAAAATAGTAATATAGAAAATATAATCAGCAAAAAAATTGCAGTGGTATCTCTAAAGTCAACATTCTCCCTCTGAAGGGCGAGAGTCCAGCTCTCCTTCCTAACTGCAGACAAACAATCCTTCCCAAAGCAAAATAAATAACTACAGAACCCACCCACTTTTAAAACCAAACAGCGCACTTTTAGAATATACACTTTTAGAAGCTCTCAATCTGCAGTTGCCAACCTAGAAGGAAGCAGCTGAAGGTCCTGCCACCAAGCCCAAGTGCTTAATCCAAAGACTTAGAACCAAAAGCTACACTTTAATCAAGTTACTACCAGCAGTAATAAATGCAACTGAATGCTTTTAAAAAATGATTACTTTAAAATACCATAAAATACCAAAAAAACAAAGCTCAAATGCCTGGATCTGATCTAGGTGTGCCCAAACTAAACTAGATTCAACGGAGTCAAGGTATACAAATATCAGTAAACTATAAGCAGAAACCAGAAGCTCAGAAGCAGAAGGAGCACAAAGCCAGTCCTCCAAGCTTAGAAGCTCAGAACCCAGAGTGTGTAAAAACCAGAACCTCACCCCCACAGAGTTAACATAAGTATAATAACTTAATTAGAAGCCCAAGTAAAGAAGCAAAAATCAGCAAGCCAGAAATAACAAGGATGTAATAAAGCTAACTCTGCCACCCAACAGCGAACAAACCTTCTACCTGTTAACTGTAAAACTGGTCTGAAGACCCTTAACTTACTAAAGAAGCCTTGGGATTAAGGGCACCAAGCATAAATACAAACACGCACCAAGCAGTAATATGTTAAATTAAGCAAAATACAAGTAGAAAAAACAAGAATAATAAGAAAAACACATTTTTTTTTTTTTATTTTTTTGTTTTTTTTATTTTTTTTTTTTTTTTTTTTAGAAAGATTAGCAAACAAAGCAGTGGCCTTCCTCTCTGTAATCCTCTCAAATTGGTAAAATGGGGGGTAATGGGAGGAGGAGGAGGGAATGGTCCCTAGGGGGGGCTACCAAGAGGAAGGCACCAGCTATAAAAACACTATGAAAACCTGGAGGTGGGAAACAAAAGGCAGATGAAGTGTTACCACCAGCTGACAGCAGTGAGCAGCAGTGAGCCTTTAAATGAAAGTAAAAAAAGAGCTAAACTAGAAGAAAAAACTGCTACAAGTTATCATAAATAAAAAAACAAAACAACAGAACAGATAGAGATTGTGGGACAATTTCCAGTTATTACACACACACTGGTGAGCAACTAGAAAAAAACACAGTACACAAAAAGAAATATACACAACAAAAACAAAAGAAAACAAAATAAAAAACAGGATACTTAATAATGTATGTTAATAACAAGTTTGCTGAGTGCTGGTGTCCTTCCTCTAAAGCTCACTGTAAAAAATGGCTGAACACACAACAACTGAAGGTGTAGGTAGTTGAAACCTGAGACAGTTTTTTTTTTTTAAATCTCAAAAGAACCAATGAGGTGCTTAGTCTAAGCTGTAGTCCAGGAGACCTCAGTCAGCCAATGACGCTGTAAGAAATTTGTGCTTTGTGCATATTTGCAATAAGTGTAGTTATTTCAGTTCACTGTGCTCTGTAGGCTACATCATAAAGTTTCAAAGATGTACCTGATGTGCATTGATTTCACTTGCTTTAATGTTTCTTGAAAATATCTTCCTGAGACTCTTCTGAAAATGTGAATATTCTGCTTAGACATTTTCATTCAATAAATGGAGAAATGTTAACAGTTTATACATAAACAACTGAGTTAAATTAAATTAAGTGTAATATATGTAAAACTAATAAATCAGTTACAATCTCAGTTTGACAAGTCTGACGTATCAGAATTTGAATATGAGGGAATTGATAGTTAGCTAAGTTAGAATGATTAGAATGTCCGATACAGGTAATAATATCCAACAGGACTGACAGTATTTGTTAAAAATGGAACTCAAATAAGTCTTCTAAGTCCAGTGCCTGTAGACATGGGCACATACAATTTAGAAATGTCTGGTATTGTTCCATACCTCCAGTGGAGCACATTATGCTTAGAAAACGTGAATTTGTATCATTACTTTGCATATTTTATAATAAACCTATCATTGTGTACCTGAAATGACTACTACTACTCCAACATATCACCAAATTTTGTAATCGGCAGCTATGTACTTCACTTAAACCCCTCCATCATTATGGCAATTATTTTTATAACTTATACTATACTACATACTTCAGACATTTTCTTCCCCACTAATGCTTTTTTAAGAAATTGTTCCACTACTATATTCCTTTCTGAATAATTCTAATAATAAAGTGATGATCTGAAAATATATGGCATCTGCCATATTAATATCAGTTTCTATCTTTGTAAAAATAACAAAAAATGTTATTAATATGATTGAAAAAATAAGAATGATGATTCTTAAAAATGTTGTCACAACATTTGTAAAACACAACAGTAATAGTTTTCATTTAACTTCTGTTTGTTAAGCATTATAAAACTCTAATATTTGTTATGACTTTTGCCGTTTTGGTCTGGGTCATGCCTGAAATTTGTCCTTGCTGGAACAGTTCACTTAGATCGCTGTCAAAAGGATATAAATTAAAAAATATTATAAAAGCTAACATTTCTATCAATGGTAATACAAGTTAGCTCAGATTCCCAGAGCAGCACCTATTCACGGAATTAGATACCACAGATATTTATGTGATAAGTTTGTCTCTTTAGAAGATTGTTTTAATTCTACATTGTATGCAGTGAACTTCTGGAGAATAAAATATGAAGTACAAATAAAGGTAAATAATACTGAATACTTTTTAGCATACCTACTGTCTTCTAAAAATTATGCTTCATACACAAAACAATAAAGATAAAAAGGAAATACAATTTTCATCATGCATAAGGGGATTGCTACACTTGATTATGCATGAGAAATTTTCATAGTATTCTTACTTCAACATTTCTTACTACTATTGCAAAGATAATATCCTGCCACTTTATTATAAGAAAGTAAAGCTGTAGAAAGATTTTATTCAGCAACTTAAATTGCCTTTACTTTGCATATCTACTTCAGAATTCAGTGTATAAAAGATGGATTCTGCAATATTTGAAATAGGCTGTTAGGGAAATTCAAATAAGCAATCATATCAGAAGCTGATCGCACAGTAAAGAACTTATGAAAATGTTAGTGCTTATTTTGATGCATATAATACACTGCTTCAGTTGTTGAAGAATTTTGCTGTAGTATAAACTGTATTCTGAATTATGCATGCAAGACACAAATATTATCAATTGTTTAGAAACAGGTTTCAGTTCCTTATATTTTTATACAACAAAGCCATAACATTTATTTAAACAATAACCCATGGCTGGGTGTGGGTAATGATGGATTTACCCACAGTTGGTGTGGTTTGGTCATGCTTGCGAAGCCCGAGTGACCAAACAAAGCCAATCATGAGTAAATCCAGCATTGCCCACACCCAGCCATGGGTTATTGCTATTATACAATGACATTATTTAAGAAAAAAATACTTACTTTTCTTCAATAATGTCATTGTACAATGCTTCCATGCTGCCCTTCCACAGTTTTCTGGTATTCTGGGGCATTTCTGATGTATTGCCCATGCGTAAGGGACTTGTGTTCCCATTCTTATGCAGCACATCAGTGTTGTGCAGAGGTAGCAATGGAGAAAGGAAGATCTCTGTTGCTTTTTTTTAAGATATCTCGCTATGTTATACGAGTTCTTCAACTCATATAACATAGAGAGATATCTTAAAAAAAAGCAACTGAGATCTTCCTTTGTCCGTTGAAAGGAAGATCTCCGTTGCTTTTTTTTTAAAGATATGTCGCTATGTCATACAAGTTCTTCAACTCATATAACATGGTGAAATATCTTTAAAAAAAGCAATGGAGATCTTCCTTTCTCCGTTGCTACCTCTGCAGAGCCAAAAAAAAGTAAAAAAAAAACAGGAGATATACTAACGGAAAAAGTCTGGGCGACCGGACCTTTTTCCATTAGTATATTCTTGGATTTACAATGGGCACGCTGGTTGAGCTGGCTAATCATTTTTGAATATTAATGGCCAGTCGTTGTATAATTTCTATTATTTTAAAGTAAGTTTGACAAGAGCTGTTTTTAGTATTAATAGCACAATTGGGAATAAATACTATACATGATCCTGCTATTGTTTTCATCAATGTTTTTAAATCAGCAGTTGTGATTGTTAACAAGGAATATTAGTTAAGTAGAATACATGCTTAAGTGTGATTAGAAAAATGCATAACAAATACAATTATTACTGGATCTGTTATAAGTAGTCCCTAATCACAACCACGTTGTTATATTTTCAAGGAATGGATGCTAAGAAATTCTTCTCAAGAAAGGATCAAAGTAAAACTTGAAGAGTGAATTTTGACATTGACTTCCAAAAACATTTAGCAACTTAGTTATAATCAGAGAGATTCAGTCATGACCTGCTCTGTACATTACCTGTTACAACAGTAAAAAGTAAAAGAAAAAAGTGTAGGAGACATAGAGGTTTCACAGCTTTGGAAGTTGTTACAACACATTTAATGTTACTAGATATGTATATGTCACAAATAAAGCTTTAGTCTATTAAATGCACTGTAAGACTGAGCATTAAAAGGAAGAAAGAAAAGGAAAAAAAAAGAAAATTTGAAAGCATAAAGTATTTTACAACTTTGAAAACTGTGACATACTTTGTGTTGCCTCACAGACAATGGCCACAAGCAAAGTGCAGCATTGATCTTGTTGCAGCTTTAAAATCAATACAGAAGAAAACATTTGTGGCAGTTGACAGTGCTTTATAGCTATTAAAGCAGTTTTACTTTCTCACTGCTGTTGTGTGGCGGCCAGTGATAATGCCATAGCTTGACAATGGAGTTTAAAATTGATAAATAGAAACAGAGCTCAACAAATCGTTGTTACACACCTTTTGTACATCAGTAAGATATTTAACAAAGTTGTCTTTTCCCTGAGTTTGGTAATTATAACACTGCATGCATGACATATTAATAGTGTTTATTGAAAGTGCAGAACCAGAAAAAAACTTTTGTATTTGATATTTTATGCTTGTTTTCATATGACAGATTCCAACAAATGTGCGCTATATTCTTCACCAAGTTAATTATATTATCAGCCGAACAGAAAATCAAGAATATATATATATATATATATATATATATATATATATATATATATATATATATATATATATATATATAAATATGAAAAATAGGATTTTAATAGAACCTACTGTCTTCAGTTTGAATTTTACTTTTCTCGTTCTGTCCCTCACTATTGTCACCCCAGCCCCTGTGCCCTGTCTGCACTGAATCTACCAGCTAATTCATTGCCCCCCAACTAATATTGCTTGGGCTGGTCACAGATTCTTAGACTTATGAGGGCTCAGCATGTCAGAAAATCTGTCTGGGTGGGAGTTTGTATAAGACCTACCCATTTCCCCCCTCCTTCTGGTATTATGATATGGTCTACATGAGCAGACAGTGTGAGCAAGTGACGTATCACCCCACCTCTGCAGCAGCTCATCCAGGTCCAGTTTCCATCCTTCAACCATTCCTCCTACAAGCAACATCCCTAGCCTCCACCAAGTATCATCATAAGAAAACACTCACATACCTCCCTCCCTGCAATAGGCATGCCCACCCCTTTCCCTGCAACTTAGTCAGTCATGCTGACAGCTAATCAAACACAGGTTGCTTGCGTAGTAGTTAGGGCTTTATTCCTGCACACCGTCAGAGCAGCTGTGTCTTCACTTTGAATTTTTACTTCAACATGCAGATTATATCAGAATCAGATTTTAAACAAATTAAACTTTATATTATAAATATTCAGGCAAGTATCACTAGCATCTTTATATGGTCTGCTTTTTCTGTTCATCTTATGAAAAATGACAGTAGTAAATGCAACCTACCCCATTGTATATAACAGCAAATTCTAACATAAAATGATTGCAGTCTTACAACAAAAAAGGTAGCAATAAATATTTAAAAAGTAATAAAAAAATTCATTTTAGTATTGTATATACACATTTTATTTTAGTTGTACTGAACAGTCAAGTTTTGTTTGCAATATGTTTTTAATATGCTCATGATAGAATTTGTTTTGTTCCCTTTTATAAATGAACTTGAAGCATTTTCCTGCAGTTTTGCCTTCATCCCTGAAAATCTCATTGATCTTTGATCTGTACTTAAGAACACTTTCTTCTGTATAGATAAAAAAGGATAATCAAGTCCTGCTATCAATAGACAACACACAACCATGCACATAAAGCAATGGCAAACTGGGTTTAAAAATCTATTCACTTGTATAACTGGATGCGTGTTTTGCAGAGGTAGAAATATTTACAAGATTTATTCCCTTCAGATGTGAGCATTTTTTTTTCCATTGTGTCACTCTGAGTATGAAACCTAGACATTTGTGTGCAAATTCCCTCATAAATCTCTCTCCTCCATTGCATTATTCCTATATTACAAAATGATGTAGTCTGAAAAAAGCACAAACACAATAATCCATTGTCCTGCACTTGGCTTTGGCAAAAGTCTAGTATGTTCCACACATTGTATTGAGATAGTACAAAACACTTATACTGCTGAAGTACACTTTATTATCAGAATGGTGCACATCCACAGTTTAGTACTCCAACCTGGCTGATTTTTTGGATTCCTAGTATTAATACAGTACTGAAAGCTAAGTCTGTAAACCTCTTCTCCCTTTTTTCTCTTCAAAGAATATAATTATGTATATATATATATATATATATATATATATATATATATATATATATATATATATATGTGTGTGTGTGTGTGTGTGTGTGTGTGTGTGTGTGTGTGTGTGTGTGTGTGCATTTACTTAGGGTAAATAACATTTTTGGTCCATGTATTGAGATAGTTTAGTATGTGTTGATAGGAACATCTCATCTTGGTCATTGGCTCAAACATTTGAAATTTCTCAGACTCACAAGTGTGAAATGTTATCTCTTGCAAAGTACCTAGTTCACTGCCACAATTCTGTAGACTTCATTTGCCACTGTTAAATTTTTGTGGGACTGGACCTCCTGCTCAGGATTGAGTGTGCTCAGTCGCTTTAGCTTTCAATTGGTCACTATGTCTTCTCTAAGTAATAACATTGCTTGTTCCTTCAACACCATAAGGACCAGTTAAATATGGTTACAAACCAGCCATTCATATGCGATTTATCCTGCTGTACATTGAAAGCACTCTGCATAGCAGTCATTAAACTGCATATCAATGATCCATGTGCAAATCCCTATTAACCATAACTAATACCCATATCCTTAGCTGGTGTATCCTTAGTACTCAAATTATGCTCCAAATTTGGAATTCTATAACTACTACCGTCAGACAGCAAACCAACCTATCCAGATTCAGAAACTTTCTAAAGCAGCACTTTAAAAACACTTGGCTCTGTTCTTATATCTCCACAGGATAGACTATCCTGGCACTTGCACATCTCCATTACCCCTATATGCCTCACAAAGCAACTCTGGAATATGATTACATACTGTTTATTATCCTTTTGCCCTTACTGCCTCTTCTGTAGTCTTTACCTGTCACCTGGCAAGTATTTCCCTCCAGTAAAATTCCAACTCATACATGCTTCTTCCTGCATCAGCTTCACTATAAATTTCTTTTTCTCTATGTCACCTAAAAATTGATGTTCCATTCATATTTTCTCACCTATTCTCTGCTTTTTACTCATATTTCCAGTACTTTCACTTATTTCTCCTACCCATATTGTCTTGCATTAATATTTAATAGTTCTAATTTACTGACTGTATATATATATATATATATATATATATATATATATATATATATATATATATATATATATTTTATTATTTTTTTTTTTAGTGTAGCTGCCTTTCAGTTATTTTATGTCCAAATTGCAAATTTAAGCTTTACATTTCTCTCTGTTGTATAACATCGCCTATTTTGTTACCTGAGCTTTTCAACTCTGCCTCTGACAACTCATTCAGACTACCCTGGTCAGCAAAAGCAATACATAAATAATAATAAATATAATCAGTCATACTGATGCCTTTTAGCATTGTTTGTTACTTACAACAACAATTCTTTGGTAATTCACTGTTTGCAAATTGATTGTTGCTACTTTCCACTGTTTGCAAAGCATCTGTTCTGTTTGTTCTGTTTTCCCACCAAGTGGTGTTTTAAATAACTGATTTGCTTGCTGTTTAAAAAGCTCTTTAGTGTCTCCTTGCTGCTTTTTTCTGCTGTTTAAATCTTTCTTAGTGTCTCACTGCTGTTTTTTCTGCTGTGTAAAACATTTTTTAGTGTTTCCCACCTAAATTAGTGTAGTTAGCAGCTGTAGGACAGTCAAGATACAGGTTTTCTGTATGTGGGTCTGTTTCTAGAGGCTGCTGTATGATGTATGATGTTGTATGATATTGTATGTTGTATGTATGCTGAGTATGTTTTCCCAGCTATCTTCAATTGGAAGGGGCACTTCAGCACCCTTGTGAGAGAAGTGTGCTGACTGGACCCTGTCTGGTGAAAGGTGATTGATCTATGGCTTGGAGTAAGCACCCTCATTGTTTTTTTTTTTCTGAGGATTTTAAATTTTAAGTTCTTAGTTTCTGATATTTAAGCCATGTGTTTGAACAGGTTTCTACTTGTTTACACACTGTGCAGCACTGGGCACTGCTGTACAATTGTGCACCATAGCCGGACAGATACTTTCAACAATTTTTCCCTCAGATGCAGCTGTAGCACGTTAGTGTATTCCTCATCTTTAGTACATCTCTAGTCTAAGAAGTATTGCTAGTGAGCTGTAACCTATTAAACCACCAGCCAAAATCCCTGTCAGAAATACCCATCTACAGAGCATGTCTTAATTCAGTCCAGAAAGCACCCCCCTTTTGTCATAACAGCTCTTCAAACCTAGCACTACAGACAGTTGGATTACCCTTGTTTCTCCTGACAGCCTTGTTGACTTGGGTCTACTCAGGCAGTGTAGCAACTGCCTTATGTACACTGACAACCATCTACAAATAAGTCACTCTAGTACATAGTGCAGGAGATATATCTACAACAAGAATCTAGAATCCCTGCTCTCTTGTACTTGAAAAAGTAACACTGAAGAGGTTGTCAACTCACCCACCACTACTCATGCACATAGTACCACTACTCATACACATAGTATGCATCCAACACATAAATCAACATGCACAGAGGTTCTCCCAAAACAATTACCAAAACACCAGAGACCTCAAAAACAAAAGACTGCTACAACTAACACAGTTCCCACAGCACCCAAGGCACATAGGAACAGCAGTGTCTCACCTACCAAGCCATTAAGGAGTAACACTCAAAAAATAAATTTTCTTGTCACTGGAGACTCCATAGTGAAATACATGGATGTCCTCTTACCAGGTTAGATAAGCAGAAAGTCACAGTCGGCTGCCTGCCTGGTGCCAGGATTCATCCAATCATGCATGCACTCAGGTCTCTCAACAACAAGTACTATTATGACTCTGTCATAGCTCATGTTGGACTGAATGACCTGAGATACACCACACTGGACTATATGAAGAGAGACACTATTGAGCTCTCTGAGTATTTATCCCAGGCAGTTATGCCCCTAGCCTTGATCAGTGTATTAGCCTCACCTAGAATGATGCCACAGCATAAACAAAAATGATCAAGTTTAATACTCAGCTTAGTTTTTGGTGTCTTCAAAGGGGATACAGATTCTGTCAGCCTGAGATGACATGATCGACAAACCTTGTGCTTTGCCAGATACTGTTTGCACTTGGCACTACTAAGCTTTTGGCTGCTGGCAAAGGCTCTTGCATCCCTCATAGTGCCGTTTTTAGGCAAGGTCTCAACAAAAAATTACTGACATGAAAATTACCAATCATTACAAAATAAGAGTTATGCTGCTAAACGCTAGGATCTTAAACCAAAAACTGCACACCCTGGAAGCATTTCTATCACTGGAGGAAGTAGATGTCTATGCAGTCACAAAACCATGGTTCAAGGCCACCCTGGCCTTGAAAGGCTACAATGCCTTCCACACCTTCAGACTGCAAAACGAACATATGAGAACCAAAGGAGGTGGTGTTTCTATCTATATTAGACTAGTTAGACTGGGCAACTCCAAAAAGTTACTCCAAGTTCAGATTATTGTGAGTAAGACTCCCATTCAGGTCATAGCTTGTTATAGATCTCTCTCCATGGATCATGATGTGTGCAACCTTACTTGACCAAACTGGAGTCATTCCAAATGCTGCCAAACACTCTGGTCATGGGGATTTCAATTATTCCACTAGCAACTGACAAACCTACTCTAGCCCTACCTCACAAGTGCAGAAGTTCCTTAACTTTGTTAACTCAAATGCCTTGGAACAAATTGTTCAAACCCCAACAAAAGGAACAAACATACTAGACCTGGTCCTCATTAACATGAAAAACAGATGCACTCCCGCAACTGTCAGATCCTCATTAGTTAAATCTGACCACAAGTCAGTTGCCTTCAAACTGTCACTAACAGTAGAACTCACAAAGGCCAAAGACAGACAAAAAAACTTTGCCAAAGCAAACTATACCCTCCTAGGGGAAGGTATAAATGCATTCCAAGTCCCACCCCCAACTGGAAGTGGTAACTACACCAAAGATTACAATAAAGCCCTGTACAGTCACTTGTATAAGTGTATAGACTTGGCTGTTCCAGAGACAATCAAAGCAAGACCCCCAAGTAGAAAAAAGCCACCTGGGTGGACATCTAGCATCAACAAACTTTACAATAAATGCAAACAGTTGCTGTCTAAGAAAGTTAAGGTGAGGCCGCAACAATGGAAAAGCACCCTCCTCAGCCTCAACAGGCAAATAAGACAACATGTCAAATCCTCTAAGGGTAACTTTGAGTAAAACTTAGCAATCACAGCTAAGGATAACCATAAGGCCTTTAAAATCTATGTACGTAGCCTAAAAGTTAGGACCCAAGCATATGCCAAACTAGTGACTAACGGTATCACACATACTAATCCTTCAGAGAAAACAAACCTGCTAGTGGACAGATTTGGTGAAAATTTCACTACCTTAACCCCTCCTAGCTTAATACAAACCTTGCCTCCAACCCCCCCCCCCATCCTATATATACAAACATCAGGTCATTAAAGCCTTGTCTAAGGCAAAAAATACAACCACTATGGGACTGGATGGCAAACCAGGCTGACTTCTAAACAAACTAAAACATGAACTATATCACCATTAAGTATCCTTTTCAATCAGCCTAACCACAGGCTTTGTTCCTGTGGGATGGAGAAAAGCAACAGTAATTCCTCTCCACAAAGGTGGCTTAGCTTAGGTACCCCACAAAGGGAATTATAGACCCATAAGTCTGACCAGCCTCATCTGTAAAGCCATGAAATGTTTCATAATGGACCTCATATATAAAGACATAGTCGATCTCCAAACCCTGGATCTGATCTAATTCAGCTTTTTCAAGGGCATATTTTCTTTGAAAATTTGACCAGGGCCATAGATGAGGGCAAATCTGTGCACACATCATACTTCGACTTGGCAATGACCTTTGACATGATCCTACAGTCAGGCATTACCAATAAACTTAGCAAACTGAATGCAAACCCCTTTGTTCTAAGATGGGTTGTCAACTGGCTCACAAACTTGTCATGCACTATCAAAGTCAGAGACTCCACATCAGCCAGCAAGCCTGTCACTAGAGGGGTGCAACAAGGGTCAGTGCTGGTTCCCCTACTGATTGGTATATACTTCTCAGAAGTTCAGGCCAAAACTAAGGGGCTGTGGCTGACCAAGTTTAGGGATGATTGCAAACTGGGTGCAATTACTGAATCTCCAAATGATGTCAGTATATTTCAGGAGGGTCTTACGCAGACCAATGATAAGTGTCTTAGTTACAGTCTCAAACTGAATGTAAAGAAATGCATCATCATTCCCTTCGGTAAAAACAGTGTCCTTTCACACTATCAGATTAACAATACCCTATGTGTCTACAAAGGGGTAAGATATCTGGAATCACAAGAAGACTTCAACCTTAACTTAGACCACCATGTGTCTACTGTAGTAAGAAAGGCTTTCTATGTGCCACACTTGATTAGCATATGCATCACCTTTAAAGCAAAGGAGGTTACAGCCCCTCTATACCTATCATTAATCAGGCCCATAATAGAGTATGGCACCCCTTTTTGCAGGTACCATACAAAGTACCTGCAGCAATTGGAGAGACCTCAGAGGTTTCTAACTAAGAAGATCAAGGGACTCCAGCATGTGCCTTACACTGACCGACTAATGGCCCTGTCACTATGCTCAGCATCATATGGACTTCTTAGGGGAGACTTATGCCTGACTTAAAGAGCAATCTCCAACCCAAACCTAATGAATTTGCTGCACTTCCGCAAATCAAATGGGACTATATCTACCCATTCCAGGCATCTAAATATTGCCTGCAACTTGAATACGACATGCTGAAGGGACAGAATTGTCTCCCAGCAACTGCTGCATCTTTAGAATAGGCTGCCAATTCATGTGAAGCAGAGTACCTCTATGACACTGTTCAAAAGGACCCTGGATGAGTGGATGGGACACCGTACATTTTACTGGGGATAGCACCCACAACCCTCCTGGATGGGCAGTTATAACTAAATACAGTCCTGGGTATTGACTAGAGTATCTATGATATTACATTGGGATGAAATGGCTAGGCTTGAAATGACCTCCGGATTGATAGCCTAGTAACCTCCTATGATCCTATTAATGAAGTCAAATTATTTCATAAGTGCTAAGGGATAACTTTACAAATGACTGTTCTGTTAAGTAATTGAGTGAGATTTTGCACTGTAATAGATAAAATAAATGCAATTATTTATTTGAATGTGTTTACTGGATTTGAGCACTGATCAATTCTGACCATTTTCAGCCTCAGCCCAGGAGCTATGTAAACATTGTTAAATGACTATACAGCAGTAGACATACAATATTTAGAAAACAGACATGAAACGTAAAAGCAGAAAATATATACACAATATATACAAAGATTTGGTAAGCATGACAATTGTAGAAAAGTGAGAGAAGCAAGGTGAGTATACTAAGGAATATGGAGGAAATGTTTAGTAGTGACCAATGGCTGAGACAGAAGGAATAAGAACTATGCTTTATGCACTGCTGGGAAGCATGCACATTCAGAGTGGATACTAAGATGTACCTTTAAAGATCCACTAAATTTTGGTTAAGAGGAGGTGTCTGTATTAATGGTTTTGGGGCGATTCCCACAGTTTAATACTTACAACAGAGAAAGAATGATTGAAAGTATGCAGTTTGGATTGTGGCAGCATTTTCAGAGGTCTAGAATGTTCAAGGTACCTGCAGTTTTGTGTTTGGAAGTCAATAGAAGAACAGAGACTGCTCATGAAGGAGCTTGGATAACTGCAAACATTAGAAGAGATCTTGCCTTTTGTTTAATAGGAAGCCATTTAGCTTTTTCTAGAGTAATGCAGTGGTGTTCATTTCTAGAAGACTTTATAATAAGCCTGCATATTTTGTTTATGGTGGTTTGAAGGTAGATGAGTTTTTAGCTGAGGCTGCTGCAACCAGTATAAGACCGAGTTACAGCTGAGGAAAGATGATTCTTTCCATATGGCTGATGTATCTGAGAAGGCCAGAAAGGGTGATATATTCTGTACCTGGAAAAGGAAGGAATTCATCTTTTTACTTGTGTTTTCCAAGTGTGTGTTAAATATGTTTCAGCAAATTATTTTTGAAAGCCTAAATTTATCTGAACATTACTTTCTGTTAAACGATTTATAACGGGATACCTTTAACAATTTTGTTTTATTAAATAAAAATGAGAAAATTCTTCTGAAGTAAGTTGAGCATAATTTCCTTCAAATCTATGTTCTGACAACCCATAAGCATCACACAATATTCCCAGGCTTCTTGTAGCTCTTTTCAGATATGTCCAACCACATTAAATCTGCATCAGGAGCAAAACATTCATAAATGGACCTAAAAGATTGAAGTCCAGTCTTTTCTGACATCCACCTGGAAATGGCCATGAGATCAGAGATGCTTGTCTACATATCCTTTATTTTATTTGGCATGGTTCACTCTAACTACAAATGTACTCATCATCTTCATTTTTGGGGGGATCAAACATGCAATAATATCATATTGTGTAATACACAGTTCTTCCTGTTGTTCTTTTCTCAGTTGTCACTGTCTGTAACTGTGGTTCTCCAAAGGATATAACTTTTTTCTATAGAACATTCATTTTTTTTTATAAAAATTGTATATCTGATTTACTGTTAGGGGCCAGGCTTTCATCACAAATCTTGAAACTCCTGATAGCTTTCTCCCATTTCCAGTCATACATGCTGTTTTCTGCTTTGAATAGATTTTTCAGAAAAGATTCTAAGGAGCAATTGTAGACTATAACATTTCTTCTATTATTATATAAATAGTTCTTCAAAACTATGTATACTGTATGTCGATCCTTCTGCTACTTTATCATTAGTTCCACAAGAGCATTTGTTCTTTCTAGTATTCCTTTAGTTGCTGCTTCCTTACAGCTATATCCACCTTCATACACTTTTAGAAAGCAAGCAGAGCTAGGTCACCATGGAGAAACATTTATTGACTAATAAAACAATAAAACAGCATAACAACAGCAGAGGCATAAAAACAGGGATAAGTGTTTTCAACTCATATAGCCTTCATCAGATACTGCATTACTGCCAGTATCCCTCCTATTTAAAGCAAAGAGTAGCCAATTAAAATTCATCTAGGAAGTTTCCTTCCTTTCATCAAATGATGCATTACTGCCAGTACTCCTCCCCTTTGAAGCAAAAAGCAGCCAGTTAAAATTTAAATGTAAACTTTTTTTAATTTTTTAACTAGGGAGTTTCCTACCTTTCAGTGGAATCATCCCATTCAACCAGGGAGCCATTCAGCCTGCAAATCAGCAATCCATCAGCTCTCCAAAACCTTTGTTTTATTATATAAATCACCAACCCAAGGATTATCATGTACTAATTATAATGCCATAAATATAAACTTGTGATGTACATTCTCTTGGATATGTTTAGACAAAGCACTGGTAACCTTTCTTAGTAGAATTCTATCTTTGAACTGCCGATTAGTCTTACCAACATAAAATCCATTACAGAGGGTGCAAGTAGCTACATAAATAATGCTTTTGGTATTACAATCTGCATAGGCTTTCAGCTGATATAACCTTTTGGTAACAGGATGCATAAAATACTTACTGCTGTTAATTGAAGGACATGTCCTACATTTCCTGCAGGGAAAAGTCCCATTCTTCAAGTTTTTTTCTTTGATGGAACCCCATCCTTATAACAGAGAAGTCCCTTCAAATTCATCTTATTTTTAAAACAAAACCTTGGAACTTCACCCACTATGTCCTTTATTTTGTCTTCCATTGTTAGTTTGCATCAGTTGTTCTTAATACTCTCACAAACCTGCAAGACATCACTTCTATACATAAGCAGACATATTTGGCCACTTTTATTGCTGTTATCTTGCTGTGGTATGGGACAGGTTGGTTCTGATGTAGTATTTTCTGAAATGTAAGGATGTCCTCCTGTTCTTCTCATATTCCTAGTGGTTCTGAGTCCCTGTTGGACCTCCTGTTGTCTATAAACATGAACGTGAAGACATTTCACTAACTGTTCAGTCTCCTTCATATATACATCTTTATCAGTGCATACTCTGGAGGTAATAAGTAACTGTTCCTTGATATTATGCGGGCATACATGCACAGAATGCATACTTGTCCTATGTAAAAGGTAACTCTTTCAACAGTCCTTTTTATGTATCCATGTATTAAATCTTCCTTGATCATCCAATAGTAATGTTACATCTAGAAACTCAATTACTCAAGTGGATCTATGGACATTAAATTCCAAAAAAGTGGTGGTATTTGCTATGTACTCAAGAAAGCAAAAAGGATCATTGTCACTGCCACATCAGAAGAGAAAAATGCCATCATTAAATCATCCATAATAAACAATATTGTCCCCTGTATATTCTTGGCATTGAAAATATAGTGAAATTTCCATTGGGCCATCACTATATTAGAGTAGTTGTTGGCACATGAAGTGTCCATTGCCACTCCCCATTTCTACCAATAATACTCACAGCCATATAAAAAGATGGTATTACCAAATATAATATCCAAACGTAGGTACACCTGTAGAGCAGTGTTGCCATCTAGAACATCACTCTGTCTTAAAAATTCCTTAGTAACTCCAATTCCATGGTCATTGGGGTTACTGTAAATAGAGTATTAATGTTCATGGTAACCATTATAAAATTCATGGTGTTGTTTAATGTTTGTACATAACAATACAGAACATCTAAAAACTGTGGGTTGTTCATATAGAGGTTTTACATATTTCTACACCTTTATACACTTTGTCATTCCTTCTGATATTGTGTCATTAGTTATATAAGGACATTTATAAAATCTTCCACTCCTTCTGTTACTGCGTCATTAATTTTATAACAGTATATGCACACTATGGTATCCCTTCTTTTACTGTATTAGTCCTAAAAGAACATTTATATACTTTAATTTTCCTTCTGCTGCCATGTCATTTACACACACACTGGCATTCCTTCTGCTATTCTGCTATTAGTTTTATAATACCATTTATAAAATCTATTATTCCTACTGGTACTGCATCGTTACTGAAGCAAACATTCTATAAGAGTCATAGATACACAAGGCATTACTTCTGTTACTGTATCATTACTTCTATAAGAACATTTTTACATTGTACCATTCCTTCTCTTACATTATCATTATCTGTATAATATGTTCTTTCTTATTACTTCAGTAACAGCAGCAACAGCATTCTGTAAGAGAATTTATGCACTCTGGTATGGCTGCCTTTTAAAATGCTTCTACTCAAAATGCCGAGTGCTGACAACCCCCCCCCCTAAAAAAAGGGATTGAAAATACAGATGAGTGAATCAAACGATGTTCTTCTCCTTTAAACTTCTTTTTCCTTACTCTCCCTGAACTTATTTATATTAACTCCAAGATCACTATACCTCAGAGAAAATGTAATATTCCAGGAAATGTCCATCTCTGACTTAATATATGAGAGTCTGTTTTTTCATCCGTTCAATCTCTTTGTTTTTGGACTGACTCTAGAGTGTTCTGAAATTTCAAATTGTTATTCTGGCATTGCTTGAGTAACTGCATCAAACATTCTATGGAAGCATTATATACTCAGATAATCCTTCTGTAACTTCATTATTTATATAAGAGGATGTATACACTGTTTCATTCATTCTATTACTGAATCATTAGTTTTATGGAATGCCAACCAGATAAACCTATAATGAAGAAAACAGAGATGGCATACATTATAAAATACCAGGAATTCAAGAACACACATAATGCAGTGGAAGAACAATGTAAAACTTCACAGAGATGAGCAAAACACTCTAAAATGTATTTAGGTTTATAGCTAAGTACTTGGCTAGCTGTCCTTGGCCATTTTAAGTGCAACTAATTTCCCTTTTTCTGCTTGACATAACCTATCCCTTTTGGCTATATGCATACCCATGGTCCATAATTAAATATCGCTCCTAATGAGAGCAAATGGGATCATACCATAGATAATATGAGGTGATCCATGCATGGGATAAAGCATTTAGGAGTTCCATATTTCCATTAGTAGTACAGGGGGAAGTCCTGAAGTAAATTTTCTGTTTCCTAGGGTCTATATTACGTGATCTAATTATCACAACTGCTAACGCTCTAAAGTGCAAAAAGGCAGCATATTGAAACCATTATTGTGGGGGGCTGTGCTCCCACATCCCCACTAAATATTTATACCAACACCGAGATCGCACTACAGTGAGGAAAGGGCAAATATTCCATTCTTCACTGTACCGCGATCACACAAAAAGCACTTTGGTGTGCTGCCTTTTTGCTCTTTAGAACATTCACAATTGTGATCTTTCAATCACGTAATATAGACCCGTTTCCCATCCATAGTCTAAGTTGTACTGGAAAATGGACAGGAATGATGTTTGTTTTATGTGGATGGGGAATCTATCCCACAGTAGTGGTATCCTCTGTAAAATATAGCTGTCCCTCCAAACTATTCAGCTAATCTTACAGAATAGGTATAGATTCCTAGATTTGCAAGCTTCAGTTTAATGCTTTCATCCCAGCTAAATCTATACAACTCACAAACAATTGATATAAGAGGTTACTTAAAAAATAACCAATCTCAACTCCCTAAAATGCACCACCTAATAAATGTTAAAATTTTAAGAATTTTAAAGAGATAGATATCAGCAGAAAATATATCAGTTAACAATATTAGTTAAAAATCATTTGGAAATAATTCAGGTCTATGACCAAGAGTTAAAAATGTAATCCTTGTAAAAATTTAAATAAATGTGTATAATACTTTGAGATATTTTATAAAATGTTTAAAGATATTTAAAATAAGTATTGCTGATAACTAAAAACGACCACCAGTTTCAGGCACAAATAAATCAGGTCCCAAATGGAAGTACAAAGGATTTAATTCTTGTTAAAACACCAGCACAAGGAACAAAAAAATAACGTTTAAAGGAAAAAATGTTTTCGTCATCAACTTCCTCAGTAGTAACCTCCATTTTTTAAAATTCTGTCTTAAATAGTATTTTCAGTCATAATTAACATTCAAACCATCCAATCAAAATTAACAGACTTTGAACAGTAATTGATGCTTAAAGAACCAAATGTACTAGTTAATCTCAGTAAGTTTCTTTGTGTTGAATTTAAAAATGTGAAAATATTTTAATACATTAAAACTAAATATCAATTTACTTTAACCAAAAATCCTTATGAACTTATCATTGTTAAAACACTATATTTAGATTTGTAAATAAATCATACACTAGCTGTGTAATATAAAACTTGATGTAAAAACAACAAATTGCACCATCTAGTGGTGTGACTAAATATCACAGTATTTTACCATGAAGCAAAACACTGATTTAAAAACAATGTACATAAGAAAATATATAAAGTTTGGAGAACAAAGATGGCTGCCGTTCTATAAGCACTGCAGTACTTCAGCTCTTCAAATACCTGAGAAAAAAATCAACCCTGTGGAGTTATACTTAGAGTAAACAAACTAATTGGCAGTTATTACTAATTGACCAGAAGTCACTTTTGGTTCTGAGAAAGAAAAATCGAAAAAAAATACTTGGTAATCAGGATTGGATCTGATTGTCAGGTTGACTCTGAACAGAGCACCAAACAAAGGACTGATTGATCTCACTTTTGTAACTTTTCTTTGGGAAATAAATCTTCGTGCAGAATTTGAAATGTCAAAGGAGGACAAAAATATGGAAACTACAACTTCCAAAACCAAGCTGTCAGCTTTGCAATCACCGGAGAAAGAATCTTTAATCAAGAGACAGAAAACTATCAAACAGCAAGAGACTGCAAAAACAGGGCCATCAACAAAATCTGATCAACAGGTCGCAATGGAAGAAATCAAATCAGCATTGCTACCTATACAGGATGCCTTAAAAGAGCTAACATCTTAAACACTTTCATTTAGTGACACATGTAATCGGATTCTCGAAAGAATGGAGAAAGCAGAAACTAGAATTGCTACCAATGAAGACAATATATTAATGCTCACTAAAAGAACAGAGACACATGGAACTGACATTCAAATGATGCAAAATAAAATTTGGGACTTGGAAGCAAGATCCAGACGTAACAATATAATCATTAGAGGGATCCCAGAATCTATTCAATATAATGACCTGATCACTTCTATTACACAAATATTCGAAATACTGCTCAAGGACTCTGAGGTTGTTAAGCAGATGGTCATAGAAAGGGTGCATAGAGCATACAGAGAATCTCAAGCTTCAAATATACCCAGACCTGTTTATGTTAAAATATTGAACTACCAAGATGTGAGCAAAGTACTGTTAAGTATTAAAAAATCTGGTGGATCTATAATGTGGCAAAATAATAAAATTTCTATAGCACAGGATTTACCAACACAAATAAGGCAATCTAGACAAATGCTGGCTCCATATTGTAA
This sequence comes from Protopterus annectens, assembly GCF_019279795.1. Classification (NCBI taxonomy): domain Eukaryota; kingdom Metazoa; phylum Chordata; order Ceratodontiformes; family Protopteridae; genus Protopterus; species Protopterus annectens. The sequence goes on along the minus strand of NC_056731.1, from coordinate 1,059,604,509 downwards.
GTTTCTGATTGACAAAAATATCAGATTTCAAATGAAATATCCTAATAACCTAATTTTTACTGTGGATGGCATTAAATACTCTGTAAGCACAAGGAAAGAAGCAAGACCTACTTTTTGAAGATTTTAAGGCTCTCCCATCTTCAGAAATGTGAACAGTCCATTTTGGCTTTCTGCAGCACCAGGGAGAATGGGATGTTTCATTTATGACAATCTGAGGCTTTAAAATCCTTTGTCTGTTCTGTTTCTTGTAGCAGGCCTGGAATTTTATTTTCTTATCTTATCTCGTAGTTCCAGTTGATTGAACTGCCTTTACAGTTTAAATAGCTGAGAGGAAAGAGGAACTGCTGGCGAAGTAAAAATAAACCTGTTTGGACTTATTTTGCAGGAAAAGGACTGTAAGATAGTGTGTGAAGTCAAAGTGATGCAGGTAAACGCTGTGGAAATGCATTGTGTATTAAAAAAGGAGATGGTTATGTGTAGTGGCAGAATAAGGTACTGTAGTTTTTTTTTATATATATTTGTTTTCTCTTTTTTTTTTCCTATATCTCCCTTCTCTTTACTCCTTTCCTTTATTCCTGTAGATAGGTGGTATTATTTCTAACTGATAAATGATGTAAAAATGGTTAGTTGATCAGATTTAAACAATGTGCATATAATAATAAAAGAACATAAAAGAAGTTATTTTTTTTATGTGTAATTTAAGGCATTTTTTTCTTATTTCTTCTCCTTTTGCTGTGCTCCCTTCATGCTTTTTTTTCTCTTTTTTTTATTTTAACCCCTTGGTTCCTCTCTTATTTACATATGGTTATTACAAATGAAAGTGCCATTATAGTTTTATTTTGAACTGCATTGGTTTTCAATATTAATATGTTAGTAGGTAAGTTGTAGGGGAAGAACAAAGCAGATTAAAGTAGTTAGATCATTTTATTCAGTAGATACAGGATGTTAGGAAATGTTAAATAACTGTCTGCTTTCTATGTCAACTAATATTTAATACTGTATAGAACAACAAATTAGAATGTTATTTGCTATTGCTGAATATAAAGCTGAAGTGAATTGAAGTACATTAGAATCTCAGGGTACAATTAGTTTATTTGTATATCCATAAATATGTACAGAGCTGTAGTTACCTATAAGTAGTGTTTAGTAGGGAATGTCAGAATTAGGCTTTGTAGACGTAGAAGTAGTTGTTGTAGGTTTTTTGCATGGGGTTTCATTGTTAAATAATAGAATTAGTAGATTAGTTACTCAGATGGTTTCCAGTAATGTAAAAACCTATGTTCATTCTGGTCCAGAGGAATAGTGGGTAGGCACTGGGTAGGGATAGGATGGCAGTTTTGCTTCCATACAATTGATGATATGCCAACTTATGTTATTCTAAGGTTGCTCAAAGAGATTAGATATCGAGTTATATTTCTAATGAACGTTAAATGTGGATAATAGAATCTTGGAATGTCAAAGGACTCCAGAACATGAAAACAAGAAAGCTGTTTTTCATTTGTTTCTCAAATCATCAGCATGTTGTATTTTATTACAAGAAACGCATATGACTAATGATCAGTGGGAGTCAGTGAAGGATAAGAAATGGGTTAGGAAGATTGTGACGCGGAAGGAACAACAAATAGTGCAGGGGTGGCAATTTTAGTTAAGAATCACTTTCAGGGAGATATTAGGACTGTGAAAATGGATCAGGAGGGTAGATGGTGTTTGGTCCTTCTCACATCCAAATGTTATGATAAACCTATAGTACTAATATGTGTATATGCCCCTAATGTTAATCAGCATCATTTCATAGCTTCAATCTATTCCATTTTACAGTCATACAATAATTGCTATATAGTGTTGGGAGGTGACTGGAACTCTTATCAAGATCCTAAATTAGACAAGTTGGGTGCTTCTTCAGCGTTCAATAAACAGGCAATGGTAGCATTGAAAGAATTGAAAATGGATTTCAAACTCTATGACCCTTTTAAACACATACACTCACAAGGGAAAGCAGAGAATTTTACTTATTATTCAACCTGCCATAAAATGTGGTCGAGAATTGACTTTTTCTTAATTTCAGAGGTGTTGATCTCAGTTGACCCTAGTGTTTCTAATCAAGTCAGACAACTCTCAGACCATTCAAAGATAACTTTAACCTTAAACAGTAGTAATATGGATACTAAGAGGCTTTGAGGGTATAATTGGTCCTTGAACTCATATTTACTAACCAAGGAAGATATATTAATGGAAGTCAAGGAGATACTTAAACAGTCATTAAATAATATTTCCCAAAATAGACACCCAATAGATATAGAATGGGCTACAACTAAAACGCAGCTAAGAGGACTATTTATACAAAAAGCTACATATTATAAAAAATTACAAAAGAAGACTCAATTGGATTTAGAAACTATAATTCAATTACTTGACCAAGATTTGATGAGGAACTATAATGAACAGACAGAAACTGAGCTATTAAGATGTCAAAAAGAACTATTTTTACTTCATAATAGAAATTTGTCACTTTATGAACAAAGAAATTTAGTTAAATATGCAAATCATATTCAAACCCCCTCAAAAGCATTAGCTCGTATTATTAACCAGATGAAATCAACACGATTAATTACTGAAATACACTATAACAATACTACATATACTGACAAGGCGGATATCATGAAGACCTTTGAAAAAATTTTTAATCAGATTTATGGTGAGAAGCAGACACTCTTGCAAGATAAAGACAGAAAAGATTTTTACAGAGAATCACTTTCCTAATATTGACAAGGAATTTCATAGAGATTTAATCAAACCGATTACAGTTGAGGAGGTGTCCAAACAATCAAGAAACTGAAGCCTCACAAAGCCCCAGGCCCAGATGGTTTGACCTCGAATTCTACAAATCTTTTAGTGAGATTTTGAGCAGTGTATTGTCACAGACTTTTAATTATATCACTCTAAATAGAATTAATGATCCTCATTTTAATGCCTCAAGGACAGTTCTGATATTAAAAGAGAAAGGTGATTCCAAAATCCTGATAATTACAGGCCTATATCACTTTTGAATATGGACATGAAAATCATGACATCCATTCTGGCCAGTAGGCTGAAAAAGGTAATAAACCCAATAATATCAGAGGAACAGGCGGGGTTTATGGATGGGAGGCAGACCACGGATAATACCTTAACCCTCCATACCTTAATCTCTTATGCGAAATATAAAAACCTGAATTTGTATGCCCTAATTATTGATGCTCAGAAAGCATTTGATAGGGTTAATTTGGATTATTTATTTGATACATTGCCTTATTTTAATATACCGCAGGAGTTTATCTCAATGTTAAGGATACTATATAGAAATGCATACACAAATTTATTTATAAATCACTTAATGCTCGAATAGGATAAAAATCATAAATGGTACCCGACAAGGCTGCCCATTATCTCCCATCTTATTTAATCTTTACTTGGAGCCTTTATTTTTACACCTTAAGCAAAATGTTTTTATAATTCTCCTGTACTGTATGGAATAAAGGTTAGGATGGCTGCCTATGCAGATGATTTAAACATATATTGTACCACACCTGTTTCCGATACTGAAAAATATTAGCTGCAATAGAAATCTTTGAGAGAATTTCCAATTACAAGCTAAATTTTAAAAATCTAAAATATTCCCATTAAAGACACCCACACCTTTTTCAATGCTACCATTAATAGGACAAGTATTGACGGAAGAAAAGATAAAATATCTGGGAATTGTCTTCTCAACTGAAAATAGAGATTTTTATTAACAATGTAAAGTCAACTACAGATCAAATAACATTGGATCTTGAAAGATGGAGTAGATTGAAGTTACCGATGATGGCAAGAGCAGCTATCATAAGAATGAATGTTCTTCCTAGAATGTTATATATTTTAGAGCTGCACAACTCAGAATTACCAAAACATTCTTCAAACAGCTTCATATAAGATTGGGAAGATTTCTTTGGGAACCTAGGAAGAAGAGAATTTCATATGAAAATTGATGGCTCCAAAAATAAGGGGGCTGGAATTACCGGATTTCGAAATGTACTATTTAGTGATTCAGGCCAATAGGATTTTAAAGATGTCTTACTTCGATAGTGATAATAGAAAATGGACACCCAAATGGGTGCTCTTAACATACAAGCATATAAATGAAGTGGGAGTCAACGCTAAAGCATTACCATTTTTAAATAATTGGACAATGAGTAAATATAAGCTAATGGAGCACATCAAAAGTTATGTAACGGCAATTCAAACTCTTTTCGCTTCCTTAAATTTACTAAAATGTATGATGGTTTTCCAACCGTTTCATAGGAACCCAAATTTAACAATTGGTGGTCAATTGATTGATCTAAAGAAATTCCCTTTAATCATGGAGTTAACTGTACTCGATTTATATCCTTTTCTAGGAGTACCAGTACAGGATATTTTAAAAGAAATAGAACTCCCTATTTCCTATTTAATTATAGTAAGACAGCTAAAAGACTTGGTTATAAACTATTTTAACAACTTTGAAATGAAAGGGGAAGATTTAATCATTTCTCATAATCTATGGGAAGCGCTGTTGCAGGATAGAAAATATATAACCACAGCATATAAATTGATAAAAGGGAGGAAGTATAATAATTATATTCTTTTATCGAGCTACTGGAGAGATAAATTGATATTCCCAGATGACAATAAGATATTGGAGGCATTTAAATTAACATTAAAGTCCATATCCCTTCAGAAATTGGTATTTACGCAGCTGATGATATTTAACAATGCATACTATACTCGTCTCACTTTGCACAAATTTGATGCGAAGAATTCACCCATATGCTCACATTGCTTTGATCAGACAGCAGATTTGCTTCACATGTTCTGGAGTTGTAAGTGCATTTATAAATTGTGGAATTCATTAAAATTGCAGTTACAAAAAATGGGTTACCAAAATTCAACACTCTCTTGGGAGTTTATGATTCTTCATATTCCCCCGGAGAATCTAAATAAATCAAAAATGACTGTAATTATGAATATTTGCCTATTAATGAAATTATATATAGCCACAAATTGGTTGAACCCAGCCCAAACATCGTGGGAAAATTTCAGATTGTTGGCAATAAAACACATCTTAGCGCATAAACTGTTAATTAGTGATAACAAGAAAAATATCAACAACATAAAAATCTGGGAGCAAATTTTTAATATTATTTTGGCTTAAGAGGTTACTATCCACTTTTTCTCGGGAACCAGCATATAGTCTAAATCAACCTTAGATTAGATAGAAAATGTACAGAAAAGACAGATTGTTGGCTTGGTTTGTTAATGTTGGATTTTTTTTTTTTTTTTTATTATTTTCCTTTTGATTGTGAGTGCTGTACCTTTGATCAATACATGAGGTTGATATATATGTGAAATTAACCAATGGAAGCATTTTGTATATATTGTATATAATGTGTGAATTTGTAATATGGTTGTGAAAAATAATAAAAAATGATTATTGAAAAAAAAAAAAAGAAAATATATAAAATTTGTTAAAACCTTCCTAATATAAATAATATGCATTATGCATAAAATTTATGACTGAAAATACTATTTAAGACAGAATTTAAAAAAATGGAGGTTACTACTGAGGAAGTTGGTGACAAAAACTTTTTTTCCTGTAAACGTTATTGTTTTGTTCCTTGTGCTGGCGTTTTAACAAGAATTAAATCCTTTGTCCTTCCATTTGGGACCTGATTTATTTGTGCCTGAAACTGGTGTTCTTTTTTAGTTTATAAGTTTATTCTCTCCACCTTTTGCTCTCGTTTGTGGATTGCTGATAACTAGCTAAACACACTTGACTGTAAAACCTGGAAATACCTGGATGCAACATTATAAATAAAAACATACGGGGGGGGTTCAGTAAAGCCAACACTTTTTTTGTGTGTGTATACGCATTGTGCTGTGATGCATACATGAGCACGAACATTTTTCGATTCAGTAAGCATTGCTTAGCAGCAAGCAAGCATGCGCAAACAGGGAAACTTCCATGCAATGCAAATTTCTGCTTAAGCAGGTGCATCTTATGCAAATGATGCAGATGGAGCGATCCAACAAGGCAAAAGGCATCTGTGTAGACTCCATATCATGTCCATAATGTATGCTGAAATTTTCTGTGTACAGGATCTAGACAGACAGAAGGGGATGTAAAAGTCCACAAATATGGACATAACTGCCCTGAAAATAGTAGATCACACACACACATATACATATATATATATATATATATATATATATATATATATATATATATATATGTGCAAAACATACATTGTGGATGTTTGTTAAAGTTAATAATACTGATTTTTAATAATTTTCACATCTTTGCACTATGCACTGCATTGCTAAAATATGTTTAACAGAAAAAAAATAAAAATAACATCTATAATGTAGTTTTCACAAATGTACTGTAGGACCTTGCATCAGGTCTGTACAATGGTGCATTTGTGCTGTTACCCTTCTTACACGGCTAAGAACCATGTAGTTTCCAGGCTGTCAGCATAAATATGTATGCAAATGAGTTTCCTTTCCTGAATCACTAAAAGGAGCAAATGTGTCTGCATATCCACTTTGTGTAGGTTCCTACACAGTTTTGATATTACCACCGAATGTGGATGACATTGGGTTGGGGGGTCGTATTACTTTTAGGATTTTTTAGTGCTCAGCATGCATGTTTGTGCGGCACGGTACATAGATTATTGTGTCTGCATGGACAGACTACTCGTGGCAGTGATGACGTAGGCATCTGTCAAGCAAAACCAGATATATTCAATTAATAATTTATACTTTTGTATAAGCTATATAGCAACATGTAGGGCCTTTAGATTCATATGTAGGTACTAGGCTATCTGCCTGAAGGCATTTATAAGCCTAGCCAGAATGTGTCGGCTTTCCCCGCCCCTTAGATTAGTTCCATGTGCCTCTGTCCAGCAGAGCCATTGAAGTGATCCCTGGGGTAAACTTTCTGTTTCCCATCCACTCATCAAGGTTTCTCTTGAAGAGGGTTAGCGAGGAGCTCTCCCTAATGTAGATTGGAATCTTGTTCCAGAGCATGGCAAGTCTCAGGGAAAGGTATTTATCCCTCCAGCATGTCCTTCTTATTGTTGTGGTGAGGTTTAGATCCCTGGAGCGTGTGGCTCGAGGGGATACGGTTTTCTTTAGGTGGAGCATGTCCATCAATTCTGGGTTGGACATGGCCTTGTATGTCAGGCAGAGATCATCTCTGAGTAGGCGGAATGCAACCGAGTACAGCTGGAGTTTCTTCAGTCAAGCTGCATAGGGCATCTGTTTGAGGCCAGTGATCCTCTTGGTGAGGAACTTCTGTGGTCTTTCCAGTTGTTGCAGGTGTCTTGTAAGGTACATCCCAAATGGGGCATTGTACTCTATGATGGGTCTGATGAGTGATGCATAGAGGGTCCCAATGACCTCTTTCGATCTGGATGCAAACCCTTTTGAGATTAGGTGGGCCACATAGAAGGATTTTCTAATCACTTTGGCAATGTGATTATCAAAGGAGAGGTTACCATTTACTTGGTTCCCCAGATCTCTTATTACGTCTTCCGTAATTAGGGTGCTACCACCTATGTGGTAGTTTGTGGGTACTTTGTTTTTTCCAAAGGCGATGACTATGCACTTTTTGGCATTTAGCTTGAGGCCATGGTTTTGACACCAGGTATCTGTCTCAGTGAGACCCTTTTGGAGGATGTCTGTGTCAGCCGGAGAGTCAGTTATAGCCCCTAGTTTGCAGTCAACTGTGAACCTGGTCAGCCATAGTCCTCCTGTGCTTGCCTGTACCTCTGAGAAGTATATGCTGAACAGGAGGGGTCCTAGGACTGAGCCCTGGGGAATGCCACTTGTAACCAGTTTAGAGTCAGACCTAGCTCACGCAACTCTTACCATGTGGGTTCTGTCCGTGAGCCAGTTGGCAACCCATCTCATGAAGTAGGAGTTTATGTTCAGGCTGGTGAGCTTTTCTATAATACCTGAGTGGGGACTGGTGTAAAAGGCCTTTGCAAGATCTAGATAGGCTGTGTGGACCACCTTTCCCTCATCTATAGCCTTGGTAACTGTCTCAAAGAAGCCCACCAGGTTTAGGAGGCATGATCTGCCCTTAACAAAGCAGAACTGGGTCGGGTCCAGTGTTTGGAGATTTCCAATGTCTCTGTTAATGAGATCCATGATGATGCACTCCATAGCTTTGCAGAACAAGCTAGTCTGGCTTATAGGGTGATAGTTCCGGGGGTCCATTGTGACTCCACCTTTGTGGAGTGGAATAACCATTGCTGTGTGCCACTCTGTGGGCACATAGCCTGTGGAGAGGCTGAGTTTAAACAGTGTGTTTAGGTGAGGGGTTAGTTCATCTTTGAGCTCATGTAGGATGCAGCCTGGGACACTGCCCGGTTATATTGATGCTGCGTTTTTGGCTTTAGAGAGGGCTGTTTTAACCTGAGTGTCTGTGATTTCAGGGGCACTACATTCTTCTGGTATAGTTATGGGCCCTTTTGGGGGCGAGAGGGGGGTGAAGTTTGCACTGAAACTGTCTGCCAGGATGTTGGCTATATCGGTCAGTTCAGTGTATTTTGTGTCATTCTGCACTAACTCTGTGCAGATCTGAGAATTGCCACTTAGATTCTTGACATAGCTAAAGAATGCCTTGTGGTTATCTTTGGAGTCCATGTCAATTTTTCTTGTGAAGCTAGCCTTAGATGATTTTATGAGGGAACATAGTTTCTTGCTGATACTGATCATGGATGTCTTCCCTTCTTGGGATTTTACTCTTTTCTGTACTAGTTTCTTCCTTCTATTGTATAGCTTGTTTATGGCAGGGGTCCACCAGACTGTTTTCCTTTTCTTGAAGGAGTGATTCTTAGTTTTGTTTGAGATATCACAATCCATACATTCTTGTAGGTGCCCGTAGAGTGCATTAGTAAAGGAATTTGCAGCTTGGACAGTATTATGCTTTAGCATGGGCCTTTGAAACTTCCCATCTCGGTCTTACGTAATGTGAAGTTTGCTTTTGAAAAGTTTTTTACGGTGGTTTCTTTGACCAGGGATGGTGGCAGAATGTGGATATCCAGAGTGATTAGTTTATGGTCAGATCTAACCAGCGAGGGGTTGACCTCCGGTGTGGAACATCGGTCGCCCATGTTGGTGATGACCAGGTCCAATATGTTGTCACCTCTAGTGGGGGTGTTAACCAGTTGATCCAGGGAGTTTGAGTTTATAAATTCTAGGAAATGTTGGGCAAGGGAGTTTGTACTTGAGTAGTTCTCCCAGTTAATGTTTGGGTAATTGAAATCACCCAATATCAGGGTGTTTGGTAGGACCGTTATGTTTACCAGTGTTTCCAGGAAGGTGGAGTGGGGGTGCTGGGACATGGTGGGTGATCTGTAGCAAGCTATAATTTGAATAGCAGTTTTGCCCATTGTTATTTTCATGTGGATGATCTCTGAAGCATCGTGCTGTGCCACTAACCTGGAGATGTGGGTATCCTTGATGAATATGGATACTCCCCTACCTTTTGTATTTTGGTCCGGGTTTTGTGGCTGAAATGTATGGTATGAGTTGTAGCCTGGTATTGCTGGGGTGCTCTCTCTTAAACCAGGTTTCTGTTACTGCACATATATCGATTTTCTCCATACTGAGGAGTGCCTCGAGTGCATGCTTTTTGAGGTTTAGACTTCTGGTATTGAGTAGCATTACCCTCAGTTTTTTGTTACTTGTGCTATTTACAGTGGTGGATTTGTCTTTTGAGCCTTGCCTAAAAAAAGGCACTATAGGGGTGGCATGAGCCTTGGCCAGTATTTGAAAGCCTAAGGGTGACAGGTGCAAGCCGTCTCTAGCGAAGCAGCGTGGCTTGTTGAGCATGTCATCCCAGGCTGAAAGACACTGGATCCTCTTTGAATGACACCAGAAGATTATCCAATTGTTGAAATTTATAATTTTTTTCTCTATACCATGATATCATTCTTGGTGAGGGCAGGATGCTACTCAGGGTCAGGGTCATACCGGCATGGGCTACGTGATCAGAGAGCTCCTCCATGTCTCTTTTTATGTAGTCCAGGGAGGTACAGCTCAGGTCATTCACACCAACATGGACAATGACAGAGTCTTATTTGCACTTGTTCTGGAGTGACCTGAGTGCTCCTGTTATGTGGCGGATCCTGGCACCCGACAGGCAGCTAACAGTAACCTTCTTCTTGTTCAGCCTAGTGAGTGGGACGTCAATGTGCCTGACTATAGGCTCACCTATTACTAGTGTGTTGGGTATGTTATTTTGCCTTAAGGGCTGTGATTGTGTGGCACACTGGTTTTGTGAAGTATGTGTTTCATGGTTTGTGTTGGGGAGTGGAGGTTGCTTGGATGTCTGCTTTGGAGGTTTCTGTTGCTTCTACAGATTTTTATTTAGAGCCTCTGAGTATGTTTTCATGTATTTATCTGTGTTATTTGCCAGTGCTGGTTTCATAGGTTTATGTGAGACTGGTGGTGTGATGCAAGTAATTCCCTTCTCCTCTTGACTGCCTGGTCCAGTCTTGGGTTGAGAGAGCTTAGCCTCCAGTTTGACTGTATAATTGCATCTCTCGCATGTATTAGTGTTTGTTGGAAGGAGGAGACGGCTGGCTGTGTACATGAGGCAATTGTAACATTGCCTCAAAATGCCCAGATTCACCAGTTGGACTGGAGAGTACACCTGAAACTGCCCTTTGGACATGCCTGGATAGGTACAGTGAACTGTTTTACTGATTGGCTGGTAAGGTTGAATAGAGAAACTTGTCCTTCTCTACAGTATAGAGGGGGGTCTAGTACTAAGGTTTATTAGTGCTTGCTATGAGTTTTGAGCAAGTGCCGGTATGAGAAGTGAATGATTTCAGTGCTTGAGAAAGTTTGTCTAGTTCCAAGGGAAAAATTGAAGAGTAGACTTTGTGGTGCCAGAAACAGTTATACTCTAGCTAACCAGCGCTGCCTAGAGTGCAGAACCGTGCAAATGCGGGTTTTATATCAGGGAAACGAAAGAGATATAAATTAGCCCAAAATGGCCAATAAACTACTAATTTCTGAGCTGAAACCATTCCTCCAGGGACATATAGGCTGCTCAAAGCCCCCTCTCTCACAGTGAACAGAGAAACTTCCTTCTATCCAAGTAAGGTATGGGCAAACACAGAAACTTATAACACAGCCCTGAATTCAGCACTAACCTGAAAACTGGACTATACTAGCTTAGAAAGGTGGGAAAACAAGTATATATATATATATATATATATTTTTTTTTTTTTCAGAAAATAAAGCAGATACAATCAAAAAACACTTTAAATGCACCAAAATGGCTATCACACCTGAGTGTGTAGCCTTTAAAGTATGTGTATTACATCGTAGGCAAGTGAAGTACATCATAATTAGCCAATTCCACATGGCGGACCTACAGCAGAACTGTATAAAGTATTCATACACCATACATTCTGATTTTCCTTCAATACTCTGAACCATTGGCATAGAGACTTGGAAAATTTAACTGAGATAATTCTAGGGGCTGCTGCAGCAATTATACATCTGCATGTGCTAGATGCTGAAGTCAGTGCTGCTGGTGCTGCTGACAATAGTCCTAGGTTGAGAAGGATAAGAGTGTTCAGACCTAGGCAAACCTTCTGAGAAGAGTGTTCAGGCCCAGGGTAACCTTCCAGGAGCAACATGAGCTGGAGATTGTAGGGTGCTACTGGGTGGACAGGGGCATATTACAAAAGCTCAGTGAGCTCTGTCTCCCTCAACTCAGAGCCAGAGCTAACAGAGGGAAGCCCATCCCAGTGGAAACTAAGGCATGTGTAGCCCTTGGCATACTAGCTACAGGTGCTTTTCAAAGACCAACTAGGGGACATGAGGGGGGTATCACAAGCATCTGCATCCAGGATACCCCACCACTTTCTGGATGCTATGCTCCCACATGCCAGTCACACATATCTTTTCCTCTTGACCCTTGAGGTGAGGACCAGCAATATGCAACACTTCTACCACATAGCACACTACAAGTACTGGGTGCTATAGATTGCATTCATGTACACACCATGGCACCACGTGGTGAGCAGGGTAGAATGTATGTTAACTGCAAGGGATACCACTCCATCAACTGCCATGTCAAGTAATATGCCCAGGGGATTATCATGAATATCTGTGCTGCCAACCCTGGCAGTTATCATGACTCACATATTTGGCACACTTCACAACTGTACCAAATGTTTGCTAGAAGGGACATTCCACAGGACCATTTACTGGGGGATGCTGGCTGTGCCCTGGAACCATGGATGATGATACCCATCAGAATTGCACACACACCCACAGAAGAATGCTATAATGAGGCACATGCACAAACTAGGAACATCATAGAGCATGTGTTTGGGCTTGTGAAGTCATGGTTCTGGTGCCTTGATATATCTGGCGGAGTCATGCAGTATACCCCAGCCACATGTTCATAGGTTCATAGGTTAGTACTAGGCTAACTGCCCTTGCAAGCCATTGATAAGCCTAGCCAATTACCCCTTGTGAGACTCAAACCCTGCACCTTGCATTTGTAAGGCACATTTATTCACAGTATGTGCTATGCTACACAATCTGATCCTGCAAAAACAGCTGCAGCAGAATCAGCAAAGGGAAGTGATACATAACCCCCCCACCAGTGTTTAGGTCACCACAGCTACAGTTACAGAAGGACTCAAAGGAGGAACCCCTGGTGATGTCCTGTAGGCAGTTTTAAAGGTGCACAGTATGCCCTGGCTTTGGCTAAGAGACAATGCATAGCACATTCACTGACAACCTAGGGACCTAGGGACTAAGACCTTTTTCCTACTAGCATACATATATTAAAAATGATGCCAGCCAAATCAAACAACCTGTACCTATCCATGTATTGGCTGTGTACTGCTCACATCAGACAGTCAGCCCTGAACTACAGTTGTGTCAACTGCTGCAATTGCAAGGAAGTCCATGCCTGCACAGTAGTATATTGGATTGTTATGTTATGTTATTGCAGCTATGGACCGGGTACATTATTACTGGGCTATTTGGACAGAAATTACATCCATATGGGACTACAGACACCCATTCCACTAACATGTCACCATTTGTATTTGGTCGGCTTCATGCATGGACTATTCATGCAGTCCTACTGCAACAGATTACTGTTACTTCATTCAAGGGACATGTTAGAAAGTGAGGTTAAATGATAGTCAGACTAGTGTGTTCCCTAGAAGAACATGGGCTTTTGCCCCCCCCCAAAAAAAAACAAACAGTGTCCCCTTGTAACTACCATAACAATAAATCATCTATGTTGTATGAGCATGTCATACATTTAGTATACTACACAGCATCAGGACAGTAATGTACAATTTGAACTTACATATTATGTGTTAGTTAATTGAGAATAGCAAACTACATATTTATGCAGGTGATGGTGTGATGAAAGATCCTCTGCTTGTCAAGTAGCCTCTGTGGCTCAAAGGACTAAGGCAGGTAGCTTATGTGGTGGTGTTCAGGGTTCTGATCTTGCGATGTCCAGATGTTTGGCATGTTAAGTAGTAGTAAGTACTGTTTTATAGACTTTCACATATCAATCACATATTTATTTCTGTGCAACATATCCAAGACCTACTTAAAATATCTTAGGTAATATTGGGTTAGTCAGTATCAGAACTGTAAAGATTGGAACTTGAAACCATACATCAGCATGCATATTTTGAAAATAGATCTAAGTACCACCTGCATCATGATGTACTATGACAATATAATAATAGCTATGAAAGAAAAATTGTGCTGTGATTTAATTTTTAGAGATTTGACACATAATGGATATTGATGCAATCTTGATAAGATTGATAGCTGCATGGCTTACATATAGGACATGACAAGTATCATACAGCAACTGGTTAAGTGAAATGATTGGTTACAGTCCTAGGCTCAAACTTGTTCAGATTTTTCTTTATACCTATACATTTCACCTGAGTTGTTCTACAGTCTGTATGCAAATGACTTGAAATTGGGTATACTGATTACATGTGTTACAGACGGGGCATGTCTACTAACTAACTTGATTAAATTGACCATTTGGTCACATGAGTATAACATGTTGACAATACATCACAAATTAAGCATATGAGATTTGGAAGACATAAATAGAAAAGTGGATATTACATACAGCACACAATGATTGAAACTGTAGATTCATTTATGGAACTGAGTATATAGGGAGTTTCAGCTTTGAGTTTTTGTAATCTTATCATAATCCTGGCCTGGAGTCCAGCTAGCTATGGACTGGAGTCAGTTTATGGAACATTAAGTCTCTGATGTAAGCAATGTGCCACCCATTTGCGTGCTGTAAAATAAAATAAATAAAATGTGCAAACAAGCCAAAAAAATGTGACTACGCTTGCCCATACACTTAGCTAAGCAGAGCACAATTCCATCGCTCCTTTCAATTTTGTTTAGAAAAAATACATATATATATATATATATATATATATATATATATATATATATATATATATATATATATATATATATATATATATATATATATATATATATATATATATATGTGTGTGTGTGTGTGTGTGTGTATATAGTATATTTATAACATATATATCTATATGGATCTAGGACTTTTGAATGAAACTTCAAAAACCCGAATCTATTACCACCAAACAAACTTTAACAAAAGTGCTTTCATTGAAAAAGCGCTTTCATTAAAGTATGTTAAATAAAAACAAAAAACACAAAATCTACTTGAATGCAGGGGGCAAGCCCCCTTGCACCCCTTGATGTGGGGGGCTGCACTCCCCACAACACCCCTACTTTAATATTCTCACTCCGAGGTCGCACTACAGTTGGGAAAAGGGAATTTTCCCTTACCACACTATAGTATGACTGGAACAACAAGCATACTTACATGGGAGTGCTGCTTTGGTCAACAGCACTTTCGCGTAAGTATGCTCACCAAATTGGGATTCTGTGAAAGATGCAGTCGAGCACCTGTACGAATCCCATCTATATATGTGTGTGTGTATGTCTGTATTGCCTTACACACCAAGGTCATGGGGAGTAAAGCTGCACTATGACACTTATAATGTTGGATGAAGGACCATAAGGAAGGTCTCAATATTAGATAATGCACTTACAAATATGTGGAAGTGGGTAGAATAAGATGTGTTGCAATTGGTGGATTATTGGGATATCTGAAGTTCAGAGTTCTGGCATTCTTCTCTCATGTCATGTGTAAGTGATATTACATTTGGCAGCAAACCACAATTTTGTTTGAAACACATATATGTATGAGTCAAACCTGTGTACTTGCTTCAAACATTTGGATAGTGGTGAGTCATACCATGTCTCACTGTTACAGCATGTGGAAACCTTGAAAATGTATGGCATTGTATATGAATATGTGCATATACTGTCAAGCCATATGTTTGTATTTATGGCAGCAACAACACAGACATTCACTACAACCCCCTGTATCTGCTGGATATCACTACACATACACCAACAACTAAACATGTTGTCTAAAGTATTATGTTGTGTGCACACTCATTGACAGGGCTAATTTAGCTTTGTCACAGGCTTGACCGTCAAAATGCAAACAAACACATATGCCCAATGCGGGTGCTGTTGTCACATAGTTAGGCTACAAAACAGGTTTCTGACTGTTAGGCTACTAGCTGCAGATGGCAGTAGGAAGTAATGTGACTCTGCAGGCCTCTCAGACTGTTCAACACAGGGCTTGCTTATGTTCTCTAGGATTACTTTTGAGCCATGGTGCATGTGTTAAGTGCTATGATCTGTAGTGCATGATACTAGGTAGTAGGGTTTCTAATCTCACTCCAGCCTACTTGGTATGTATAAATATATATATATATATATATATATATATATATATATATATGTGTGTGTGTGTGTGTGTGTGTGTGTGTGTGTGTGTGTGTGTATTTCTTCCCAAAGAGCATGTGTGCATACCACACTAACTTCAAAACTAGCATTGCTATGCACTTTGTGGCTCATGCAGTTGATGCAGGCCTCCAAACTCTTATCCTCCACAAGGCTTGCTGATGTCACTTACCATAATGCTACCTAAAGGCTTGTTAATGTCAGACCATAGCTGTGATATGTGTAATAAGTATTGTGATCTATAGTGCGGAAGCCTAGATAAGTAGGTGTTCTAATCTCAACCCAGCCCACTTGCTATGTTCACTTGTGTATGTGCAACTTCCTAAAAACAAATATGAATCCCACACTGACTTGAAAACGGACAGGATTTTGCACTGTTTTGGACCTAGCAGGTGAAGCAGGCCTCCAAACTCTTGTCCTCCACAAGACCTGCTGATGTCATCTACCATAGAACTACATAAAGCCATGTTAATGTCAGACTTAAGCTGTGGTATGTGTGATAAGTACTGTGATCTATAGTGTGGAAGCCTAGATAGATACAGGTACTAATCTCAAACCAGCCCACTTGCTGTGTTTAGTTGTGTATGTACAACTTACTAAAAATATTATGAATCCCATACTGACTTACAAACCATGTTTTACACTGTTTTGGACCTAGCAGGTGATGCAGGCTTCCGAACTCTTGTCCTCCACAAGGCCTGATGATGTAATATACCATAAGACTACCTAAAGCCATGATAATGCTTGCCTTAATCCATGGGGTGTGTGATAAGTACTGTGATATGTAGTGTATAAGACTAAATAGATAGGAGTTCTAATTTCCCTCTGGGCAACTACGTGTGTGTGTGTGTGTGTGTGTGTGTGTGTGTGTGTGTGTGTGTGTGTGTGTGTGTGTGTGTGTGTGTGTATGTATGTGTGTGTCTGCATTTGTGTGTGTGTGTGTGTGTGTGTGTGTGTGTGTGTGTGTGTGTGTGTGCGTGTGTGTGTGTATGTGCTGTGCAGTGTTCCGTAGACATAAATAGGTTGTGGTACTATTCTCACTGCAGCCAAATTTGTGAGTGTGGATGTTGGTCAGAGCATTTTACATAACTCTATGGATCATAGAATCATTGGAATTTACTAGGCTAATGGCCCTAGTGCCCTTAAAATTCTAGCTAAATGTTTACCCTTATTTACATGGTCAGCACCTATTGCCTCTGTCCAAGAGGACCACAGCTAGAACCACTGTGCTGAAATTACGGTCACCTATCCAATCGTACATATTGCATGTAAAGAGGGCCAGTGAGGTGCTCTGTTTGATATGATGTGGGAGTCTGTTCCAAAGGTGTGCTAGACTCTTGTAGACAATTCTCTCCCTGCAGCAGGTTGTATTAATGTCACATACTATGTTGAGGTCTATATAGCGAGTAAACCGTGTACCATTTGACTTATGGATATACAGCATTGCCAATACAACAGGGTCAGAGCTTGCCTCATATGCAAGGTGGATATCACCTCTGAGTAGTCTGTATGACACACAATAAAGGGACAGTGATATCAGATGATGCCCATGGATAAATGCTGAAGACCTGAATTCCCCTTGTGAGGTCCCTCCAAATGCTGCAGGTGCTTGGAAAGGTACATACAAAAATGGCTGCTGCACTCAATTATTGGTTTCCTGAGGGAAGAGTACATGGAGGTTATAACATCTTCTATTTCTGGACACAATATCTTCACTTATTACATGAGCATGATAAAATGCCCTTCTTACCACTGTGGAGACATGGTGATCCAAGGTAAGTTAGCTGTCAACCTGTGGGCCCAAATCTCCCACCCCTGAGTATGTTTGTCAGGTGTTGCTATTGATTAGGTACTTAGCAGGAACATCACTGTTACTGAAAGCAATGATAAGACATATATTTGCATTGCATTTTAAGGCCATGACTTTGGCAACAATCATTTGTTCAAGTAGAACCCTTGTGTATAATGTTGACATACTTTGGAGATTCTATGACCGCTCCCATTTTGCAGCCCTTTGAAAATCTTGCCAGCCACAGGCATTTACTTTGTGCTTGTACTTTAGGGAAATGGATTCTAAACAGTACAGAACCCATGACTAAACCCTGTGGAACACCACTGGTTATATATCTGCTATTGGATGTGGATTTCCCTTTTTTGAATATATGACTTCTATCACTGAGGCAGTGAATGACCCCTCTAATGATATAAGGGTCGATGCCTAGTTGGGTATGTTTATCAATGATGGCTGAGTGGAGAATAGGCTGTCTACACAGATTTCTCTTCATCCAGGTCCTTCGTGACTGTCTCAAAGACTTCCACTAGGTTTTACTGGCATGATCTCCCATTGACAAATCCAAACTATGTAGGGTCATCTGTGTGGAAATTACCTATATCTTTGTTGAAAGGTCCATGATGATTTGACCCATAGCCTTGCAGATATGGGTAGTCAGGATAATATGTATATAGTTTCTGAGTCAGTGGATGCACCACCTCTGTGCAAGGGGATAACGGTTTCTATTTTCCAGTCAGCTGGGACAAAGACAGTGGTTACACTATGATTGAAAAAAATTCCCAAAGGTATTAGTATTTCATATTGGAGCCCATGTAGGACTCAGCCTAGGATGTTATCAGATCCCAAAGATGCTGTGTTTGTGTCCTTAGATCAGGAGTATTAAATGTAAACTAATGGCTGGTGGTCACTGAAGTGGTTGAGTGTTGTTCCACTTCATACATGGATGTGTGTGTGTGTGTGCATGTGTGCGTGTGTGCGTGTGTGTGTGTGTGTGTGTGTGTGTGTGTGTGTGTGTGTGTGTGTGTGTGTGTGTCCATGTGCATGTGTTTGTTTAGGTAAAATCAAATCCAAAACAGTAGCTGAACCTGAATTCAGATCTTGTTGTTTAGCAATTGAGGGTAGCTGACTGTATCCTAGGGATGATATGTCTATACGTGGCTCTTCAGAGAGATAATCATCATTTAACCAAAAAAATTAAGTCATCCATGTACCTACCATAATATACCCAGCAATCCTTAAACTCAGAATTTATTACAAAATTAAGCTCCCAGTAGACCAGGACTGCGTTAGCAAACTTAGAAGCACAAATGGACCCCATAGCCATGCCAGGTTTTTGCCTGAATATCTAATTCTTGAATATGAAAAATTTGTTTTCCAGGATGAAACATCTTAACACATAGGCTCTTTCTACATTCATTTTTGCATAGCAACAAAGGTACTCATAGAACCATTCATCTCCCAATTCATGGGGAATAACCGAGTAAAGATCCTGCACATCTAGTGTAACAAACAACAAGGTGTCCTTAAATTCAATATTTATTTTTCTTTTGGAAAGACAGTCTAGATGCATTAAGTGGATTTACTGTACATTTAAAAAGAACTATAACCTTTTTCAAGTTTACATGTAATGTTCAGAAGGAAGAAGTTGATTTCCTAGATGTGACCATTAGAAAAAAGGTAGAAAAGAAAATATTTGAGCCTAATATATACAGGAAATCTACCTATTTGAATACCCTGCTCCATTACAATAGCATGCATCCCCTACATAAAAAAAAAATCTGTAGTAAAGGGCCAATATGTGCTTTTAGCCAGAAGTATTTCTGATGACTTTGTAGTCAACAAAGAATTTGAGGTGTTAAAATCCATGTTTATGGTAAGAGATTATCCAGAAAGTTTTGTCACAGAAATACTCAGTGAAGTTTGCACTGCAAGGAACATGGGCACTTTGCACCCCTGTAAAAAGGAGGTTATATGTTGAGTACTGGCAATATTAACAACAGACAAGGGGATGCAGAAAGATTCGAATAACCATTAGTATTAACATATAACAGCAATTTTTATGATTTGGCTTCCATAGTTAAAAGGATCTAGAGAATCTTCTGTTTGGATGACCAATATAAAGAAATAGTAGGGGAAAATGGAGAATAGTATATAAGAAAGATATGTGTCTTAAAATGAGTTTGAAAGAAAGATAAGAGTGGTGAGTGAGGAAAGAATGAAAAAATGTGTCCATTGTGCACAATGCCCCTATATTGTGGAGGGTGAAGATTTTGTCATGCAAGGATTTGGGGAAATGAGGTTAAGAAAAAGGTTTTTATGTATTAGCAAAGGTGTGGTGTATTTGGCTTTGTGTGGAGGATGTTGTGCATTCTATGTTGGAAAACCAAGTTAAGCTTGAGAAAAAGGCTCTATTAGCATATATATGACATTAGGAAAGAAAACGAGAGGAATGTACTATTTAAACATATCAAAAATAATCCACAGCATGAATTTAAGTTCGTTGCCATAGACCAAGTGGATTTAGGTGAAAGAGGAAGGCCCTGTTATGAGTTTCAGGAATTTACAGAGCTCAAATGGCAGTTGAAATTAAATGCCACAACTACCCCTGGTCTAAATGAAACGTCTTTAAGTAGTTTTTTAAAACTACAAGCAGCATATTTTCTAACATAATAATCAGCATCAACATGTTGTTCATTTATTTATTTTCTTCTGCATTTTCTAATAGAAATGGAAACTTTTTGTATATACCAGCAGATTATGCAAGGTTTTTAAATAATTTTATGGTTTGTGTTCTATAAAAGATAATGATTAGTTACCATGGCAATGGTAATGGTAATTACAAGGGAGGAGTTTTAATTGTTATTGCTATATAAGTTTAAAACAAAGTGAATTTTATTCATTCTGATGAAGTCCCGGAAGAAGGGCGTGTGAAATAAATAAATAAAACATATTGTGGTGGACTTGGCGTACTTTTCCTACTATTTTGTTTTTAAACTAAAGATTTATTTGCAAGTTTCAACTTAGTGCTTTCATACAAAAGGTCTACTTAACAAGCTGAGTATGAGGTGACTGAAGGTAAGCAAGGTAGGTTTAAGCCTATCCTAGGAAATGGGAAATGGACCCCAGCCACCAAATTGGAAGGAGATGTAGTGGGCAAACTCTAATTTGAAAGAGTGCTGATTCTTCAGTTTAGTAAAGAATCTACAATAATTAAAGTTATTATTAAAAAAGAACTGGATTTTATACATATTAGATCCCGACCTCATGAAAGTTATAGGTGATGCCCCCATATTTGCATTTAAAAGGGGTACAAACCTGAAAAATAGCTTTGAAAGGAATGATTATGCTAAGGGTACTTACAATATTTGCAGTGTCAATGGCAGAGCAGCCACTACTAAATTAAAACATATGGGGACTGCAACCAATGTAAGTTCATCTGTGAAGACATTGTTCTTCTGATCCTAGACAAAGGAGGAGCAGTTGGAACTCAAACATTTGCAAATTGTAGCACCAGTGGTATATTTTATACCACTGTGCCACGTGTGTTTTTGTTATTATATTGTTAAGACAGAACACCTGCTTAGCAAAAGGAATCATGAGCATATCTTTGATATAATGAAGGCTAACACCATCACTGGCATGTAATATAGATGCCAACTGTAAATTTTCTGTTATTAAAAAGGTGCAGAAAAATCCTAAGGGTTGAGTTTGGGAAAAAAAAAATCTAGGAAATAGAGAGCTCATGTGGCAGGTATGATTCTGTACTAATACAGGGCAGGGGGTTAATGATCACATTTATATCCAAAGCCTGTTAAAATTATGACCAGCTAAATTATAAGGTTAAATTACACTGGTTTAAGGTGACAAAAGATGGAATGTCCCCAGGATTCAATAAAGTCCATTTAAGCACCGTGTGGAGCCTACTCTGAATGTATCCATGTACACGGCCATAGTTCCCCCTCTGCAGCACGCCATACATATTAATTATGGCGTGGTCCTAAGGTAGGTCTCAGCAACATGGATGTTGAATCCATACAAGACTGATGGTGCAGCCATACATCTCTTGGCCCATCCACCTTGGCCAAATGGTATACAAGACATTTTATTTTGTTAAATTGCATTTTAATTTGTTTTGTGTGTTTATGTGGTTGTTTAGGTGGTGCAGTGCATTGCTTCGCTATGGTTAGCTTTGCGGACATTTATATCAGACATCTGCTAGACATCTAAAAATAGAAATCAGATACATTCAATGTTAATATTTTTTTTTCATGTGCTTGTTTGCACAATGTGGTGCATTGCTTAGCTAGACATAGCATAGTGTACTTCAGCATAAACTGGATGCATTCAATATAATTTTTTTTTTTTTTTTTTTTACGTGTTTGTGCGATATGGCATGTTGCTTAGCTAGGTATAACAAGCCATACTTAAGCAACAGACATCCACTACACAGCTAGAAATAGAAGCTGGATGTATTGAATTGTTGTATGTCTGTTGTGCATAGCAACACATAAGCCTGCACAGTGAAGCTGCACTATGCATACCAGCACCTACACAGTATATTTGAAGATATTCAAGTTCCCTTCACTGTCCTAGTGGCTAAATAGGGTGAGTCATAATCTACAGTGTAGAAGGTCCCATGTCCAAGTCCTGGCTAGTAATGCTTTTTACATATAATGCTGTGAAACTGTGTCAGGTGACTGAAACATTGGTTTACTTTAAATTAAATAATTGTTACATTTAGAAACAGAAAAGCTGAGTGATGCTACGCGACATGGGGCATTTTTGAAAGTTACAGTATGATGTACAAGGGTGGGAATGCAGCCTATTTAAAGGCCAATAGGCAGGAATTTCACATCATTCCTTAGAGCCTGACCTTGACTGTGGGTATGGCTGCTGGTGTTGGTGAGGGAGTGTGCTTTAGGGCACAAAAGTTGATGTGAGTGGGAGGTTGTTATAATGGTTAAGGTTTACAGACACAAGGTGTAGAGTTTAATTCTCACATGTGGTAACTGGCTAGGTTTAAAATGGCTCAGAAGGGCAGTTAGCTTAGTACTAATCTATGAACCTACTTGTGCAGGAGTCCAAGGTTTTTATTGTGCTCCTTGTATGAAATCAGAAACCTGTCTGTTGCAGGGTGATTAACAGGGTTCAAAGTGTAAGTCTGAGGACTGGGATAATTTGGCCAAGGACCTAACCAGTGCAACTAGTGTCCACCACACTGGTGAGCAGTGTTATCATCACTATGATATCTTGAAACATAGAAAAAGGGGAACCTTGGACACCTGGGTCCAAGAGGCTAGGGATGGGTACACCCCACAGATATGTAAGTATGTTTTCTATTAACTTATAAATATACAAGCTGAATCTGTGCAAAACTGGTACGCATAATGGTTTGCTTCTCTTACCAAAACTGCTGAAGAGAGGGCTCGAAATGTACAGTCCTGTGCAGAACATATGGCCAGGATGAGGCAAGTGTGGGGTAAGTAAGAAAATTATCAAAGTAATAACTTAATGCATAACTTAATAATACAATAAAGTAAATACAGATTTTGTAGCCTTAACAGTCGGGTATGAAATGTAAAAATGTTCCCTGTTGATGTGCTTTTGTACCACCATTTTGTATGGCTTGGCCCATAATGGCCCATGCTAACAGGTCAAGAGTTATGTATGTGGAACATCTTCTATATTATACAAGCAGTCAATATTCTCACAAGTGAAATCTAACATATGTAGAAGTATGTATTTGTCTGTGTATTTACATTATCTGTGAAGTTACTAATGTTCTTCTTTTCTCTCACACCCCAACCCTACGTTTCTTTTTATTAATTATTTTTATTATAATTTGATATTATCATATTATTTGCAATGTTATGTTGGCCTTATGTATAATTTAATATTGCATTGCTGTTAAAAAACTTTCTTTTACATTATTTATTGTTGTGTTCCTTATTATATTATTTTCAATTTGTTTCTGCTACTCATTATTGTTTTCTTTTATGTTATTAATTACACTTGTTTTGTTATGTTTATTTTTCCTTATTTTTGTAGTTAATTTACTACAGTGTGACTAGGTAGGCCAGCTCCCGGTGATCCACCTACCTTGGCTCCCCTGGCTGAGGCACCAGGGACAAGCACATCTGGGCCACAGCCTGGTGGCACTCCCTCTGCTACCACTGCACTACCTGGTCCATTGGGTAGTTCCACCCCACAGGTTGGCCATGTCCCCAATGGGAGTTGAGGTAGAAGGGGGGGGGTTTGTCTCCCATGATGAACCACCAGGCATGGTGCATGGGCTGCTTTGCCATACCATTAGTACACACCTATGCCGGATGGTGAGCATGCTGTCCATCCAGGTGGTGCAGTATTTCCCCAGGTGATGCCTGCCTCCACAGGAGCAGTGAAGAATCAGTGCTGACAGTCCCATGGGTGAGGACTTGAGTCATGCTACTACCATGTCTGATGTCCATGGGACTAGGATTACACAACACCCTCACCAACCAATGTGTTCACCCCACCCCTCTTGTGTCACATACCAACCCTGTCTGCTGTCTTGTCTGCCTTGTCTGTCTGCAAAAGCTTCCTCAACTTCCCAGCTTACTTCCCCCAAACATAGTTATGTCCCTCCCCCAACAGTCATTCTCACCTTAATAAAAAGAGGCACCTGTCCCAAAAGAAAAGTAATGTTCCATACATAGCTCTCCATTTCACATGTGTCCACTGGACACATCCAATTGGCTTGACAACACACACTTATGTTGTCGTCACCCATGTCTCAGAGGTTGACAGTCCAAATTCAGCTAAAAGAATGGTAAATTGCACGGTTGTTGCTGTAGAAGAAATGGATAGCTATGGTTTCCTACACCCTTCCTGCACATACCTACCTGCCTTTATCTATGTCTCCCCCTGCTTGCACCCCATTTTATTATTGTCCTATTTCACCATTTTTCTTTACTTTAAAGAATTATTGCTTGATGCTGTGTGACGTGCAACATTGCTAAGCTAAGCTAAATGGCAGTATATTGATATATGTATTTGAAAAAATAGAATTCACATTCAAAAAATAACACCTGTGCCCTATTTCAAACCCAAGGCCATTATACCTAAAGAACAGTGCATCAACCAGCCAAGCGATTAACACAGGTGTTTTAAGCAAAACATAATACTTGTCATTATTCCATCATTGAGCATGTTTAAGCCATCCTGTGCATCACTTCGCATCATGCAAATCAGTTATAAGATTAATGGAAAAAATAGGAATGTAACTGGGACTCTGGTAGAGAAAGACATAACTCTAAAGCCATGCACATAAAAATAGATGTAAGTGAGGTATGTAACAGCAGGTAACTGCACAGTTATATCTACAACATGTAAAAATACACCTGCTACATGATTAATGGAAAAATAGGAGTTTAAATGTGTCTCTGGTAGAGTAATACATTACTGTAAAGCCATACACATAATAGATGTTAGTGAGGTCTATAACAGCAGACAAGTATGCACATCTATCTACAACAAGTAAAAATACACCTACTATAACATTGACCCAGTAGCACAATATGTTAAATGCTATGAAAACATTAACTTGTGGTCCTGGGTTCAAATACAGATGTGCCTAGCTTTTGAAATGCACATGTGTACATCGTTAGTATACAATCTGATATGTATGACTGTCTCATCACCTATTTATCCACCCAGAGCAGTATAGTTTGAGTGCCAGCTTCTGAATAATGGCAGTCAAAGGCCTACAGATGCAACACATTTAAACTATTCCTATTAAAACACAAGAAAGTGCATAGAATGTCAGGTCATGCATTAGTATGAATTTCCAGATGATTTTGAAGTATGTAATTCAAATGAGGCCTAGTAATATCAGACTGCAGCCCACAATGATTTGCTATTGATAGTACAGACAATCACAGCTACACAAATAACATACATATATGGAGGTCATGCTAGAAGCAAGGGTTGCCAGCACATATTTTCCAGTTGACTACCATGACATAACACATGATTTGGCAGTTATCCAACTGGTTGACATAATGGTTAATGCAACCCCCTACCTTGTAGGATACACCAAACATGTTTCCTTTTACTCTGTTAATGATACCTTTGGCTGACATACTTACCTTAAACACATACCTTATTTTCCAGTCAGATGGGTTCCCTCAATCTGGCTCTGGCTGTACACCAAGGCTGCCACAAATCACACAGTTACTTTTAAAGTAACTGTGACATGACATGTTGTTGTCCTGCACATTCTGCAGACTCTTTAACCATCATACCTATTGCCTGCAGCAGCTTCAGCCTGTAGCACACACATCTATATGTAACAAGTAGCTGCTACAAACATTCTCTCTGTGCTGATGTAATCTCTACCCCAGTAATTTAAACCCTAAAATGTGAGAAAGGGGATGGAATCTACATTGAGGCCATATATATTGTCGAGTAGTTGCATGGGATTGGCTAACTATACTGCAAATCAGCTGTGTATGCTGCACGTAGCATTCCTGAACCACAGATTGGTTCAGAGGCAATCACCTGCTAATGAGAACCATCTTAAAAAGGCAAACACCTAGCTAGGGGAACCATTGTGTATGGGAGTTAGTTTGTATGGTTAACTCATTCACACAGCACTCATACAGCTATACCTTTCAACAGAAGAGCTTTGTACTCCATCAGGTATGTAACCATTTTATTTCCAGCATGATGCATATGTTTGAATATTCTTATGGGAATGAGGATTACATCAGTAAGTCTTTCTTAGAACTGTACTGATGACATGTCAGTGATCTCCAGCTGTGTTACACCTACAGAGAATGTAGAGTACAGCAAGGGTATAATGCTGTGTGTTAACTAGGTACACAGGTCTCCTGAATACTTCTTTTGTTAGCAGTTGCAGTAGTACCCTGCTATTGGTTGGCACTGTTACTTATACATATGTTATGGGTGGAGGTTTCCGTGCTATTAGGCACACTACAATGGACTCCTGTGTTTGTTGTTTGATCATATATGAGTATCTGTCATGTCAGAAACAACAGTGGGTCACAATTGCTACTATCTTAGTTGCTTACACAACCTGTGTATAATTGTTTGGCACTCTGTTGATTATGAGATGTGTAATCAAGTGGGGAATACCAATAGTCTTCCTTTATTGCTGTATCTCTACATATTGTACTCCCATGTATGTGATCCTGATATGTGTTCTCATGCGTTTGTATTTCAGGAGATATCGTGTATGCCAGATGCCATGCACCTTTTACTGATGCAGAAAATTACCTCATTATTGAGGCTTTGAGACAACACTACCAAGTCCTGCTGTCCAGAGGGAGGGCTAATAGGCAAGAGTGTGCAGTCTTGTGGGACGAATTGGTGCACAACATTGATGCTGTGAGTCAGCAGAATCACACATATAAGCAAATGTGACACCATGCTACTGACATGATTAACTCAGCAAATAGATGTGCAGCAGACTTGGCCAGGGATTGCCTGGTCACTGGTGGTGGGCCTGCAGCAGAAAACCCTCTGTCAGCCACTGAAGAATTCCTAGTGAACCTTGCAACACAGGACAGCTTCCAGGCATCCATCACCCAATATTTTGTGGATGTAGGTGCAACCATTTCAACTCAAGAGGAGCATCTCGGTATCTTAGTTTGATCAGCATTGGAATACTGTAGTATTCAGTGTGTCAAGGTACACATAGTTTTACGTGGGTGTCAAATGTTTTATGGGGGGGTTAGTTGCAGTTTTAACCTCATGCACAGATTGTGACACACATACCTGTTGAAGTATCAGCTAATGTAAATGTGAGATAGTTTGACGTATTAGCCCTGTTATACTGTCACATATGCTGTTGTGTACATTACATCTCCCTCACATTTTTCTAGGCCTGTCCGGAATAGAAAGAGGCCATGCTCCTGCTGCTAGTAAGCACATAACAGTTTTGTCAAGGGTGCAGATTTAGTTCAATGTATTCACTAAAGTGTCATCCCAGGCCTGTGGGCTGGATTGATGTACTGTCTGCATGATTGCCAACTGTACAGATATTTTCTGACTGTACACCATTTAGACTTGTACCTATGCCTTGTGTCCACAGATATTGGACAGTTGTAGGGTGGGGACATTGAACAGGGAAGTGTGACTACTGTGGCTGTTGTGACTGTCTACGCTGGCCATAGCCAAACAGTTGTTGAGGTTCCAGACAGGTGGAGTGATAGGGGTGCTCATAGGAGGCCTGCTGTCCCTACACCATCTGTTACAGGTGTCTCATTTCATGTCACTTGGTATATATGTAGGGCCATCATGGAGACACATGCACATTCAGAAAGGAACTCCAGACAAATGTTCAGGGTTATGGATGCAGTGCAGTCTGACATCCGTGACTGCTTCCACCATGTTGTTGATATCCTGGAATGGTTGGCTGATGCAGTGGAAAGATGTTGGTCTGAGACAGATCACACACACTATCTGCCTTGGAATGCACATTTTCTGTGATGGAACATTTGACTGGAGTTGGGCATCGGCCTCAGGGGGGTACGTCAGCAACTACAGCTGCTGAGAGTAAACCTGGTCATGCACAATCACACTCCCATAGTGGCAGTATATCCAACACTCCAGATGAGAGTGTGCTGTCCACACCCAGACATAGCAGGACATGGCTTCATGGTCCTGGGTGTTCCTGTGAAGGACACATTCCCAGCAGACAGCAGTCATCCTTGGGAAGTAGCACAGCATCTGACCTTGGACATGGAGGTGCCAGTGCAACTACTGACAGAGCCAGTTCACATGTTTGGAGGAAGAGACAATGATCTGTCAGCTCTACCATGCATGGCTTACAGCTGTCCAACATACAGACACAAAGGGGCACTAAGCTTGGCTGTGTTCATGCAGACACTCACACATCACTGCCATTTTCAGGTCACCTACAGACACCATGCCACATTTCCATAGTCAATCTTGCCTGCTTCCCTTCCTGACTCACACACAAGCTTGCCAACCTATTGGTTCAGCCTTGGCCTGCTGCACCCTCACACAACACCTTGTGCAAGTGATGATACCTGTGCCACATCCCTATAATCTTTCTCATGGATGTAGGGAAATAAAGCTATATGTCGGATGCACAGGGTGACTATTTACATTACTATGAGTTTAGTTCATTTAGTGTTGCTTTTAACATGCCACTTGTACTTGTCATTTTCTGAATTTGTACTTTACCATTTATAATGACTATACCATAATAATGTGCAGATGTTATGACTGATGCTGTTGTAATGGCCGTGTTGTGACACAGTGACAGGTGTCACATGGAAATGTTTATGTTCCCCTTTCAGAAATGTGTAGGACACACCTATGGGTACACATTTACAATCAACCCATCAATGTCAGAGCACAGAATTGAATGTCAGCGCAGAAGACAAATGTCTTTAGAAAGGTAACACAGTATAGGTTCTGGGGTTCATAGGTTCATATGTGTTTAATAGGCTAATGAACACAAGGGCTTCTTTAAACCTAGCCATGCATCCCTAAAGACTGTCAAGATCTGATACCATTGATAAGTGCAAGCAGTGCTTTGGTTGCCTTACCATCTACAAGCTGGGCCATGGGGGTTGAACCATCTATAGTTTCCCTATGTCCATCTGAGACATTGATCCACAGGAAGGTATGATTGTCCTGTTCCCCATCCAATTGTGTAACTTGTACTTGATATGCGTTAAATTCTGCTTCACATGGATAGGGAGCCTGGTTCATATAGGGTATAGTCTCTGGGTTACATATCTGTCTCTTCAGCATGTCCTATATATATATATATATATATATATACTACAGGCAAGGTGTAGGTCTGTAGAACAGGTAATTCTGGTGCTACTTGTTTCATGGATATGCAAGAGGTCCACGGTGGGGTCTGACACTGCCCTGTATGTCAGGTATACACCTCCACTCAAAAGCATGTAGGAGACAGAATACACTGATAGAGCCTTGACATGGTCTGCATAATACATGCTATATACACCATGTAGTGCTGTACTCAGGAACCTCTATGACTCTTACAGTTGTTGGCTATGCCTGGTTACTTACATACCAAAGGTGGTATTGCATCAGTGATAGGTCTGATGAATGCCAATTACAGTGGAACAATGGCTTCCTTTGATTTACATGCCATACCATTGTTTATAGGTTGTGCAACATAGAACGGTGTCCACAATATTACAGACACATGACAGTCAATGGCTAGATCACTATCTGTGTCCATATATCACTGATTACCTGGTCAACTGTTTGAGGTGTGCTGGCAATATGATAGTTACCAGGGGTGGATGAATTCCCAAAGGATAGTATTGTGCATTTCTTGGTATTTAGTATTAGCCCATGGCTCTGACAACAACTGTGTTTCTGTGTCAGCTCCACCTGGAGAACATTTATGTTAGTGTGGGATTCAATGACTGCTCCTCAATTGCATGAAGTCTGCGATGACTAGAATGTTGGATTGTGTGTCGGCTTGACATATGGGCTTATAGGTTGGTCCTCCATGACATGTTGCTCTATGTGTTGATATGTGTGTTGCTTTCACAGACTGCATATGGGGCTGCTGAGGGTATTTGTTATCTGGACTTTCTCTATGAGGTGTTTGCAATGTATATATGTTACATGTCAGGGCCTCAGCTCCTGTCTCCTCTATATTTTGTGTGATGGGTGTGACAGGTGTATCACTGACTACCTTATTGACATTAGGAATACTTTTATGTGAGAGTTTTGCCTCCAGTGACATTGTGTATGTACATTTTCACATACCATATCAGTTTGTTTGATTATGAAGTGGTTGTCGGTAAACATGGGGTGATTTCTCCATTGCCTCAGGATGCCCATATCCAACATGGTGGTAAAGGTGACAGTGGGATTCCTCATATCCATGGCAAGAGATCCTTTGTTATTGATTAAACAGTTGTATTGAGAATATCACTCAATGTCACAAGTATCTGTTCTGCAACTATGGGGACAATGCTTTGCACTGCATGCTCATTGTCCTGTGTGCAACTTGGTATTGGAGTTAATGCCATCATGGTATCTGAGAAAAATGTCACCCAAGGTGTCTGACTCTGTACAGAGCACTGCCACACACTGGTAGGGAAACTGATACATACACCATGCAAAGTTAAGGATGAAGGATTTAGGCAGTTATTCTGAAGCTAACTGAGAACTGCATACTGAGAACAAACAATTACCTTATGAAGAATGCTGAAAAGTGGTGAGTCACCTGAACTGCTGCTGCCTGGCTACTACTACTGCTGGTCTCAGTACTGTCTCACTCTGGTTGAATACTAAGCTCCTATTCTTTGTCTCTTACCAGAAGCATAATGTTAGAACCAAGCTCAAGATAAGAAACAGGCCACAACCTGTTTGTTGATCCAGACACTTGTTACACATGATGCTAGGCTCTGAATTCTTGTTGTAGCCTTTCCCAGGTAGATGCCTTGATTAGCAACCAGACCAATCATTTGATGTTCAAATGTATTATGCTTTGGGTTCTGAGGGTCTTAGCATTTGACAAGGATACTTACCTGATGGTGATTAGGAGCACATATGCTGCATACAATATAAGGTTAAGTTACAGGTGACATTGATGACAAAGGTTGCTCTATCAAGCTCCAGAGTGGCAGTGATCCATGTCAGGTAACAGTTTTACAGAAATTCATACAGCCTGCCCTTCAACAGTGTAATGGTGATGATCTGCATGACATGTATGTGAGATCTACTGTAGAGGGGTGGCCACCTTTGGACAATATCTCTGTCCCTCCCAGATGTCCTAGGTATGTCATACTATATATTTTGATCCCTGAACACTAAGCTGTGTTTCCACATCATTTCACTCAACATCCATTTGCTATCTGGTTGTTTGATGGACAATGTAGACTTGCAAGGCTAATGTAGTGACTGAAAAGTTGGACATGTTTTTTTTGCATGCACAGACATGCACATCCTCACTGCAAAGTGTGCTTACAGAGAGTGTGTTTGAGGCTGTGAACCCCAAGGGTGTAGCAGCAGGTCCCTTACTTTGCTGAATTTGTACATTGTACATTTGAAAGTATGCTATTGTCACCCTGGCTAATAAGAGGATTATGGTTCATGCAAGTGCCCAAGCCTGGCAAAACAGAATACTCAATCTACCATGTTATCCCACACTGTCAGGTACTATTTTACCTTAGAATGACACCATAAAGATAATAGCTTGTTACATGTAAGCATCTGTCAGGCCACTGCCTAACCATGGCTTGTTGTGACGTACACACAAGCAATGATCTATTGCTAATGGCATTATCTCTGATTACTGCAGAGATGTTGACAGCATTCCCAAACTTCTACTCCTACTTCACACAAACACAGTGTGTGTGAGAGATGCATTTAAATTAAAAACCTTGAATCCATGCTGTCTCACACATCTGTCGGCACATATGACAATGAGCAGGGTGCCAACATGCCCACCTTATCTCCTACTCCACCCAAACCCACATCACACATACCTATATATGTGGAGGTCCATGCCAAAAACATACCTAAATACCTGACACAAACAAAAACACAAGCATGCTACACACAATACTACCTCTGCAGAACAAAGAACACATAATAGCTAATGCACCACTGTTTCACTGGTCAAACCCTTACCACAAAATACAAATTCAAACTTATTAGTCATAGGTGATTACATCATGAGTCACATTAATGTCCCTCTCACCAGGCTAGATAAGGGAAAGGTCATGGTCAGCTGTCTGTGAGGTGCCAGGATATGGCATATCACACATACACTCAAGTCTGACAACAACAGGTACTGTTATGATTACACCATAGTTCCTGTTGGTGTGTAAGGCTTGAGATGCACCTCTCTGGGCTATGTGATGACAGAAATGACTGAGCTCTCACACTATATGTCTCTGACAGGTATGCCCTTGGCAGGGCCAGCCTTCAGTCAATTGTTGCCCTAGGCAAAAGGTCTCCACAGTAGCCCCCAACACCATCCTGCTCTATGTACACCATCCAGATTACTGGAATAGTGTCTGTGCTAGAGCAGCCCCCTAGGTGGCCACCTAGTTGGCTTATGCATAAAGCTGGCTATTGCCCTTGGCCATCAGCTGCATTTTACCTCCACTTAGGATGATGCATCAATACAAACATAAGATGATTGACTTTAATAATAGGCTTAGCCTCTGGTGACATGCTTTGCCTCAGATGGGATTTCAGTTACTGGCCAAGGCTATTGCCACTCCCATAGTGTCCTTTTTTAGGTGATGTCTCAAGAACAAAATTTCCAATGTACAAACCCCATGTAAAAACAACCTCAAGGTCATGCTGCTAAATGCTAGGAGTGTCAACAGGAAATTGCACTCACTGGAACTGTACTCACTTTGGAACGCACAGACCTTTGCGCAGTCACAAACATCTGGCTCATGAGCATAGAGAGCACCACAGCCATACCAGGCTACACCTCCTTCTATGCATGCAGTCCTCAAACTGAATGCATACAAACTAATTGTGATGGTGTATAAATATTCATTAAGGATACATACACACCTACATTGATTATCCAGTATGAATCCATGGATACACTTCAGGTGCTACTGACTGTTTGTGGGGAACCAAGTCATTGCTGGCTACAGGAGCCCAACCATGAATCAGGACACCCACTCTGCTTATTTGGATCAACATGAGTCTATCAAGATACATCCGGGCACCATAGTTTAGGATGACTTTTACTACCCAACTGATGAGGTAGATTACTTGTGATCAAACTAACTTGCCCAAAGATTACTCAACTTTATTAATGCCAGTGCCCTGGGCCAGCTGGTTGACACCCCCACAAGGGAAGCTAACATACTGGATTGGGATGCTTACCAATATGGGCGACCACTGTAGCACCCTTACTGTGAGGTCCTCCCTGGTGAGATCTGACCACATATTGGTCTCATTCAAAGTAGGCATTGCACCTGAACTTCCCCCCTTGCAGCAAATACACTAAAGAAATTCAGCAATCCAGATTAAAACCTCCTATGGGATGGTAAAAATGGCTTCACTGCACCTCGTCCCCAGATGTAACTGGCAACTATACCAAGCTCTATACCACTGCTTTATACAAACACCTGTATGACTGCATTGGCTCAGCTGCACCTGACATGAACTCAAGACGCTCCTCATGGCAAAGCAAGCCTGTCTGGTGGACAACTGCCAGTAACATGCTTTATAATAACATGAAGACATTGCTGTCTAAGGGTAGGAGGGGGGACCCCCCTAATCTGGAAACACTCCTTTCTCAGCTTAAACTAGTAAATAAAATGTGTTGTGAAGTCCTCCAAAACAAAGTATAGGTCCAAATTTGCCTCCTCCACAAAGAACAACCAAAAGGCATTCTATAGTTACATCTGTGAAAAGCTCACATTTGTGCTGAAGTCATAGTTAATGATACCTCATATACAGAGCTTGCTAACAATGCTAACCTGTTGGCTGA
Organism: Protopterus annectens; assembly: GCF_019279795.1. Taxonomy (NCBI): domain Eukaryota; kingdom Metazoa; phylum Chordata; order Ceratodontiformes; family Protopteridae; genus Protopterus; species Protopterus annectens. Next base: position 1,059,570,271 of record NC_056731.1, on the reverse strand, counting down.
CAGGTTCTGTGAAACCATCACTCCACTGTCCCCACCACACGTACCCTATGATGTCCATACCACCTGTCCCCCTACCTTATATCTCTAAAGACCAGGTCAAAAATGGCCAACAATATGGAAACATAAACCATACACTGCAGTTCCTGGGTATGAAAACTAAACTAGTCTAAAGCTGAACGATTTGCAACAGATCTTCCTAAAAGGACTTAGAAATGCCATGCTCATGTCCTGTTGGTGGGAATGGTTGTCTGTTGCATGCTTTATCATATGTAAGCACTTAAAGTTAATGAAGTTACAGCCATAACCAGGGGTCTGTGTTTGTCTTACAAATACAGTAATGGTCACCCTGATTAGCATGAGGATGGGAGCCTTTATATTGAGGGATGGACATAATAGATCCTAAGGGTGACACAGTTGCCTATGTCAAACTCTAGTAGGTGAGTTTAGGGACCTGCTTAGAAATTACCTCATTGCTTACTTTGCTGGATCTGAACAAGAGCACATATATATCCGTATGTGTCTGCATGATGGCATCCTGTGGTGTGTAATTCCCTCTGGTGAGTAACAAAAGGGTTCAAGACTTTTAAAAATAAGTTTAATGAACAAGAACTACAGAGGGGAAAAGTGAACTAGAAAACAGCGTCCATGAAACTAACTTCAAAATTCCTTCTTGATTCAAGAATTTAATCAACAACATTTTAATTATTGTACTTTATATGAATGAGAAGCTTGGTGAGAGTGTAATAAAATGTTTTAAAATGCCTAGTAAAAGGCTTTTTTTTGCTAAAAATGAGGTAGAAAGTCTATCAATGGTAAGTGCAAGCATTTTGCTTTATTTTACTTTTTTATTTCTTTTTAAACTATGTGGTATGTATATATAGCTAGAAGCAAAGTTCAACCCTTCCCTTCCGCAAAGGATTTAAAACAACAGCTCACTTACCGAGATGCTTTTTTTTCTGTTTTTTATTTGCTGTCAGTGAGTTAAAGAGTGTGAATGTAGTAGCTCCTGGCATTTAAGTTTACTTTACTTTTTTCCTTGTTTAACTACAAGAAGCTGACAGTAATATTTGGGATTGTATCCAAAGATGGTGGTTAGTGGATTGAAGCAGTGTACAATCTCACCCTTCCTCAAAGGATTTAAAACAGCTCACTTAGTGAGAAGTTTCCTTTTACTTTTTTGTTTGCTAGCACTGAGGTATGAAGTATGAAGGCAGCAGGTGCTGGAACTCTGCTTTATTTTATTTGCATTTGTCTTTTTTAATCAAAATAAACTAGCAAAAAAAAACTTGGGAGTGCACCTCTATGGATAAAAGCAGCTTGATTAGTGTGCAATCAAGAGCTCAGTGGTCATGTGGTCTTTCATGTCCGAGTGAGAGAGTAGGATCTGCTGATCACATGGGTGCACCATTTTTAACTAATCATTGTGTTAATGTTACTAACCTGCTGTTTGTAACTGTGTAAGTAAAGACATTTCAGTGTATTAAAAATCAGTGATGTATCTGGATAAAGTACTAAAACCCCTATATCTTGGTAATAAAGAAAGTCATTGTAGTTGTAGTAAACAACAAAATGGACTAACACAACAAGTATGCAATACCTAATTAATCAAACTATTTAAGTATTTGCATTATACACAAATATTGCTTTTTTAAAATGAAGTAACTGTGTGAAGGAAGTTTGTGAAAATTGTTGTAAACCATAGGCGCTTTGGCCTGTAATAAGAATAAAGCTAGATAACTCTAAGGATAACTGTGCAAACTAGACAAAATGGCCATTACTACTATTAATGATTGCATCAGAAAGTGGATAGACATGTCTGATTACCAAAACAAGACTGCAACACTTGACTGTATGGTGATTGCAAAGAATTACAATATACAAGTAAGATATCCTGTTGATATGGAAACACAAATGAAAAGATGTGCAGCCACCTTAGTACTTATGAAGAAAACACCAGATAAAGGTTATAAACAAAGGAATAAATTGAAAAAGCTCAAAAGTCAAGCTACTTCTAATAAAAGAATAATCATTGCAGCTGTTCATAAAAGTTTTACTCTTGTGTCAGGTTAAAAAAAAAGAAACAACATTTCTATAAGAGAAAAACATTAAGAAAAGGCTACATAATGTATTGAGCAATTACTAGCTGTAAGTTTTAATAATAATGTAGAAAACAAAGAAGTAAATGAAATGGAAAGTAATAGTCAATAGCATATATTCCCAGAAGTAATTATAGTTAAAAGTGTGATTGTTTCCTCGCATTTGAAATAGAAACAAGGAAACACAGGGAAAGATAACAAGAGTCTTCATTATCATTTGGGATACTGAACACAATAATGAGAGCATAAATCCAGCTTAACACCCAAAATTTAATACTCTGGCTACAACAGAAGAGTGGTAGTGATATAAGGATACATCGAAACAAGAAGATTCACAGGTGTCTACTAACAGAACACTTAGATGTGATTAAAGATATTATTGAAGTGCAAATGATACAATAATCAACAAAAGAAAATCCTTGGCCACTAATAAAAGCAGAAAAAGGACAAAATGATTGTACATTGTCAGTACAGGAGGGCTTACCACCTGTAAAAAGGTACCTCTTTGTTTCCACAAAAGTTCTTTCATTCTTTTGTGTTCAATTACTCAACAGTCATGGAAAGTGCAATTGGTTGATATGTTCCCTTCCTAAAAGCTCTATATTATATGTATATATATATATATATATATATATATATATATATATATATATATATATATATATATATATATTGTATATCAAAAGTGGTGGACTAATAATACATATTAAAATAAGAGAGTATTTATTTTGATATCTTGGCATTATCTGAAATAAGAGGAGACAAAATATTTTATAACATGAGTAGATTAGACAAAACAGATTAGAAAAGAAGTTAAAAAATAGATTGGTAAAGTATGATTTTAAGAGTTACAACTAAATGCAGATGGGATTTATTCAAAAGTATTTGTTGCAAATACTTAGATGATACCTTCAAACACTGGACTCCACCCAGTTTGGGTTCATAAAGGGCCAATCTTGTCTCCTGAACCCGATTGACTTCTTCAAATCAGTCTCCAGAGCCGTGGATGAGGGTAAGGCAGTCCGCACAGCCTGTCTAGACCTTGCCAAGGCCTTTGACACCATCCCCCACTCTGAATCATAGATAAACTTACTAAGCTGGGCATTAATCCCTATGTCAATCGATGGGTTGTACTAACAGAACCCACTGTAAAAGTAGCTGACTCAAAATCCAGCTCCAGACAAGTGACAAGTGGAGTACCTCAGGGATCAATCCTGGGACCACTCTTGTTTGTCATCTACTACTCTGAAGTACATGCCAACATTAAGGGACTCTGGCTAACAAAGTTCACAGATGACTGCAAACTGAGAGCCTTTATTGAATCCCTAAATGATGTGGATACTCTACAAAAGGGCCTTACAGAAATAGATGCTTGGTGCCAGAGCCATGGGCTCAAGCTCAATGCCAAGAAATGTATAGTTATCCCCTTTGGGAAAAAACATGTACCCATGAATTACCACATAGGTGGCAGTACACAAAACACTGAAAGTGTGATAAGAGACTTAGGGACATAGGTGGACAGTGGACTCACCTTCAATAACCACATTGCCACAACAGCCAGGAAATCCTTCTATGTGACACACCTCATCACTAAGGGCTTTTCATCCAGAAAAAAGGAAGTCATTATCCCACTGTACACATCCCTCATTAGACCCATTATAGAATACAATGCCCCATTTGGTATGTACCTCTCAAGACATCTGCAACAACTGTAAAGGCCACAGAAATACCTCACTAAAAGAATTACAGGCCTAAAGCAGATGCCCTACACTGACCACCTTAAAAAACTCTGGCTATACTCTGTCGCATTTCATCTACTCAGACGCAATCTCTGCTTAACATACAAGATCATGTCAAACCCAGAGCTGTTGGACATGCTACACTTAAGGAAATCCCAAGCGCTGAGAGCCACATGCTCCAGGGATCTAAACCTTGTCATCACAATAAACAAAACATGCTGTAGGGATAGTTTCCTGACCCAGAGACTGCCCATACATGTCAAGCAGAGTGCCTCTTTGGCCCTCTTCAAAAGGAACCTTGATGATTGGATGGGAGAAAGGAAATTCACCCCAGGAATCATGTTAGTCACCCTGCTAGACAGGGGTCCAGGGAAGTAATTAGTGGGGGAAGAAATAGCCAGGGAATTGTTATGGCTAGGCTTGTATAGGCCCTAGGGCCGATAGCCTAGTACCAACCTATGAACCTATAAGACTATTAAAGGTAGATTTAAATCATCCCATTAGACTTTAAAGAAAACAAACAAAAACAGTTTATCAAAATTATAGTAATAGCAAAACACATTTCAGTAACAAATGTCTGAACCAAATAAAAAGTCAAAAATGATCTGTTTCTCATAAACATAGATATGAGAGTCCTGGATAAATGTAACAGACAATAATAAAATTGTTCTACTAACATGTTACCTGAAATAGTAATGTACTGACAAGGGAAGGACCTCTTCTTATTATCAATAGGATTACTATTGGGAATTTTGAAATAGGGAATACACTCAATATTTTACTGTATGGTCTATATCACATCATACTAATAATATTTTCTCCTTACCTGTTGTTTCTGTACCATGTCATAATGCCTAAATGATAGTTGACTCTAAAGCATTAGATAAAAAACAGTATTCATACTCCAGATCTTCACAAGCACATAACAGTCATGTATAGTCAGTGGCGCTGCAGGGATATGCAAATAAGGCCAGCAACACTCAGTTATGTTGAATACAGAAATGCAAAACAATTTCTGCAATCATGCCCACTTTCCATTTATGTGTAAATTATACAAAGTTCATCTTTTTGTATGGTTGAAGTATTTCTCAGAATCATAAGTGGTACTAGCCATGGCATATCGCTGGTAAGTATAGCTGAGCTTAGCCCTGCTACAAGTATTGTAGAAAATCTGCAGACCACCAGCAGCTAAGAGGTTTTATTTATTTTTTTTAAGTAAAGGGGTTATAGCTTTTTCATACAGTGTTATCCTTTTGTGGATACCATGATGGTTTCATTAAAAAATTAGAAAGGTGGTAATAGGACACAGTGAAAAAAGGGAAGACAAAAATGGAGATATACACATAAGGGAAAAATCAAGAGGGTTTGAGCTGGAGTAGGTGGAAGAGAATGGACAGTGTGTTTTTGTTGGGGGACAGAATCCCCTGTTTATATATATTATTTACTTATTTATTTATTTATTTTGTAAAAGGTTAGTGTGGGTGAGAGATAGGGAAAAGATTGAAGGAAAAACAGTAAGGAAAGAAGGGCTGAGGAAGAATGAACTGTCTACCAAGTCTACTGAGCCTCAAACATGTCTAGTGCCAGATGATATTTCATTGTAGGACCCCAATGCTGAGGGGGTAGAGCACTGTGTGGACAAGGTGGTCAATACAAACTAGTGATTGTGTAATTTTATATGCTGAAGAGTGGTTTCTGCTGGCTTAATTCTTCTGTCCACTAACTATACCAGTATGCCCTCAACCAAACTCTAACGTCCCTTTACTGTGAGGCTTGCCAGCCTGCCACGTGCTGGAGTGCCTGCAGGACTAGTGCCTGAACTCCGCCCTGCAAGGAGCGAGGATGTTCACAAATGATCAGAGAGAAATTTCTCTCCAGCTTGGGAAATATGTGCCTGGTCTGCTCCTGAGGGATTTGTAACTGTATACAAAAAAGTGGGAGAGAAGCAAAACAACAAAGGTGAAAGAAATGCAGAAGCAAAATAGGATAAAAAAGAGAAATAAAGGCTGTGGAGTGACAAAACAAAAAAGCACAATAAGTCCAGGCAATAATGCTTTAATGCAAGATAGCAACACAAAAAAAATTTCAGAAAAATATCTTTATTGAATTAAACTTGTATATGGGAAGTGTTTATGCTTTCAATTGGTGGTAGTGATTGGTGAAGTACTTATGTACCTAGAAAGAATGCATAAGAGTAGTGCTTATACATACTTGAGATGAATTGAAATGGCAAGGGCTTTTGTCTTTCTGAAGGGCTGTGGCTTTCAATTATGTACTTTACAAGCAGATTTTACAATACCCAGACAACAAGCATAAACAAAAAGCATTAATTACTGCAGTCATTCGTGGTTTCAAATCAAAGTATAACATATTTTCTCTAGATCTGTTTCTGTCTTCCTTTGCAGCTGCAGCTGCAAAGGTATAATAACACTATCTGCAGTAGTACTACTGAAATTAATTTTAAATGCATTGCTTTATTACAGTTTATGCTACCTGATTGCTGTGTAACAGTTTGTACTACATGCAGTTAAGGAATAAATAACCTTTTGGACTCCTGTTGTACTCACCAGAAGACTAAACTAGATGTTGTATTTGTCTCTTCTTTTGTTGGCTATTACATTGTTTTTCTTCCTCAGCTTCAAATAGAAGAGAAAAGGATACTCTTGTTAATCTGTATTTGAATGTATTCTACATATGCATATTCTCTATAAGCATTTGTTTTGCTTTTTTCCCATTTTTCACTGTTGTATGCATACATACATAGATGCATGTATATATTATTACAATACAATACTCAGATATTCTAGTGAATTCTGTAGGATAGTACAGAAATATTAAACAAGTCTTGTTTTTTTTTAATGCATGTAACATTTGTGGAATAGAAGAACTACAAAGGATGAAAAGTTTAAATTCAAGGAAGTGTGAATTTCCTTTTCTGTAGAACCTTGGTATGTAGTAAGCAATAGTAAAGTAAGCAGCATGCTCCTTGGAAACTTATGTGATGCTCACTCTATCAGCAAGGTAACCCCCACTACCCTCCTCCAACAGGCAGTCTAACTAGGGTGTGGTGAGTGTCACTTCAGCCATGTTGTATGTGCAGCTAGAAATACTTTTGAACAAACAATTAAGTTAAGCAATTGTTTTTACTTCTATTTAAATATTTCCCACAAAAACTGCCTTTGTGTAATATTTATCTCTTATAACTTTTTTTCTCTGCAAAGGTAAACAATTCTTTACATCTGTAACTGCAACTTTTATTTCATAACTATGTTATATGCAGTCAGCATTACTTATATTTAAATATTACTAACAGATTTACAGACTTACCTATATAGATTATTATTTTCATACTCTTTACTGACATTTATATTTATTACTCTGATCTGTTACACATAGTACAAATTTTTCTCTTCCTTCAAAATATGGATGTCTTATTATAGAAATACTACACCTTTTTTATGCATTTTAGAATGTCAACTCAAGTATATATTTTCAAGTAAATATGTTTGACTATGGAAGTGTGTGTACTTCTGCAAATTTTAACCTGTCTTGGCATTATATCTATATATATATATATATATATATATATATATATATATATATATATATATATATATATATATAGAACTCTGGCCTTCTCAGTGTAACCTGGTCAACGTACTCAGCCAGCTGGTCTGCACTATGCTTCTGCAAATTGTCATACCTGTGATGGCACTGCTGACCAGAGTGGATTATACCTGTCAGGGTTGACAGGTGGTCATTTAGCTCCTGACAGATATCAATTTTCTTCCATGTATTGTGATGAGTGTACATCTAGATCCCCTCCAGGTATGCGTAATTCAAAAGGTATAGCACTATTAATGTCTCCTCCTCAGATCAGCCAGGAGCATGGCCATGTGCCTTCTTAGGTGATGCAATCATCTAAAGAGTCAGAATGAGAATGAGGGAAGTATGGTGAGGGCTTTATTAAGCAGGATTAGGACAACTACCTGTCTGGTGTGAAATAACCTCAACCAAACCCTTTTTTGCTAGCTTGCTTATTAGATCAGATATTTAAAATATTGGCAGGTTTCATATAACCAAATGTGCTTTGTCACAGATTGTCTTTTTCATAAAAGAAAACACTTGCCTGACCTTTCAATTAGTAATTGTTTATTTCTAAGTTTATCTGTAATAAGTGTTGACATTAATATTTATTGTTAAAATTACATTTTTTATAAAGGTGGTGTAGAAATAAATGTCAATAGTAAAGTGAAACTTTACTTGTAAGATTAAATTATATGTTTCACTTGTTAGGGTATGACATACAGTGTTGGATTGCTTTCAAACTCACATTCAGAGGACTCTTTTTTGAATTTTACAAATCTATTCTTATACTGGCCAGTTTAGGACAAGCAACAAATCTCTGTGTACAGCTTGGCATTGCTGTGGGCTGATGAATTCATTAATGTCCACAGTATATCCATGTCTGTTTCAGATAAGCTCCTATACTGTGGGCCACACACTGACAATTATAAAAATTGAAAATACGCTGTTGTGCTCCATAACATGTTTGTGAAATATTACGTTTCATAGACATCAACATAAATTAGTCTAATTTGCATACTAAACATGTAAATTGGCCTGAATTTACATTGCAGTGCCGAGCTCCACCATATTGACTCTCCAATAGCAAATATATGTGGCAAATCTGTTATGTTACCACATACATCAAAAAGTAAAGAAAAAACTTTATCAAATAATTACTGCTTATAAAGAGGCAAATTAACATGTGGCTATCATCCTTTAAAGGTCACTTGCAATACATTTTGAAGTGTAGTGCGCATTTAATGATACTATTGCATGACTGGTAATTATGGTCAAGTGTTTGCAGTAGTTTGACATATGGTGCTGTTTATTGCAATTTTAATTAATGATTAATAGATCATTGCAGTAGTTTATGATTATACATACATGTGAGAATGGTTATTGCAGTTGAGAATTTGTACTGTGCAGAGGACAGAAATGCACGTTTAAAAATCAAAGTTATGTTTTACTACTGTCAGTGTGAAAAGAATACATGGCAATGGCAATAATTACTTTCAGTACTGAATAAACTGAAGTTGTACACTTTACATAACGTTTCTGTTTGCTTATTTATTTACTTCTGTTGGTGGTAGGAATAGCCGACCAATGATTTATAGTTTAACTAATGTTCTCCTCCTGACAGTGGTGCAACAATTGTTTGACTGTAGCCCTTTTATTTTTTTTTTTTTTCCCTTGTAGCACAAATGGAGAATAAAGGATCCAGACATATGGGAAACTAGTTTTTGGTAAAGGGGTCCCAGACAAGCAGAGAGTAGCAAAGCATGAAGCCAAGAAGTTGATGAAATCAATGTGGTTGGAGGTAAAAACAGATCACAGGTACACTGCAAGAACAGGGCAAATGATATGGTACGATGTGCTAGAAGCAAGGCCAGAGAGAATGCAATTTCCAGGACAACTATGGGAGGGGGGCACTGAATCTTATTAATGTAACACCAGATGATGAATTCCTTCTGTTCATCCATGGGTATGACTATGAAATAGATGATGGTGCAACTGGAATAGCTGCAACAGAATTCACATTTATCAGCTCCTGAAGGCTGGTTTAAAATGTACACCTTTTAAATAGTTAAAATTGAATGGTGAAAAACAGTGTTGTAATTAAATATGTCACAAGTCGTTATTATTATGTCAGCCTTGTACATCAGAAGTTAATGAAAATGAAGGCAGACTTCATGGTAAGTGTTCACTCCCCCACCCTTTCCCCATAAGCATGCTATACTGAATGCTTTTGCGCTGCTATTAATGTGTTATAATGATTTCTTTTACAGACTCAGCATCAGAAACAAACAGTTCAGGGGCGTGGCCAAGATGCCAGTCTGATAGCAGCAGAAATCCATAGCTCTGCTTAGATTTTTATATCCTGGCAGGAAATATACTTTAATTTTTAGAAAAATCTAACTAAAAGTATACTAAAAGTTAGAGTATAATAGACTATTATTTTCTAAAAATTAATTAATACATAGTCAGAATTTTTTAATTATTCCTGTCAAGATGTTTTCTACTGGCGATCTCAAGATGAGCAACTCGAAGAACCCACACCAGAAGAGTGCAGTGAAAAAAGAATTACATCTCATAATAACAAACAACCAAGAACTGTCAGTAAAAATGGACAAATTCAAAAACAAAATGGATATTATCAAACAAGAATGCAGTAAAAAATGGGAACTCCTCAATGGAATAGTAAAAAAAAAAACAATCTGAACAGATTCTTGCCTTAGAGGAAACAGTAACTGACCTAGATACTATAGTAACAGAAAATGAACATTACAATGAATTTCTTCTGAAACAAAACACCAGGCTGACTGAGAAACTGGAAGACCTTGAAAGTAGATCAAGGAGGAATAACATAAGAATATATGGAATACCTGAGAAAGAAGAGGGTGCTAACATGATTCAGTTCCTCAATAAATGGTTTTCATCAGCACTAAACATGCCTTAATCCCTTTCTTTTGGAATTGAGATGGTTCATCGGTCCCTGGCAAATCCAGCTTCATCTCCGAGTTCATCTAACCCCAGGTCTATTATAGTTAGATTTATTTCCACACAAGACAAGGACTTAGTGCTGAAATCAGCTTGGACTAATTTCCCTATCAAGATGGGTGAAAAAGTTATTCATTTTGACAATGACTACACTTCTATAGTTATATCCAGAAGAAAGGAATGTGTTCCTCTAATAAAGTCCTTGAAAAAAGCAAATATTAAAGCTCAAATTCTTCTCCTGCAAGAAAAAAAATCACCTTGCCAGAAGGAGTGAAATTTTTTGATTCCCTACATGAAGCAGTAGAATTTATCCAAAAGAAGAAAATAATGTTGGGAATAAAAGAAACGGAATGGTCATCCCAGAGCTTGAAGAGACAGGCAACAAAAAATGTATGGTCTGTGAAGGAAGGCTCAAACAAAACTTAGAAACTAAAGGACAAATGAATAAATTCCTTCTAATTTTAAATGCTTTGTTTTATGAATCATAATATATTTGATTCTAGAAAGTCTCTATGCTGTAAGGTAATGTGAATCATTTTTATTATTAACTTTCTCTTTTCCTTTCTATATCTACTTCTAATTACATATAGTACTAAGTATTTAAATAACATTTTATCTCTCTCTATATTCTTTCTTCCTGATCTTTTTTTGTTATCAGTGTTCTTTTTCTCTCTTTTCCCCATTATAAGTACTTTACATGCTTTTCCCTTTTAAATAACTACAAATGATGTATATCTTCTAATTCTTCAGTAATAGTATAATTTGACTTAATACCAAAGTGCATTTTTTCAACCAAAGTGCATTTTTTCTAGTGAGTCAGTTTTGGGGTAACAAGGTATTTTTGATTAGTGTTTCTAGCTAGATGTTTTAGACTCTTTGTTTAGATACATTTAAACATTAATACAGTACATTAATGGTGTTTTATAGATAGGTAAATATATGTTTTATATATATATATATATATATATATATATATATATATATATATATATATATATACTAGGTTCCTTTTTCTCTCTCCCTCAAATTCTGGAGTGGTGGTGCTGCGGTAGCATTGTAGCCTCACAGTAAGACGTTGTCCTGTTCGATTCTCAGCTAAAGCGTCTTCTGTGTGGAGACATGCTTGAATGGGCGTACCTTCGTTGAAGGTTGTGTGTCAGAGCTGGCAACCCAGCATGAAAAAATCTACTGCCAATCATTAGCGGACCAGAGTTCTGCTGTGTTGACCCCTAACCAGGAAAAGCCGAAAGACACAACAACAACCAAAGTGCATTTTTTCTAGTGGGTCAGTGGTGGGGTAACAAGGTGTTTCTGATTAGTGTTTCTAACTAGATGTTTTAGACTCTTTGTTTAGATACATATAAACATTAATACAGTACATTAATGGAGTTTTATAGATAGCCAAATATATGTTTCATATATATATAATATATATACTAGGTTCCTTTTTCTCTCTCACTCTCTTTCTGGCCTGGTTAACTGGTGGGTAAATGATTGAAATGGTATAATATGATTTCTGATTTGAGGCAGCTGTTGTTACTTCTAAATAGTTGTTTGTAAATGAAAGGGTTAATTTTTTCATGATGTTGATGTTTTGTGAGGAAGCTGGTGGTCTGTGTGACTGTTCTCATTATGGAGATTCATGACATGCACTGACAAGGCAGCTCCTGAGTTTTTTTTTTTTTTTGCTTTCTGTAAACTCTAAAAGCTTCAAGATCTGAATTTCCCACCAATCATTAGCGGACCGGAGTTCCGCTGTGTTGACCCCTAACCGGGAAAAGCCGAAAGACACAACAACAACCAAAGTGCATTTTTTCTAGTGGGTCAGTGGTGGGGTAACAAGGTGTTTCTGATTAGTGTTTCTAACTAGATGTTTTAGACTCTTTGTTTAGATACATACAAACATTAATATAGTACATTAATGGTGTTTTATAGATAGCTAAATATATGTTTTAAATATATGTATATATATATATATATATATATATATATATATATATATATATATATATATATATATATATATATATATATATACTAGGTTCCTTTTTCTCTCTCACTCTCTTTCTGGCCTGGTTAACTGGTGGGTAAATGATTGAAATGTTATAATATGATTTCTGATTTGAGGCAGCTGTTGTTACTTCTAAATAGTTGTTTGTATATGAAAGGGTTACTTTTTTTATGATGTTGATGTTTTGTGAGGAAGCTGGTGGTCTTTGTGACTGTTCTCATTATGGAGATTCATGACATGCACTGACAAGGCGGCTCCTGAGTGTTTTTTTGCTTTCTGTAAACTCTAAAAGCTTCAAGATCTGAATTTCCCACCAAAAATGTTTTTTTTTCCCTTCACTAGAGACAACTTCTGCTGTGCATGATCCTATTTAGATACTTTTTAACAAGTTTATGAAGCTGCAGCTTGAGAAAACAACAGTGATGACATTATTTGACCTTTTGAACTTGTTAAATGGTTGTACTTAGAATTATTTTCTCTTGAAATTATGTTATCCTTCACTAGATACTTTAAATAGTAAATAATTAGTTCTGATAAAAGTGTTTAACTCCTTTGAAAATGCTTATGTTTCCTTATAGATCCATACATTCTGCAGATTCAGTGACACTATTAGTAACTAAATGACATCAAGTGAACTAGGAGCTGCATTAGAAATCTCATCATGCATATTAACATCAGACATGTTATATAACTAAACCTTTAGTAACTAAACAGAGGGTTGTGAGGCACCTTTTCTCTCTCTCTCTCTCTCTCTCTCTCTCCCCTTCCTGATGAAAGACGTCAACATGGATATTGTTAATACATATGAGTAATATGTGTATAATTGCAAAATATAATAGTTATGTTGTAATAAGTATTTTATATATATATATATATATATATATATATATATATATATATATATATATATTCAACAGATACTTACTTGAAAAATGTTAGATAAATGACTGACAAAATAATTAAATTATCTGATGTTTCTAGAAAAGTTTTGGAAATAATGACAATCTTCTTAACATTCAGCTTCTAATGTTTATACATACTTTGATCTGATGTATATTTATGACATATCTATGTATTACAGGTGCTATTATCATATGACATATTTATATAGCTTCAGATATATTGGACACTCTCATTTTAATGTATATTTCATGAATTCAGATTTCTTTAGTTGATTTCATAGTGCTTTTCTTTTTTGTTTTTATACTATATTCTAAGCAGAGATTGATAATTTGTGTTGTTTGGTATTGGAGAGGTGGTGGATGGGTGGTTTAGTTCATTTTTTAACTAAACCAGAAACTTTATGTTTCATGTATGTGTTTGTAAATAGTTTTGGGTATTTGAAAGTAGCGCTTAATACACATTATACATCCATGATAAGTAAGTTTTCAGTAGATTTCAAGTCAACACGGAAGAAAGATCTTTCAGTTAGTAATAACATAAACATTATAGTCAATGGCTTACAAATGTTTGTCATTAAATATTAATGGTTTGAACAATAATGCCAAAAGAGCTGGTTTGACTAAATATATCAAAATGCATAAAGCCCAGATCATCTTTTTCCAGGAAACCCTTCTGTTAAAAAAGATCTACAAAAATACTCATTCAATGGCTATACCATTCTGGATGGTTCATGTTTTAAGACTAAGAGAAGGGGCACTCTTATTTTATGGAAAAATACTTATACTATGCCAAGAATTATACATACAATTTCAGATAAAGATGGGATGCTAAGCATGTTTTTTGTTTTGAAAATCAATAGGAAGTATTATACTTTGATTTCTACATACTGAATACCTGAAGACTGAGTACTAAACATGTTGACAAATATCTGGACCTGATTACTTTAAATGCAAAAGGAGAAATTATAGCAACAGGTGATTTTAACTGCCTATTATCAGGCAATGATACTTCTAAAAATGGTAAAATACAACTAATATCTTAAGCCAAGAAGTTAAATGACTTTACAAACCAGATGAACCTTAATGATATACATGGTCTAAGAGAACATTATTCCTTATTCTATACTCACTATTCATATTGGTTTGGTACACAGACAAACATTGATAAGGTCTTTGTATCAAATAATGTATACTCTAAAATAAGTGACGTATCTATAATGACTTGTCCACTTCCGGACCATAATGCTACAAACTTTACATTAACTACACAAACAGATGATGTAAGACTTCTACAGAGAATCCTTGCTTACATAACTAAGCTAAATGACTTTAGGGAATGGATAATGAAATAAATAGACATGTTTATGGAAACAAATGATAATGGTGAAGTGACTGATACTATACTATGGGACTCCTTTAATGTTTATAAAAATATGGTAGAATAAAATCTTGGAACCTAAAAAAAAAGGAGAGAGTGGGATCAAGAACTTTTAGACTTACAAAAAAAATAGACAAGATAAAAATGGACACAAAAGCAAATAACAAAGTAGCACATAATGAAATTACTAAGTTAAATCAAAAATACTTAGAAGTTCTGAATCATAAGGTAGCCATAAACCTAAAAAGAATTGAAATTACAACCTTATGCTGTAAATCCCAAATATCTACATAAAATAGTGGTAAGATCCAAAAAAATACACAATCAAAATTTTATTAATGAGATTAAATATAAAAGTGATTGTTCAGTTAAGAGTACATCTAACTTAATGGGTATATTAGAAGTATTCAAAAACTATTATACAGATATAAATAATAACACACCACTTTTGGAGACAGATAATGTAATAAATACTTTTATTCAAGAAAATATAACTACTAAGGTTTCAATGCATCAAAATAACATATTAAATAAACAAATAACACTAACAGAAGTGAAAGAGAAAATAAAACATTTAAAAGATAATAAAGCTCCAGGACTGGATGGAATAATTCCTTAACTATATAAGATTTTTCCTGAATATACAATAAAGAAAATAATGACTGCCTTTACTATGGTTAAGCAAAAATGTATAACATCCCCGTCGTGGAAATACTCAGTTATCTCCCCCATATTAAAACAAGGTAAGGACCCCAAATCTTGCGATTCATATATGCCAATTTCATTACTAAACACAGATTATAACATTTTCATGATAATACTAGCTAATAGGATAAAGAAAATATTACCTAATCTAATACATAATAATCAGACAGGGTTAATTCTTCATAGAAAAGTGCTGGATAACATTATGAAATTACTATCATTAATAGACATAGCATGCAAACACAAAAACAACTATTATCAACCTAGACATAAAAAAAGCTTTTGATTCTATTAGCTGGTCTTATCTACAAAGATTTCTGACTGGTTTTGAATTCTCAATTCTCCTCATATTTTGTAAACTTATTAATGAAAATTTACAGTGGGGCACAAGCTTATTTGAAAATTGGATCATGTCTATCCTCAATTCTAGAAATCCTCAAGGGAACTAGACAAGGTTGTCCTTTATCACCATTATTGTTTGCTCTTTCAGTGGAACCTTTTGCTACATATATCAGAAACAAGCAACATACAAAATGGCTTTCACATTAATAAGGACTATTGTGCAAAGATACAGTTATTTGCTGATGATATGTTGTTAACGTTGGGTGATACTGATGGTTCTTTGCATGATGTTATAAATACCTTAAGCAAGTTTGAAAAAAATTCAGGGCTTAAATTTAATCATAATAAATGCAAAACATTACTAATTAACAAAAAAGATAAAAAAAAAAAAACTAAGAGAGAATAGCCTGTTTAATTGGGAGAATGATGCATTAGAATATTTGGGTGTCAGTATAAAGACTACATGGAAAGAATCTGTTAAACTAAACTGCAATAATTTAATAACCACCATTAGTGAACTAATCAAAAGATGGAACAAAATTTTCTTCACAATAGAGATTATGCTCTCTTTAATAAAAATGATAATTTTACCTAAAATTTTGCTTTATATACAGTCATTGATGCTAGCCCCTCCCAAAAACGTATTTAAAAATTAGATTCCGTGCTACTTAAAGTTTTTTAAAACAAGGATTGCATATAAATGGCACGTTAACACTTGGGATTGTAATGGGATAGCATTCCCTAGCTTAGATCTTTATTTCAAATCAGTTATAATTAATGTAATATTACATTGGATCACACTTACCTATATATCTGGCGGGAAAAATGATACATGAGATTCCTATAACTGATGTCAGAACTATAGAAAATCAATTTAAGAAACGATATGGAATAAGTAGAGTTAATTGGCTTTTACGTGAATTTTGTTTATTTAATAAGAAGTTTGATCAATTTTCTTATGGGATTAATCAAATATTTAATAACTTTAAAAATATAATTGATTGTAATTACAACATTAAACAATTTCAATTTCTTATATTCCCTATAGCATACTCCCCTGATTGCCTAGATTCTTACATCAATGCAATGCAAAAATTAAAGGAAAATAACTTGATATTCTGCCATCAGTTTATTAAAAATAAAAGTATTAAACCACTAAACTCTCTTTAGTGTAGTTTTGATAATAGCCAAGACGGTTGTTTATACACTCATTACGGCAGTTTATAGAAAACAAAATGAGAGTATCAATCAACCTTGAGACTGAATCTATTCCTAGTTTGATTCAGCTTTTTATTAGGTGTCTTGAAAAGACAGATAATCAAAAATGAAGTCTCTAACCTATCTCTAAGATACTAAGAGATGACACTCTAAAGTTTGATTCAGATTTTTAGATTTACTATTAAAAGATTAATGGATAACAAATATCTGATGAATCCAAGAAAAAAAAATGTTATTGAATTCTACATATGGTACCTCTTCTTCATTATATTGGAGATTGTATAAATGGAAATTTATGAATAGGAGTTTCTATACTCCACATAAAATAAATCTTATACTCAAAAACAGTGAAAGTAAATGTTGAAATTTGATGAATTACTAGAGACCAACTGGGTTCACATGTTCATTGAATGTAGAAATGTTCAATACTGGAAAGACTTCAAATATTTTGCAAATGCTTTATGGTCTGATAACTGTCATATTTCTAACTCAGTAATCATATTTAATGTTCCTATACCTAATGTAATACCTAAATCTCAGATTTAGTTACTCTGGTCAATTCTTGCAATTGCCAGAAAAGTTATTACTTTGAACTGTAAAAGTAAACAAGATTTGATGTTTAAAGATTTTATTAATTTAGCAAAAGTTGTTTGTAAAAAAGAACAGCAAACCATTATTATAGAACTCATAACATTACTTATAAAAATATAGCATGGCAAAAATTGGAAAACCTTTTGAACAAATACTAATAACTTCTCATGGATAAAATGATTGTTTATCATGGATTAATGTAAATATTGTAAATAGTTTTGTTATTGTTTTATTGTATTTGTTATATTACATTTGTGTATGTTTATAATGAAAACAAAATAAAAATGTTTTTAAAAAAAAGAAACAAACAGTTCAGCTCTACCAATAAATATGGATGTTGTCAACAGTAGAACAGGTGTTGCTGATTATAATGATGATGATGACAATTATGATAATGTAGTTATACTTATAAGGCAACCTGACCAAAGTAGCAAGCAGTCTTCCAGTGTGATGGCAGGCTGTCTCTCCTCACAACATGTTAGTAACTCTACAGAAAGTGACAGTGCATCAGGGAGTAAAACACAACTGACATTCCACTCACACTTGTTCAGTGGGAACAAATCTCCACATCTATTCCACATACAGTAGAACAGTTTGAAGATAAATGCAAGCAGTCTGAGGCCACATTATCCACAGTGACAGCATCACAAAAAGTTGCCAGATGCAAGTACTGCTGGGCACAAGTAGTTTTGGCCTGGCCAAAACAAGCAACTCTGTCCTAGAAACAGCAAAGCTCACTGCAACAGATAGCATTTTCACCATTTGCTACTATGATAGACTTGGTGATCCTTCTCTTTACATAGTGGATCTGCAACAAGCACATGAAAGCAGGAGAAATTGGCTATGAATTGCAAATGGTGTAAAATTGTCTTAATTAGCATACATGCCACTCCTCATTTCCATCTAGTTATCAGTTCATTTGCATATCTGCATTCAAGGACCCTGCAAATTTGTGTAAATGGCCTCTATGAATCATGGCTTAGTTGCACCTGTTCAAGCTCACCCACAAATTCCTTAACACATTTGTGTAAATGATTAGAAATACTGGCCAAACTTTAAAAAAACTCTCTGAATGGATCAGCAATAACCCAGGTAAATGTATATGTAATGTCTTTAACAGTGTAATTGCACCATTAACACGTTTGTTTAATAACATGCTGCGACTTGAAATAGTACCTAAGAACAGGCTCCACCCCTTAACACTGCCAGTGTGAAAGGGAGATAATAAAAAAGAAACAAGAGTTTGATCATAGACTAATGAATCTCAGTATAGTATCATAGAAACATATTTTGATAGATGTTTCCTTACTCACTTTGTGATGGATAACATCTATATACCCTCACTGGGTCTTGCACATTATGGATTTATAAAAGGAATATCCTGTGTGATATTCCAAATAAAGTTCTATGAGACGTTCTTTAAATTATTAGATCAAGAAAAGCAGTCTAGTGATCCATACTGGTGTCACTAAGGTATTTTATACCTTATTATATAATCTGGTTATATTAAATCTTTATTATTAAGGTATACACCCATACCTTAATAATTGGATTAGAAACTGGCTAAGCAACAGATATCAAAAGGCTATAGATCAGGACATGAGATAATTTTGGATATGTACTAACAGGACAGCCCCCCCCCCCCGGGCTCCTTACTGAAATCATCTCTTTAATATTGTAGTCTATACTCTGACAATGGCACATATATATGGATTTCGAAATATGCTGATGACAGTAAATAGGGTTAATGATAGACTCAAACAACATTAAAGACTTAAATTACTTTCCAGAACTGGGACAACAGTTTAGGATTAAGGTTCAGTGCTAAGCAACAATTGCAGATCTGAGTGGTAATAGTTCATTCAGAAATGAAGCACCATATCCCTTCAGTGACCTCCGCAAAGAGAAAAGACAGGAATAACTCAGTTGTTGAATGATAAAAATTAAATATATAACTCTTAAAGAATCCGCTAAGGATAGAAAATTAAGTAAAAATCATAGTTAATTTCATTAACATGCTTAGCACTTTCACCTTCTATCTAAAGGCATCATCAGAGATAAGAAATAATCAAGAGACAGGTTTTAATTACTGAGTATCACACAGGAGTAACCAATGAATTAAATGTTCTGTTAATGACAAGGAAATGTAGCTTCTTAAGATTTAAAGTGCTAGTGCTCTGTCACACAAACCATAGTTATTAAATATACTTCAAATAGCACAATCTACAAATATTTAAAATTATAATTAAGAATATGTGCAAAAATGTTTAAAAATATATGGAAAATGTATAAAAAATGTATATAAAATATAATTAAAAATTAATTAAGGTAGCTTCAAATACAGATTGCATAAAATTAACACATCTTTAAACTATTAAAGAGTTTCTGCTCTCCTTTTAATTAATTAATTAATTAATTAATTAATTAATTAATTATTGACATTTGTTAACCGGGTTGGTCCAGCTGGGCTTGTGGCCCATTTTCAGTGGTGACTCAAGGAGAAACGCTCCATACACAAACAATTTAGCAGTAATTAAAATATATGAGTCAAAATAATTGCAAAAAAAATGTTATACAGCAAGTTAAAGAGACAAAGTATAATACATGTGCAAAGGATTATACACATAATACCCCGGATTTACTAATCTTCCATGCAGGACTAGCTTAGGCCTGCATGGAAGTGACAGTTTAGGAGCAGGACAGCAACACACCATGCATATTAATGATGTGCGCTACCCAAGCTCCTAGGCTTACATGGAGCATGTAAGAGTGCCATGGGTGTGTCTAAGAGCAGAGCTGTCAGAATAAACATGCCCCCAAGAATGTAGAACAGCAGAAAGGTGAATACAATGAGCGAGACCACTCACAGGTGACCACATATCCTCACCAAAAGTCCCTCTTGTGTATAACAGCAACAGAATTTATAAATAAAACGAAGAAACCTTTTTTTTTTTTAAACATCCAATTACAGCTAAACCGTAGATGAGTGGGTGTGCCCATCGCTTAGCTACGGTTAAAGCAGCTTAAAAGGCTGAAGAGGATAACAAGGAAGATATATGCAAATGAAGCAGCAGCATAATAGTGTAGTGGGCAGAGCATTCACCTTACGAGCAGGCATTCCTGGTTCGAGTCCCATTGCAGCACATCCAATTTTACATGGCAAAGCACATTATGACCAATATTTTTGTTGCATAACCCACTAAATAACATATATTTATGAACTGGAGTACTGCAGTAAATGCACATGTGAGGTGTCAGTGTCATAATGAATAAGGCACTAGTAAGCAGGTCTAAGCACCAATAAGCAGTAGTAAGCATATGTAAGCACTAGTTAGCGAGTGTAACCGCATTTGCGTGGTGGTAAGCAATGCCTACACTGGCTAAGCAATTCTCAAGCTAACTCTCTGTAAGTAGATGTAACGGCAGGTTAGCAGTACTTACAACTGCCCAAAAGTGCCTTAATCACTCTGTAACCAACCGCCCTTGTTCTGCACATCAACAAAATAAACAGCCTTGCAGGTCTCAAACCCAGGACGATATACACCATAGTCCCAGTAGTTATCCATGACAACATCACAAAAGTACAGAAAAAATGAGGTAGCAGCAAACAAGTCCTCACCATAGTATAACCAAATTGAACCTATGAAAGGCATCAGTATACAGTCATATGTGCCATAACCCACTACATAACATAAATATATGAACTGGAGTACAGCAAGAAGTGAGGTGTAATTGTAATAGAGTGTTGAAGTCCCCAATAAAACACAAGGACCCCACAGAGTGTACGTGCATATCAGTCAGGGATACCAGGCATACATATAAGTTGTAATGAATAATAACACAATGCCAAAAAGGCATTATAATGAAAGTCTAATGTAAGCAATGCTAAGCACTGAATGGGCCAGCTTAGGAGGTGTGAGCAATGTGTCGATCAGCTAACTCATTGTGCCCAGTGATAAACCCCTTTAACCAATGCCAAACTTAGGTAAGCAGGGTAGCCCATAGTTTAGCCTTTTCAAAACCGGCCAATCATGGAAAAGTGTGAAATCGGCCCTACTTAAACCCAAGAGGCAGGAATACATCTCATAACTGGTTGTAGCTTCCCCTTGCAGGCACTATTGCAGTAAGGGGAGAAGGAGTGTGCTTCTGGGTGCAGCGCTGGTGCATCCAGGAGTCCAAGGTCATGGCAGGACTCCCAGTTAAAGACCATGCACAGAGACTGCTGCAGGGCCAGTACCAGGGCTCCCAATATAAACGGGGGCCTAGGACCATCTCACCCACAACCTCAGCAGTGCCACCGGCATACTCTGAACTGGTGAGGAGGTCATGCACCACTATGCCGACCTGAAGCGGTGGAAGGGGGACCTCTTGGAGGAGTGGCTCAAAGAGGCTAGAGCATCAGGGGTTGTGCCAGACATGTGTACGTATCACTCCAGTATGTGTGTAATAATTGCCAGCTCAGGTATATCATGGGTAGGTATGGCTAAATATTCCTCTTATGTCCCCCACAGCTGCAACAGAGCGGGCCGCAAAGCAGGAGGCTCACATCAGCTGCATAGCAAGGTTGCGACGCGAGGCAGGTCAGTAATAATCATGCTTTTACTGTCATAGGAAATAAAAATAAAGAGTAGTAAATTAATTGCTAGTATAAAACTTGTATTGTTCAAGGCAAGTACTGCATACACTAGAGAATATGGCAGAAAGAGTCTCCTATTGTTTGTATATCAATAAAAGTGTAATATCCTGACAAAACACATCTAACTGCTGGACTGCATGTGTATATTCTGATATCATATGGTAATGCAGATTTGCAATAATATAATAGTACTGTTGTATTAAGCACTGTTACCCACACCATGCACCATAAATTGAATGTGTAGGAATGCCTGTATATGACAGGTGTAATCCCCAGAGGCAATTTAGTACAACTGAGAGACACATAGACAGTAAACAGGGAAAATGCAGACAACAAAAACCAAATAGCACATGCAGATGTGAACTGTTGTTTATTTCACACACACAGCCACGGTTCGAATCCTACCACTTTTAGCAGTCTGCATACAGAATCATACCCCACAACTGTACAGATATGTCCAGAATGTCTATTAAAGTGGCCCATATCTATTGCCTATCAACCTGTCCCCCTGGGAAATCAGTGGGATGATCCCAGACATATAGGCAGCAAGCAGGAAATACAACTGATTGACACACATCTATGGCAACAAACCTGGCACACTAGCAACTCCCCAATACCTTATTTGACTAAGAAGCCATGTATGTCCCATTTACACCCCAACTTGTTAAGCTGTGATCAGAGTGTGTACAGAATTAGAGTGAGATGTATGTGCATAATAGTAATGTGGAACTTGGTCATGTGTGTAGGAACATTCAGGTAGTGCTAACAAACATTCCTCCCACAGGTCTGTCAGATACCAACACTGTGCCCAGAAATACAAGAATGATATGCAATTGCTCTGAATAATGAGGTATTACACGTCACTGTCACCCACACTGCCCTACAACATATAACTGTCTAGGAAATCTGTAAAAGAATGTTGTTATACAAGGTCAGAATGCATAAGCACAGGGGATTAATAAGGCAGAAAGCAGATTGGAGATATACAGCAATATAGGTTCATAGGTTCATAGGTTGGTACCGGGCTATCTGCCCTAAGGCATATATTAGCCCAGCCATGTTGTGCGGTATTCACCGCCCCTTTAGTAGTTCCCTACACCATTGTACTAGCAGCTAGTACCCGTGGCCCCTATCTAGTAGTGCTATTGGTGTGATCCCCGGTATGAACTTTCTGTTACCCATCCACTCATCAAGGTTCCTCTTGAAGAGTGATAGTGAGGGGCTCTGTCTTATGTAGATCGGGACCCTGTTCCATAGTAAGGGAAGTCTCTGCGAAGGGAATCTATCTCTCCAGCATGTTCTATTCATTGTTGTGTTGAGGTTTATATCCCTAGAGCGTGTAGCTTGAGTAGATTTGGTTTTGCTAAGATGGAGCATGTTCAACAATTCTGTATCAATATAGCAGACACAACTGTGATGGACAGTGTTTAAGTTGTAGCAGACACATCCATGATCTGAATCCTGGGAGTGGAATTAGACTACATACAGATTCGTAACCCACAACTGTACACATGAGGCCAGAATGTCCAGTATATGTGCCCACATCTGCTGCCTGTCCCCCTGCCCCCCTGGTAAGTCTGTGGGATGATCCCAGATGTGTAGCCAGCAAACAGAGAATACAAGTGATTGTTAACCATCATGAGAACACAACTGTCACTGTAGCAACCCCCAAAACTGTTAGGAGAGTAATATTTCAAGTATGTCCTATCTATACTCTCATGTTGTCAAGCTGTGACATGAGTTTGTACAGTAATAGAGTGAGATGTATGTGCATAATACTAATTTGTAATCTGGAACTTTGTGTGGCAACAGTCAGGTAGTGCTATCAAACATTGCTCCCACAGGTACGTCAGATACAGACACTGCTGAGAAATACAGACCAATATAACCTGTACTGGTATTGTCCACCATGGTATTGTAGGGGATTGTGAGTGTTGCAGTTCCTCTGAATAATAAAGTATCACTGGTCACTGCCGCCCACACTGTGCTTCATAATATAACTGTGTAGGAAAGCATGTATATGTGTGTCAGGTCACTAAAGGTGGAAGAGGGCAATATTCCAGATATGTCCAGACATACCAGCATGTGGTCAACACATGGCCAGAGTCTGGGCAGAAAGAGTTTGATAGCATAGTGCAAAACATAAGCCAGGAATCCGGACATATGTGTACAAACAGTTAGTCAGTGTTAACAAACATTCCCTCCACAGGTATACCAGGTAAGAGATGTATACTGCAGGTAAAACCAGCTCATGTGTAATGATGATGACAGCCATTTCACTGTCCACAATAATCCTATAGGGTAGTGTAGTAAGACTTGTAAGGTACAGATAACAGCACTGACTAGGAAAGTAATGTGAACTACAGGAATATACTACTTGTTAATTGAAATCTTTCTCCCCCCCACCTTATCTCCAACAGTTATCAACATACCCACCCCAACTGGTATGTACTGACTCTGATAATGTTCAATTGTTTGATAAATATTTTAATGGTTCCCATGTATGTGCCATATTGAATTATTCCAACATTATTGGCATAGTGCCATCAATGTACCTGCATGCTGTTCTTATTACCACTGTGGTTCCATATATGCATGTGTTTTGTTTGCTATGCAACTGTTCTGTATCTGGTGTCTGGGTTAGTGGGAATATCTATGCATGCTGTTATACCTAACCCTGGAATGTGTTGACTGTTACTAACCCATATATGATGATGAAATCTAAACAGTATAGCATGCTTGGGAAGGCCGGTCCCAGCGGACCCACCTGTCCCACCTCAGCTGGCCATGACACGGCACCAGCATGTCTGGGGCCCAACCCCAGACCTCCCTGTCTGTTGGTCCTGCACAACATTCAGGTGGAACTGCCTCAGGGAATGGGGCTCGCCCCTTCTGGGAGTGGGCACGGAAAGGCACCTGTCACCCATTGCCAGGTCAGGGTTGTGGTGCATGGAGCGATCAATGAGCAGTTCGGTGATCTTCTATGCCAGCTAGAGGGCCGCATAGATCGATTAGAGAGTCAGCCTGGCTCTGCAGATCAGCCCCCAGTACAGCCACCTTTGGGGCTGTGAAGGTGCAGTGGTGACTGCCCATGGGTGGGGACCTCAGTCCCACTGTTATCACTAGGGAGCTTGTAGGCTTCCAATATCCCAGCATCCCCCCATCAAGGTGTTTACCCCCCACATGTGTCATATACTGCCCCTGTATACATCTTGTGTGTCTTGTCTGTTAACTTACCCAAACTACCTCCCCAAATATACCTACTACCCCTCCCCAACATCCCACTCTCACCTGAAAACAAAAAGGGCAATCTGTTCCCACAAAAAAATTTTGCCCGATACATAGCTGCCCATTTTGCAAATGTGTCCACTGGACACATGTAATCTGGTCTAATTGGCATCACAACTTATTATTGTTGTCCTCACCCCTCTCCCAGGTGTTTGAGTGTCCAAATCTACCTCCAAATTCAGTATATATGCACAGTTGTTGCTGTAGAAGAAATGGGCAGCTATGGACCTTTCCTATACCCTTCCTGCACATCCCTAGCTATTTTCCCTACTGTCTCTCCCTCTTTGTGCCCCTGTTTCACCACTTTCCTATCGACCCTTTTTTTCTTTTCTTTTAAATAAATTAGTGCGTGGGTAAGCAGTAGTAAGCACTTTTAAGCAGCAGTAAGCGGGTCTAAGTCTGTTTGTGCGAGGGTAAGCACTGCCTACACAGATCAAGCAATTTAGAAGCTGAGTATAAGAAACAGTTTACTCTCATATGCCCAGATATTATAATGCTGAAAATGCATTAGTATGACGTTAATGTTTGAATTACTTATGCTTGACAGACAGAAATGTAGAACACATGGTTTGCAGATGTCAAATTCAAGATTTTTGAACTGCTGCATATGAAAAGGTGAAGTCTACATTGTAATCCATTCTGACAACTGTAACGCACATTCAGATATCCGGACATTGCGACTCATCCGTTGAAAGCTATATACTGCTAAGTAGTATACCATATTGATGAATCAGTCTGTACATGATGATTACTAGTACTCTACCTTTCCAATGCAGGGACATTCCATTTTCTACTGCTGCGTGCAAAATATACATTAATGTGTTGTAAACAAGTCCTACATAATTATACCTCATGCATGTGAATAAAATATGCCACAAACAAAAATGCTGCAATACACCCACGTGTACAGTGTATTAGTCCTGATTGCTGTGCATATGGAACAGAGATTAGGTTTCCTGTAAAGAAAACTAAAATGAGCAATGTTTAGCCACTAGTGCAGTAAATCCCCTACAAGTGAATGTATCTTGTTTGGCCAGTAACCTTGCAAACACGTCTTCCTTTTCCTGTAAATGCCTCCTTTTAGGTGACGCTGGTGTACATACCTCTATTTGTGATCACAGGTCCTCCAAATGGTTCTGCTCGAGTTGGATACTTGCAGAACATCAATGATATACAACTTCTTTCTCCCTAACAGGATCTCAGATGCCTATGCCACCCTTCCACAGCATTCTGTGATCATGGAATACCTTGGGCGGTGGTATCTTGTTGATTCCAAAAGGTGATTTTGAATAATGGCGGTATTCCCTCAGCTGTTGAGCCCCTCATCCCACATCAACTAGGTTTGCCTGTTATGTAATTTTCTCTGAAGAAGGCACATAGTGGCTGTGTGGCCTCAGGCATGTCATTTTCTATACTCTCAAATGTAGGTATGACATCACTCGGGTTTAGAAAAGCAATCACTAGGATTTCTTTACATAATGCTGGAAATGTCCTACATCTGCTAAACTTGCTAGCCAAATGTAATCTTTGTATCTGTCTCCAAATTATCTGGCTTAAGTGAAACCAGCAACCTTTAGGGTTAGTATTTGGTATATGTCGCTGTATGGAATTCACAGCACCCTTCTCGAAATCACTTATGATGACATTTGGAGAAAGTGTCAATGAATATTGTTCACATAAGCGTTTCACATTTGTCCAAAATATATTATATGTAACCTCAGCTTTACTAGACAGTAACCCATATACCACAGGAATAATCTTTCTATATTCCACACCAAGAAGTGAACAATGTATAGTATACATTTGTTTGCAGTCTATAGTGTGTACAGGAAACGTACCATCCACCATGATATATTCTGCATGACATAACAGTTGTAAATTCTTCACAGTTGTTATAATAACAATACTGTTACACAAGCCACCATCACTGTCATGGTGAATGACAAAGCTGCCATTCTTTATTGGTAACATCTCGGGAGTAAATTCTTTCAAGGTGGTGAATCCCTTAAAAGTATCCATCTTCACTTTATTTCTGGACTTTATTACAGACTGCTTTAGAGCATGGGTATTGGGCAATTCTGTTGTAAGATCACTGGATGTACTTGCCAATACTTCTGACACAACTCTGCAGGGATCTTTGACCGAGTGCAGAGCTCTATGTTTAATAGCAGCTCTAACTTTACAAACATCTGGTTTCCTAGGGTCTGGGGCATGGTAATGTGCAGTGGGTTTCAACAAAACCTCCCCTTCTACACTACCCTCTGTCACACATCTACCCTTACACCTTTCCCTGTTTTATAGTACACAACACCAATAATTCCTATTCAATGATAACTTCTCCAGGTAATATTGGCAACTATGCATTTTATGTCCCTTCTGTGTCTCTATGGTAGTATACACTTCATTTATAGTCCCTGGTTGGAATATATCCGTTGCTGTTTCACTTACCTAAGGATGAAAATCATTCATGTCAGAATGTGCACAACTTTGCGGTCAATTATTGCAGAAATAATAACAGCAATGCTGTACATACCAGTGTGCCTCTTTCCATTCATTGCTTCCTGCTATACATGTCTACTGACTGCTTCTATGTGTTTGAGCCAGGAACCGGCCTCTGCCTGGGGACTGAGCATGCCATTTACAATATATGCATGCTATTTTGTGCGACTTGATGTTTGGTCGCATATCAACTTCGCGAATTGAAGTTGTGTGATTACATCCTTGTAGTCGATATTGTGGTGGTTGCATGAATATGGTTCGGTAATGTGAGTCGCATTTCTCAAATTCAGCATTACTATTTTCGAATATTGTCTGGTCGTACATGTGATAGTAAATCTAAGAAACTGTAACCAGAAGTTAGCAGTGCTTACCTCCATGCAAACCCGCTTACAACTGCTTTGAAGTGCCTTAATCACTCTCTATCCAACGGCCCATGTTCTGCCCAGCAACAAAATAAACAGCTTCTGCAAGGCTCGAACCCAGGACCCTGCACACCATAGACAAAGTGATTTCCACTAAGCAATGCCAAATATGCATAACTATCCGCTGTGTGGGGTGTTCGGATCCCAAGAATATATCAAAAAATGCTCTAAAAACACTATTTAATGAAAGAATAAAATCCGGTTAAGTGCTTTCATTTACATTATAGACTTCATCAGAACACCATTATTAATTCCATCCCAGTTTAAATACTGTCATAAACCAATCAACTATACGATGTAATCATTCAATTAATTCCTAATTGTGTAAATGCAGGTTCCTTAAAGTGCACTGTGCTTTCATTTAAACAAAATAACTCTATTTGATTAATTTAAAATTATATATTAAATAATTGCCCTAATGCAATATAAAAACACAAGCAAATACATACAATTACCAATGACCTATTGTTTGCTGAATGGGAAAGTTTTTTTCACAAACAATATGAGTGGATTGACAAGAACTGTAAAACGCAGTTTGATAGGAAATGTAAGAAATTAAAAAGGGATATGGACCAATACGAGAAACATCAGGAATATAGATGGGGTAATTATAAAGGAGAAATGGACAGGACATTTAAAGGACAGGAAAGATACGATCAAAGAGGTGTTGGATACAGGAATAAAGGACATAATGGTAGGAATAATAATAAGAAGAATTTTTTAGGGATAAAGAGGAATATATGGCATGGACAGGGACACAATGATCTCCAGAACACACGAATTGGAGAGAAACGAATTACCAAGGGATTTGGAAAAAATAGACAATGAATCAACTATAGTCAAACCTAATGATATACTTTTTAGTTTAGGAGATTTTAGTATATTTAGTTATACTGGTTTTAAATTGGAGAAAGAGCATTTTTCATTGTTTTCTAGGGGAATGAAATTCATCCCTAATACAAACTTGAATATTACTGATTATATAGTGGAATTCAAACAATACATGCAAAAGCTTAATTTAGCTTTATATTTCCAGGAAAATAGTAGGGCAACAATTAGAAAACCATTTAAAAAGGCTAGCACTTTTATTCCCCCTATGAATACTACTCTGGCCACCTTTGAGAAGGTCGTGACTGATGAGTTATATACATTTCATAATAAGTGTAAAAATAAAAAAATGAGATATAATTTAAGTAAAAATGAGTATGCAGTTTTAAAACAAATACAGGAAGATCACCAAATTTGGGTCATGAAACCCGACAAAGGGGGTGGGGTAGTTTTATATAACACACAAGAATATATTAATAAAATGCATACTATCTTTCTCAATTCAGGGAATTATGAAAGTTCATCTTTAAATGAAGTGAACATAGGACATCACAAGATAGATTTACACTTAGAAGAATTCCTTTTGGACAATAACATTGACCCTGAACTGTACAATTATTTAAGGGTTGAATTTCCAGTGCTAGTCACCATTGTAGGGATACCGAAAGTACAAAAAGATTTAGAAGATCCCCCCATCAGACCCATCATTTAGGGTAATAAATCCAAACCCTTTCCATTTGGGAAAGTGATAGATATATGGCTAAAGCCAATATATAAAAAGATATCCCATATTGTTATTGATTCATGGGATTTCTTGAGTTGGTTAACCCCTGATAAGTGTAAGGAAGGAATAATTTTTGTAACAATTGATGTAATTGATCTTTTTTCTTGCATCCCTGAGGAGGATGGCCTTAGAAAGTTTAGGAATAGTATACAAAATTACGCCGAACTCTCATGGGATAGAGTATTGTTAATATTAGAATTTATGGAAATTGTTTTAAAGTAAAATATATATTTTACAAAGGTAAATATTATAGACAAAGCAATGGTGTTGCAATGGGTGCAGCCTGTGCACCCATTTTTGTCAATCTAGTTTTGTTAAACTGGGAGGAGGAATGTGTATTCAAAAGCAAATGGTATAGTCTTATTAAATGTTACGTCCGGTTTTTGGATGACATTTTTATTCTATGGAATGGTTCTATGAATGACTTGGAGATGTTTTTCAAATATTTAAATTTATCCAGTGACTATTTGAAATTTACATACAATAGTGATAGAAAGGGTATATCGTACCTTGATACATACATATCCATAGAAAATGGTCAGTTTTGTTCTAAAATATACAGGAAAAGCACCTTCAGCAATGCATATTTACAATATTCTACTTGCCATCCTTACAGTCAAAATGCCAGTATCATAAAGGGACAATGTATTAGGGCAGCAAGAATGACCTCAGGTTTTAAAGACATGGTCAAGGAACTTGATTATATTGGGAGTATGTTTAGGAAAAGGGGATATCCTACTATCCTTATTGACAATACTATTAAATATGTAAAGGACGAGTAGGGTAAAAAATATAAACCCATATTAGGAAATAGAACTGAGGAAGTGGAAACTATGAATGGTAACACTTTAGACAATCCAAATCAGTTCCAACAGGCGTGTATATTGCAATATGGTATATATTTTAAGGACTTTTGAAACATAATTACAGACAATTGGAACATTATGAAAACAGATGAAAATATTTACACTGTATTAGGTGAGCAGCCTATATTTGTACATAAAAAAGGATTTAATCTTAAGAACAAATTTGAGATGAAGGTAAACAATAGTAGAAATAGGAAGAGAGTGGGGGGTACACACAAATGTGGACATTGTGTTTTGCCATTATGGAAGATGCTACTTTAAAACTGGAAGATATTAATCAAACTATACTAAGGTTTCAGAATGGGAATTGTCGGACACAACACGTGGTTTATTTAGCTAAATGTACAAAATGTTCTTGTTTCTTTGTGGGCAAAACCGACAGGTGTCTAAGGAAGGGAATATATGACCATTTTTATTACATTAGGAAAAAAGATATAACTAATGTGTTATATAGACACCTAGTCAAAAGCCCTTGTTGTGAAAAGTTTAAGTTTGCTATATTAGAACATATACCTGTCAACCCCAGAGGGGCAATATTAGTAAAAAATTAGGTGAAAGAGAAACTAAATGGCAAATATTATTAAATTCAACAGTACATCTGGGAATAAATGATGGTATATCCATCAAGCCCATTTTGGAATTAAAGGTATAACTTTACATAGATTTAGTAAAAGGATGAATTCCTTTATGGAATGGGTGTATATATATTTTTTTTCAAAATTTTTTAACATTTTTCAACATGTCTCAATGTTCTTTAACATAGTTATACTAGTAAAATGTGATTTTATGTATTAGCTTGTGTTTTTATATTGCATTAGGGCAATTATTTTATATATAATTTTAACTTAATCAAATAGAGTTATTTTGTTTAACCGAAAGCACAGTGCACTTTAAGGAACCTGCATTTACACAATTAGGAATTAATTGACTGATTACATTGTATAGTTGATTGGTTTATGACAGTATTTAAACTGGGATGGAATTAATAATGGTGTTCTGATGAAGTCTATAATGTAGATGAAAGCGCTTAACCGGATTTTATTGTTTAATTAAATAGAGTTTTTAGAGCATTTTGTGTAATATTCTTGGGATCCGAACACCCCACACTGCGGATTATTGTGTTTTAACCTTATTTGCTGTTATCGCTGGTTTTGGACTTAAATATGCATAACTCTGATGTTTTCAGAAACATATCATCCAGCCCAATCATACAACAGTACACAGAATGTATACCAACATTTAGATGTATGTGTGTGTGTAAATATATTATCTAAACAGACACACCATATCTATATATGCCTATATATGTGTATATATATATATATATATATATATATATATATATATATATATATATATATGCATATGTGTGTGTGTGTGTGTGTGTGTAGAAATATATACATATATAGAAATATATATGAACATATATACATGCAAATGCCTACATATATATATCTACACCTATATGTTTACATATACACAGCAAGTTACATATATGTACACAGATCTATATCTATGTAGGTATATACGGACATAGTTTTATATATATATATATATATATAAATATATATATATATATATATATATATATATATATATATATATATATATATATATATAAATATATATATATATATGTGTGTGTGTGTAAGCAAATATATATATATCTATATATATATATATATATATATATATATAGGTATATATGGCCATACATCTGTAGATAGCAATGGTAGATTAACAAAAACATACATGTCCACATGCACCGTTAACAGGGTTGAGAGGCCCCAAGCAATATACTTCTTGTACGAATAGGCATACCCCCTCACAGCCAAACACGTCTGCCCTGCAATACACTACCAACTGTTGTAGATCACATAACCAGGACCTGACATGACATGGGCACAAGGTGTTAACAGTACTACATCCCACATGTTTGATGTCATAGGATAAAACACCACACACAGGTTTGCAGAAATGGAATACCTTTATTTGTGTACTATTACACATGTATATGCCATGTCACATAGCTGTTCAGATACTGGCATCCATATCAACACAGTAATGCAACTGTGAAACAGTTATACTAATACAGGAGTCTGGAAAGGTCCACAACTGTTGCTGTCCAGGCCAAGCCCTCCAAATCGTACAATAGTGAAGACAGACTGGGGACAGGGTACCACACAATCAATAGTAAGTGATGCAGGTGTATAGTCCAGCAGCCTCTATCTACACTCTGTACACAATCACTAGGTGGTAAAGACATCAGTTGACCAAGTGGGATGTAACTTTTACATGCAAAGGCATAACTGACACCATCACAGGCACACTGGCAAACAGAACAGTCTGTATGGTAGGAGGCAGTAGGCCTGCAGTAACCCACTTTATGTAAGTAATGTCAAGATAGTTGAAATGTATGGTACTGTACATCCAGACACCTTAAGGCAGCTCAGCCCTGATACCCCCAACTTTTGTAACAGCTTAGGTTATGTATGGTGCACCCCCCTAGACTCAATAATACAGGGCCATGTACCACTGTTGCATACACTAGCCTCTGGAGTGCATATGGGCACACATGTATTGTGTAGGTGAAGCCCACATATATATAGGTTCATAGGTTGGTACTAGGCTTTCAGCCCTAGGGCCTATACAAGCCTAGCCAAACAATTCCCCAGATATTTCTTCCCACAATATTTACTCCCCTGGACTCCTGTCTAGCAGGGCAACTGACATGATCCTGGGATGAATTTTCTATCTCCCTTCCAATCATCAAGGTGCCTTTTGAAGAGGGCCAAGGAGGCACTCTGCCTGACATGTATGGGCAGTCTATTCCAGACAATGGGAGTCTCTGGGTCAGGAACCAATCACTCCAGCATGTTTTGTTCATTGTGATGACAAGGTTTAGATTCTTGGAGCATGTGGCTCTAAGGGATTGGGATTTCTTTAAGTGGACCATGTCCAACAGCTCAGGGTTTGACATGGCCTTGTATGTTAAACAGAGATTGCCTCTGAGTAGATGATATGCCACAGTGTATAGGTGGAGTTTTTTTAGACGGTCAGCATAGGGCATCTGCTTTAGGGCTGTGATTCTTTTAGTGAGGTATTTCTGTGGCCTTCCCAGCTGTTGCAGATGTGAAGTACATACCAAATGGAGCATTGTACTCTATAATGAGTCTAATGAGGGATGAGTACAGTGGGACAATGACATCCTTTTTTCTGGATGAAAAGCCCTTAGTGATGAGGTGTGCCACATAAAAGGATTTCCTGACTGTTGTGGTGATGTAGTTATTGAAGGTGAGACCACTGTCTACCTGTGTCACTAAGTCTCTCATCACACTTTTGGTGTTTAGTGTACTGCCACCTATGTGGTAATTCATGGTACATGTTTTTTTCCCAAAGGGGATAACTATACATTTCTTGGCATTAAGCTTCAGTCCATGGCTCTGGCACCAAGCATCTGTTTCTGTAAGGCCCTTTTGTAGAATATCCACATAATTTGGGGATTCAATAATTGCTCCCAGTTTGCAGTCATCTGTGAACTTTGTTAGCCAGAGTCCCTTAGTGTTGGCCTGTACTTCAGAGAAGTAGATGCCAAACAAGAGAGGTCCCAGGACTAAACCCTGAGTTACTCCACTTGTCACTTGTCACTTGTCTGCAGCTGGATTTGGAGTCAGCTACTTTTACAGTCTGGGTTCTGTCAGTAAGCCAGTTGGCAACCCATCGAGTGATGTAAGGATTTATACCCAGCTTATCAAGTTTATCTATGATTCTAGAGTGGC
This sequence comes from Protopterus annectens, assembly GCF_019279795.1. NCBI lineage: Eukaryota > Metazoa > Chordata > Ceratodontiformes > Protopteridae > Protopterus > Protopterus annectens. Next base: position 1,059,535,620 of record NC_056731.1, on the reverse strand, counting down.
GGATGGTGTGGAAGGCCTTGGCAAGGTCTATATAGGCTGTGTGGACCACCTTACCCTCATCCACAGCTCTGGAGACTGATTCAAAGAAGTCAATCAGGTTCAGGAGATAAGATTGGCCCTTCACGAACCCAAACTGAGTGTGGTCCAGTGTTTGAAGGTTGCTAATGTCTTTGTTTATAAGTTACATGATAATACGTTCCATGCCCTTGCAGATCAGGCTCATCAGACTGATGGGACCATAGTTCCCAGGATCCAAGGTGGATCCCCCCTTGTGGAGTGGGATAACTGTAGCTGTGCACCACTCAGTGGGCACGAAGTCTGAAGTGACACTATGATTAAGCATGACACTTAGGTGAGGTGCCAGTTTATTTTGTAGTTCATGTAGTACACAGTCCGTGATGTCATCTGGTCCCATGGATGCTGTATTCTTTAGCTTTGGAGAATGCAGTTTCTACCTGTGTGGCCATGATTACCATAATTTGACAATCTTTTGGTATTGAGATGGGCCCTTTAGGGGTGAGAGGGGGTGAAGTTGGGACTAGATCGATCTGCCAGGATATTTTCAATATCCTTGGGATCAGTATATTTAATGCCATTCTGTTGTAGCTCAGAGCAGATCTGAGCATTGCCATTTAGATTCTTGAAATAACTATAGAATGCCTTGTGGTTGTCTTTGGAATCTTTAGCAATTTTATTTTCGTAACTAGCTTTGGAGGATTTTATGAGGGATCTCAGCTTCTTACTGAGGCTGGTAAGGGAGTTTTTTGCATCCTGGGATTTTCTTTTTTTCTGCAACATTTTCCTCCTTCTGTTGTATAGTTTGTTTATGGCAAGGGACCACCAGATTGGCTTTCATTTTTTAGAGGAGAGTATCTTGGTTCTATTTGGGATGACAAGATTCCTGCATGAGTGGATGTGCTCATACAGTGCCTTAGTGCAGGATTCAGCATTCGAAATGTTAGCTCACATCTGCATGGGTGCTATGAAGTTTGTCAATTTTGACTTAAGTAGCATGAAGTTGTCTTTGGAAAAGTTTTTTACAGAAGTTTCCTTACTGGGGGGTGGGGATGGGATGTGGATGCCAAGGGTGATATGCTTATTGTCATACCTGACAAATGAGGGGTTGACCACTGGTGTGGAGCATCTACCTCCCATGTTGGTAATGACCAGGTCTAGGATATTGGAACCCCTGGGCGGGACAATGGATTCGTTGATCCAGGACATTAGAATTTATGAATTCCAAGAACCATTGGGAAAAATTGTTGGTACCCGGATAGTTTTCCCAGTTAATGGCAGGGTAGTTGAAATCAACCAGTATTAAGGTATTTGGTAGCATCTTAATATTTTCCAGTATATTTAGAAAGGTGTAGCGAGATTCTTGGGGCATGGTGGGGGATCTGTAGCAAGCTACAGTTTGGACTGCAGTCTTACCTAGTGTTAGTTGCACCTGGAGAATTTCAGATACATTGTATTGAGTATCTAGCCTGGAGGTGTGAATATCCTTGGTGAATATAGACACTCCTCCAACTTTATTGTTTCGGTCTTGATTTGGTAGCCAGAAAGTGTGGTAAGAGTTGTAGCCTGGTATTGCAGGGGTGCTCTCTGGAGTCTTGAACCAGGTCTCAGATACTGCACAAATATAGATGTTCTCCAGTTTTAGGAGTGCCTCGAGAGAGTGAATTTTGAGGTTTAGACTTCTAGCATTGAGTAGCATTACCTTCAGATTTTGTATGCTTGTGTCTGTTACGGTAGTGGTTTTGTCCTTTCAACCTTGCCTAAAAAGGCACTATAAGGGTGGCAAGAGCTTTTACCAGTAACCTGAATCCCAGAGGGTGACAGGTGCAGACCATCTCTGCCAAAGCATCGTGTTTTATCGATCATGTTGTCCCAGGCAGACAGATACTGGATCCCCTTTGAATGACATCAGAAGCTTAGTCAATTCTTGAACTCAATCATTTTGTCCTTATACTGTGGTATCATTCTGGGCGAAGGCAGGATGCTACTCAGGGCTGGGGTCATACCTGCCTGGGCCACATGATTCAAGACCTCTTCCATGTCTCTTTTCATGTAGTCCAGGGAGGTACTTCTCAAGTCATTCACTCCAACAGGGACAATGACAAAGTCGTAGTTGTACTTCTTGTGGAGTGACTTGATTGCATGTGTTATGTGATGGATCCTGGCTCTCGACAGGCAGCTGACTTTAATTTTCTCTTTGCTCAGCCTGGTGGGTGGGACATCAGTGTTCCTGACTATACAGTCACCTATGACTTTAGTGTTGTGTACGTTGTCTTGCCTTAGGGGCTGTTGTTGGGTGTCACACTAGTGTTATGAGCTATGTGCCATTTTGGTTGTGACTGATGTTTGTTTGCATTTCATCTTCGGAGGTCCTTGTTGCTTGGGCAGGTTAATGTTAAGGGCTTCTGCATATGCGGGTTTAGTGTTGCTATGTGTGGGTGTTGGTGTGGGTTTTGAAGGGATATGTTTTGCTTGAGGTGTAGTGCAGGTGTTAACCTTCTCCTCTTGACTGTCTAGCACAATCTTGGCTGGAGAGAGATTTGCTTTTAGTTTGGCTATGTAAGTGCATCTCTCACAGGTTGTAGTGCTGGGTGGTAGGAGGAGAGGGTTATCTGTGTGCATGAGGCAGTTGCTGCATTTCTCCAGTATGCCCAGATTCACCAGGTAGACAGGAAAAATCACTGAAAGCTGACCCTTGGACATGCCTGTTTAGGTGCTTTTTTTGTAAAGTACAAGAGCTGTTTTAACTTACCTTTGCAAGGCACTTTGCAATTATAGGCTGTTTAGTGGCTATGATTAATGTCTCCTTATAAACAAGGAGAGTTAAGTGCTTGTATCAGTTTAAGGCTTCTTAGTGCTTTCCAGCAGGTTCTAGAGCAAGTGCTAGTTACAGGGGTTCAGATTTTTGTGCTACTACTGAGAAACCAGCTTGTACTAAGGGAAAATTTGAAGAGCAGACTTTCTGGCACATGGAATAGTTTAATCATAGCCCCAGTGTGCTGCACAATGCGAAAATATGCACAAACACAAGCATTTTTAAGTCAGAAAGTTGAAAGGGGTAGACATCAGCCCAAAATGGCTAATAAAAATAACAATTTTAAAGCTGGAAACCACTCTTCTAGTGTTATATAGGCAGTACAATGCTCACCACTCCCACTGGTAAGCAGTAGGACTTCCCACTACCACAGCAAGGTCTGGATAGCTCTGAACACAGAAAATAAAGTCCTGAAACAAGCAAAGCCTGGGATCTGGACTATACTATCTTGGAAAGATGGGAAAAGAGCAAACAATATAGCATTTTTTGCTTTTTGGGGTTTTTTTTGGTTAAAACAGGCTAAACAATGCAATAATACAGTAAATAAACACAGAAAAGGCTAGCACACTTGAGTATGTAGCCCTAAACAGTAAATGCAATTAAAGCTCTACAAAATTAGCAATTTAAAACTTTTCGAGTGAAGCAAGGCAAGTGCATAACTGAAGAACGATTTAAGAGACAGTAATACAGTAGAATATGTAGCTAGTCTACATATACAGAAAAGTCTATATATACAGAAAAGCAGCTAAAACACACAAAACAATTCAGATGCAGTATAACCTAGAGCACTTGAGTTGTAGCAATAATAAATCAAATATAGTTTTAATACTCTATATTTCCAAAATGTTTGAGAAGCACAGTCAGAACACAAGGAGATTCAGGCATTTTTTTTTTGTAAGAAAGAGAGAAAGGAGGAACAGAAGGAAATAAACCAAGTGGGTTGGCCTTCTCGATGTTCTCTCTGTATTAGTTAGAATGAGCTAATGACACTAGACTAGGAGGAGTGTCCCAGCTTAAATTTAGTGTAGGGGCAGGCAACTGCAAAGCCACCAAGTATAACAGCAAGACACCAACGGAGACAGAGGGTGGGGGACAATATTAAAGCTAGTAACCTACACTCTTTAAGACAGTAAGTACTACATCAATATTTATCACAGCAGTGAGTCACAAAATGAAAGTTTTTAAACAGATAAAGGAGCAAGGAGACTCTACAGAATGCTTTTAACTGCAAAAAAATCAGTTATATGATACAATCCTTGGCAGGGAATCAGAACAAACAAATGGGTGCTTAACAAGTACAGAAAATAGCAATAAAATACAGTAAAAAGTATGCAGCAGGCAGTAAAAAGTGCTATATATATATAAATTGTTAGAAGCAATAAATAGTATAAATAAGCCAAATAAAAGGATACTAATTGTTATATATCTCGGATCAGAGTTGTAGGTTTAAATACTAGAAGATAAAACCTTAGACAACTTTTTTTAAAAAAGCTCAAAAGAACTAATGAGTACTTACTCCAAGCCTTAGACCACCCAACCCCCACTAGCCAGCAGCCAATCAACATAGTCCTGTCATGAAGGTAAATAAAGGCTTCTGCTAATTCAAGATGGCCAGGTCATGTGCTCAGAACAATCACTGCAAAAACAAACAGGATCAAAGACAGCAAATCTGAATTGGGACACGACAGTAAACACTACAGAAATGTTTGCGACAGCAGTAAGCCACAAAATGAAAGTTTTTAAACAGATAAAGGAGCAAGGAGACTCTACAGAATGCTTTTAACTGCAAACAAATCAGTTATATGATACACTCCATGGCAGGAAATCAGAACAAACAATTAGGTGCTTAACAGGTACAGAAAATAGCAATAAAATACAGTAAAAAGTATGCAGCAGGCAGTAAAAAGTGTTATACATAAATTGCTAGAAGCAATAACCAGTATAAATAAGCCAAAGAAACAGGATACTTATTGTTATATATCTCAGAACAGAGCTGTAGTCCATGCCCCTCTTCCACTTGTCTCAGTCTGTATAGACAGAAATCCTCTCAACATTAGGGCTTAAATACCAGAATATACAACCTTAGAAAACAGTTTTGAAAAAAGCTCAAAAGAACCAATGAGTACTTACTCCAAGCCCTAAACCACCCACCCCCCACTAGACAGCAGCCAATCAACACAAGCCTGCCACAAAGGAAAAGAAAGGCTTCTGCTAATTCAAGATGGCCAGATCATGTGCTCAAAACAATCACTGCAAAAACAAACAGGCCCAAAGACAGCAAATCTTATCAGCCCAAAATGGCTAATAAAAATAACAATTTTAAAGCTGGAAACCACTCTTCTAGTGTTATATAGGCAGTACAATGCTCACCACTCCCACTGGTAAGCAGTAGGACTTCCCACTACCACAGCAAGGTCTGGATAGCTCTGAACACAGAAAATAAAGTCCTGAAACAAGCAAAGCCTGGGATCTGGACTATACTATCTTGGAAAGATGGGAAAAGAGCAAACAATATAGCATTTTTTGGTTTTTTTTTTTGGTTAAAACAGGCTAAACAATGCAATAATACAGTAAATAAACACAGAAAAGGCTAGCACACTTGAGTATGTAGCCCTAAACAGTAAATGCAATTAAAGCTCTACAAAATTAGCAATTTAAAACTTTTCGAGTGAAGCAAGGCAAGTGCACAACTGAAGAACGATTTAAGAGACAGTAATACAGTAGAATATGTAGCTAGTCTACATATACAGAAAAGTCTATATATACAGAAAAGCAGCTAAAACACACAAAAACAATTCAGATGCAGTATAACCTAGAGCACTTGAGTTGTAGCAATAATAAATCAAATACAGTTTTAATACTCTATATTTCCAAAATGTTTGAGAAGCACAGTCAGAACACAAGGAGATTCAGGCATTTTTTTTTGTAAGAAAGGGGGAAAGGAGGAACAGAAGGAAATAAACCAAGTGGGTTGGCCTTCTCGATGTTCTCTCTGTATTAGTTAGAATGAGCTAATGACACTAGACTAGGAGGAGTGTCCCAGCTTAAATTTAGTGTAGGGGCAGGCAACTGCAAAGCCACCAAGTATAACAGCAAGACACCAACGGAGACAGAGGGTGGGGGACAATACTAAAGCTAGTAACCTACACTCTTTAAGACAGTAAGTACTACATCAATATTTATCACAGCAGTGAGTCACAAAATGAAAGTTTTTAAACAGATAAAGGTGCAAGGAGACTCTACAGAATGCTTTTAACTGCAAAAAAAAATCAGTTATATCATACAATCCTTGGCAGGGAATCAGAACAAACAAATGGGTGCTTAACAAGTACAGAAAATAGCAATAAAATACAGTAAAAAGTATGCAGCAGGCAGTAAAAAGTGCTATATATATATAAATTGTTAGAAGCAATAAATAGTATAAATAAGCCAAATAAAAGGATACTAATTGTTATATATCTCGGATCAGAGTTGTAGGTTTAAATACTAGAAGATAAAACCTTAGACAACTTTTTTTAAAAAAGCTCAAAAGAACTAATGAGTACTTACTCCAAGCCTTAGACCACCCAACCCCCACTAGCCAGCAGCCAATCAACATAGTCCTGTCATGAAGGTAAATAAAGGCTTCTGCTAATTCAAGATGGCCAGGTCATGTGCTCAGAACAATCACTGCAAAAACAAACAGGATCAAAGACAGCAAATCTGAATTGGGACACGACAGTAAACACTACAGAAATGTTTGCGACAGCAGTAAGCCACAAAATGAAAGTTTTTAAACAGATAAAGGAGCAAGGAGACTCTACAGAATGCTTTTAACTGCAAACAAATCAGTTATATGATACACTCCATGGCAGGAAATCAGAACAAACAATTAGGTGCTTAACAGGTACAGAAAATAGCAATAAAATACAGTAAAAAGTATGCAGCAGGCAGTAAAAAGTGTTATACATAAATTGCTAGAAGCAATAACATGTATAACTAGGCCACAAAAACTGGATACTTATTGTTATATATCTCAGATCAGAGTTGTAGTCAATGTCCCTACTCAACTTGGCTCAGTGTGTATAGACATAAATCCTTTCAAAGTTAGGGCTTAAATACCAAAAGATACAACCTTAGACAGCTTTTTAAAAAAAAAGCTCAAAAGAACCAATGAGTGCTTATTCCAAGCCCTAGACCACCCAACCCACACTAGCCAGCAGCCAATCAACACAATCCTGCCACGAAGGTAAAGAAAGGCTTCTGCTAATTAGAGATGGCCTGGTTATGTGCTCAGAACAATCACTGCAAAAACAAACAGGCCCAAAGACGGTACATCTAAATTGGGACAATACTAAAGCTAGTAGCCAACACTCTTTTAGACAGTAAACACTACAGATATGTTTATCACAGCAGTAAGCCACAAAATGAAAATTTTTAAACATATAAAGGAGTAAGGAGACTCTGTAGAATGTTTTTAACTGCAAACAAATCAGATACACTCCTTGGCAGGAAATCAGAATAAATAGGTGCTTAACAAGTACAGAAAATAGCAATAAAATACAGTAAAAAGTATGCAGCAGGCAGTAAAATGTACTATATATAAATTGCTAGAAGCAATAACCAGTATAAAGAAGCCAAAAAAACAGGATACTTATTGTTATATATCTCAGATCAGAGTTGTAGTCAATGCCCCTCCTCCACTTGGCTCAGTGTGTATAGACAGAAATCATCTCAAAGTTAGGGATAAAATACCAGAAGATACAACCTTAGACAACTGTTTAAAAAAAAAAGCTCAAAAGAGCCAATCAGTGCTTACTCCAAGCCCTAGACCACCCAGCCCCCACTAGCCAGCAGCCAAACAACACAATCCTGCCATGAAGGTAAAGAAAGGCTTCTGCTAATTCAAGATGGCCTGGTCATGTGCTCAGAACAATCACTGCAAAAACAAACAGGCCCAATGACTGCAAATCTGAATTGGGACAATACTGAAGCTAGTAGCCTACACTCTTTTAGACAGTAAACACTACAGAAATGTTTATAACAGCAGTGAGCCACAAAATGAAAGTTTTTAAACAGATAAAGAAGCAAGGAGACTCTACAGAATGCTTTTAACTGCAAACAAATCAGTTATATGATACACTCCTTGGCAGGAAATCAGAACAAACAAATAAGTGCTTAACAAGTACAGAAAATATCAATAAAATACAGTAAAACATTTGCAGCAGGCAGTAAAAAGTGCTATACATAAATTGCTAGAAGCAATAACCAGTATAAATAAGCCAAAAAAAAAAAAAAAAACAGGATACTTATTGTTATATATCTCAGATCAGAGTTGTAGTCAATGCCCATATGTGTGGGGGATACAACAGCAGTGGACTGCTGGCAGGAATGGCAGCATGGTATGCGCAAATGTGCATATGTATCACTATCTGTATATGTGTAGACATATAATGCTCTATATATGTATCTATCTGGGTGCATATACACATATCTATGTACATATACACACCAATCTTTATATGTCGAGATGTACATGTGTAATTATCTATATAGATATCTGCATAATCATATGTACATATATATTCACCATATGTCCTGAACATGGGGTGTAGCCCTACCTCAGCCCCTACAGTCCCAACTTCATAGTGCAAGGGGATGTCAGGTATGTATAGCAGGTATATTAGTAGACTATTGCTACTGTAACAGGGATTATCTTCACAGTCATGGTGTGTGTGGGAGATCACATCTGCTTTTCACATGTGCTCCACTGGCTACTAACAGACATCCTAAGGACATCATAGTACAGTACAGCTGCAAGCACGTAATGCTCCTGTGGACGACAGCAGAGATATTGGCCAATAGATGTGGACATTCTGACACACTCTGCGCAGTCCAGAGGTATACACAGTACCCTTTAGTGCAGAACATGTGGACCAAGCCTGACAATATGGATGTTAAGAGCCATGTAGATGGGTATAACACATACCGACTGGTATACATTCACCCCCATAGATTATGGATTCACACACCCCTGTCTCCCCTGACACATAATAACTGCTGGTACATAGGTGCCATGGCCACATACTACCAACTAGATATTGACATGCATCTGTACAGCATCCTACCACTCTGTCTGACATACATGACTGTTAAGGGAGGCCCAGCAGCAGTACATCTGGCAAGTATCTGGACATGACATCTCACTGGGTAAGTACACTAAGCTGCTAGGCATGTAACAAATCACTGTGCAGGCTAAAGGCAGACTGGCTCAACATTGGCCTACATCTCCCATGGGTGAATGCACATGTACCTGCATATATAGCAGGCTCTACAGGCATGTCACAGCACAAGGTAATATACACCTGTGTGGAAGTGCATAACCACAACTAATATGAGCACAGCCACAGCCACATATGGTAAGCTACCATAATATTACAGTATACGGACTATCTGTCCAACACCATCATCATATGTGCCACTCACACACTAACCCTACATATACTGGGCCACTACACAGTGTGGCCTGATGCCTGTCTATGGTATGGGACATGTGTGTGTGTATGGCCCTACAAACATGTAAGCCAATATGGTAACATACAGTGGAGCAGCATGTAACATCAGATAGGACAGAACCTAGAATGATGACATCTACCAAAGTCTGTACACAGGCCAACGTACATATTAACAATACACACACTGTTGACATTCACCATAAGTACACAGACCTCAGTACTGTACAAACAACCACAGAATGTCCAGGTTATGTCATCACATATAACCCCTACTGTACATATGTGTAGCAGTCTGATATCTCACTAGCTTGTTATCAGATATGATGACACTAATTAAGGTGTACAGCACACATGCACCTCTTAATGCATGACATATGTACAAAGAATGACAGAGTTGTGGCTGGAAGCACATACACAGGACCAATATTGACATGTTGCTGTGATAACATCATGCATTTACTGTTGTAACAGGGTTTGTTGCAACATATGTCCCATGAGGTATATGAAGTCAGTAACTGTTATGGCTTTCACCATCTACAGACTGCAATCCTCACACTACCTTCTGCAATTCATAGATACATGCTGTGTGGGCAACACATGAAAGCAAAGGCAACACACACTGCCCAGTCTGCAGATGACTCTACAGATGGGGAGTCCTCTTAAACATAGAACTGACATGGCAAGTATTAATACATGTAGGACAGCTATATCCGCACACACCCTGTTAAACCAACATTACTCTGAATGCAGTTCCGTAGCACTTACAGTCTGTAGTCAGGTCAGGCACATCCTCCTCCTGTGTGTTGGCCTGTTTCCATTGTGTATGTTGTCAGAGGTAAATCCCCAATCCGCCTGACATGCTGTTTGCCAAACAACAGATCGAGTTCCTGCTCACAGTGAATGACAAGGCCCAACACCAACATGATGTTCCTAGATATTGGAGTGTGTTTCCATACAATTGGCTATGGAAATGTTGCCACAGCTGTTTCACAAGCAATCAGCTAGGGGACAGCTGCAATTCATGCAGAGGCCATCAGCTGATCATGAGCATTACCTAAAATACACATGCTGCTGCCTAAGCAAAGCAGGTGTAGGTCTCCACATCCACCAGTGAGGGAGTAAGAGAGACAGAGACAAGTCAGGGAGGGATGGGAAAGTAAACCCTAAGCATGTTTGTGTCACACACGAACCAGTACAGGGTATCAAACCCCTGACGACTATGTAGTGCTATCATAGCTCTATGCAGTTATTAGATGCACCACATAGGCTGCCTGTTGTGGAGCCCTCAGAACATATATGTGTTGGTGAGTGACTTCTGCAACAGGGATATGGCAGCTATAAGGTAGGTGAAGGACACGTGCCTGTCCACATGAACGGGTGCCAGTGTCAACACAGCCACACTCTCACAGGGATACACACAAATTGACACACTTGGCAGGGCCAGGATTACAATTCATCACTAGTGAGATTGCCACAACACATTACTGTGCAAGTATCACATACACCACATGGGTCATACGGAGGTTATATGGGCAAAAGGTATGAGAAGGTGTCTAATATCAGACAGCATGCTTCAGAATGCCAGTGGGGGTTGTAGTGAGTGTGGATGTGATCATATGCATCATACAACACACACACAAACACATAGGGTGTCAGTACTGACATGCATGGGCATGGGTGTGTGGTGGTCGACTGTGCCAGATGGCTATAGAAGGCTAGGTGATTGGTATACCTTGGCATCGGGCCACATGACAATGGTCTGCATTGTGGCTCAGGGCTGTAGTTTCTGCATTTGCCCACACAGGTGGGTATTGTATCCGCCATCCAGTCACCTGGGTGACTACTGTGTGTGGCCAATGCTGTGCATCACTTGCCATGTATGTGTTCCTTAGTCCATGACATGGACAGTGTCTAGGATGTGCACACCTCCCACATGCATGTACAGTGAAATGTGGAACTGTACCTGGGGTGTCTGCCTCATGTTGTGTACACAGATTATCATCAGATGTGCCAGTCTTGGCCACATGTGGCAGGAACTGGTAATGGACAGCAGGTTTACCCTGCACCTACATTGATAGCATGCTGATGGCCTTCCCTGGTGTGAGTGGCATCTGTCCATACAGGGCATGTTTTCAGGCATGGTATGTCCTTTGTGGGTCACATGTGATGGAACCACAGGTGTTGCAGGTGCCCAGTGGGGAACATGGGGAAGGTGCACTGTCTGCATGTACATGCCTATTGGACAGGTGGACAGGGTGCCATGCCCACTGCAATCACACCATAGTTACTATCAGTGGCCAATATGCAGAGTACTACCCACATATTGGCTGTTGCCTAGGCATGTGTGTGTGTGTGTGTGTGTGTGTGTGTGTGTGTGTGTGTGTGTGTGTGTGTGTGTGTGTGTGTGTGTGTGTGTGTGTGTGTGTGTGTGTGTGCATAAGACATGGGTTGACATTGTGCTCTAGGTAATACTGGTGTTGCTAACTGTGATTGCCTGGCCTTTTTGTCACATGTATGGGTATGGATTTGCACCCCAACCTCCTGGTTATTTCACATCTGTTATCCCTGAATGGTGGACATTGTGATATATAGTAGGGCCACCATATAAGAAATTTGCAAAACCAATCCACATTGGGGCCAGGTGTCACACACCCACCCCCACCTCCACACAGGATACAAGTTACAAACACACAAACACCTGTCATGTCTGGGAGTATAATCTCTACCTAACTAGTTTATTACACTACAGCACTATGCAGTTATAGTACACGTTACAGAGATCATTGGAGTTCTCTTTCCCCAAAGGTGTATATCACATTGGCTGACATCAGCAGGATTGCCAAAGTAGGACATTCGAATTGTAGTGAGTGTGACTAGGCTAAAATGCACTGCTCCCTATGCAAACAGTGACACTCACACAAAACATCCACCACTGACATGGGTGGGTATAGAACCCCAACAGAGACCTATATCACACTACAGCATGGAGCTGTTATAGGATTCACCACAGTGATTACTGAAGAACTTTTTCCCATAGGTGTATTTCACAATGAATGACATCAGCAGGATTGCCAAAGTAGGGCATTTGAATTGTACTGAGTGTGACTAGCCTAAAGTACATTGCTCCCTACACAGACATTGAAACACACACCAAAGATCCACAACCAACATGTGTGGGTATAAAACCCCTAACAGAGGTCTACATCACACTACAGCATGGAGCTGTTACAGGACACACCACAGGGATTACTGGAGAACTCTTTCCCCAAAGGCGTATTTCACAATGAATGACATCAGCTAGATTGCCAAAGTAGGGCATTTGGAATGTACTGAGTGTGACTAGCCTAAAATGCATTGCTCCTTACACAGACATTGAAACATACACAAAACATCCAGAACTGCCATGCGTGGGAATAGAACCCTACCAGAGTTCTCTGTCAAACTGTAGCAGTATGCAGTTATGGCACACGCTATGGAGATTATTGGATTGCAAATTTCACCGAGGTGTACTTCTAGGTGGATGACATCAATAGTCTTGCCAAAGTTGAGCATTCGAATTGTAGAAAGTGTGACTACCCTAAAAAGAACTGTGCTCTACATAGGCAGACACACACACACACCCTTGCCAGATCTGGGGTTAGAACACCTACCTAACTAATTTATTACACTACAGCAGTGCACGCTACGGAGATTACTAGGCTATAACCTTCACAGAGGTGTATTTCTAGGTGGATGACATCAACAGCCTTACCAAAGTAGTGCATTTCAATTGTAGGGAGTGTGACTACCCTAAAAATCATTGCTCTTTACACAGATAAACACACACTTGACAAGTCCGGGATTCAAACTCCTATCTAACTAGTTTATCACACTACAGCAGTACGCAGCTTTGGGATGTGCAATGGAGATTACTGGAATGCAATTCTCCCAAAGGTGTATTTCACAGTGGATGACCTCATCAGGCTTGTCATTGTTGGGCTATGGAGAGGGCAGTGTGTGTGCATGGGCCAAAACCCATTCATCTAGAGGTTGACACACCACATGCGGGAGCACACAGGGTCATATTTCACATGGTACATGCATACAGATGCTAGATGACACCTTCCTTGTACAGTCATGCTGCACAGCTAGCAGGTGCACCACATAGTCTGTACTGCTGACAGATACCGGTGGCTAGTATCTACAGTGAGTGACATCTGAACCTCATGTGGTTGTGGCCCTTTGGCTGTGTGCTAGGAGGGACAGGTTGGTTGTCTCCTTGTCACAGTTACCCTCTTCCACACCTCTATGTATGTCTATCTTTGGCTTATTATAGTGTGTTGTCTTTATATATATGTCTGTATTCCTGTCAACTGTGTGTGAAAGCATGTGTGGTGCATACTGAGGAGTGTATACTGAGGAGTGACTGCACTAACATCTGTGACTACCAGTTATGTCCGGTCCACTGGTGTTTGCTGACAGGGCCTTCATGTGTTTGTGTGAGCATACCCAGTATGACCTTTCAGTGTGTTGTTGCCTGACATTGCCTTCATTTCTCTAAATGTGTGAGCATGCCCAGTATTCCCATCTGTACTGAATGTGTGGACCAAGTCCAGGTAGTCTGTATTGCAGTGCTGACCTATGTGCTTTACACCTACAGGTAGTATACCGTTTCTGCAGGGTGTCTGTTGATCACATGGCATTGACTGTTACTACATTTCTACATGGGATGGGAGGGCACATGTGCCTATTTCTATGTTTCTTCACAGGATTGGGGGTCAAACCTAACTGTTACTACATTTCTACATAGGATGGGGTACGGTACACCTGATTATTTCTACATTTCTACACAGGCTTTGGGGGGCACACCTGACTGTTACTACATTTCTACGTAGGATGGGAGGCACACCTGACTATTTCTACATGTCTACACAGGATTAGGGGGCACACCTGCCTGTTACTACATGTCTACATAGGATGGGGGGGCACACCTAATACCTGTACACATTTGCTAGGACTGTACTGGTATGTCAGGTACTCCATTTCATTCTGTAGTCTTACCTATCATGCTACCTAGAGGCATACCAGTATACTACAGATCTTAGCTTTTATTTACCTACATATTAGTTTCAGACTTCCTACCCTTCAGAACTGACATCCCACTGCCTGACCTGCTTTCTGTCTGTGTAGGCCTGGGGAGGGTTAAGCATAGGCATCATTCAGAGGTCATAGCACAGCCTTTGTTTGTGTTTGTCTACACCTGTCCTGCTGGCTGTGACTGTCTTTGGGTATGTGAACCCCCTGACTGGCATGTGTGAGTCACTTACCTTGTGGGTGTCCCAGTACTGAGGGTGGTGCTGCAGGGCTGCCTCTGTTGGATGCACATAGTACACATGGATGAGCACAGGCAGTGTAATGTTTGGCATCACTTTTACTGTATGTGAGAGTCAGAGAGAGTTGTCATTCCCTGGGTGCCTCCTGTGTTAGTGTATGTGCTATGCGTTGCCTCTTTGCCAAGTCCAGGGCATCCTGGGCACGTCTCCTTCTGCCTACTGGGGCAGGCTCAAGTTGTTCCTTCTCCAAGTCACTCTTTGCCTGTGCAGGCCTTGACAATGGTGGGCGGCTGTGTGGCCCTACCCCATGCTGTTCCTGCTGCAGCTGTTTCTGCAGGATCATATTGTGTAGCTTGGCACATACAAGGACAATTTGGGTACATGTAGCTGGTGAGTACTGCAAGGCAACATCGGATGTGTGCAGGCACCAGAACCATAACTTGAGCATCCCAAACACACACTCTATTATAATTCTGGTCTGTGCATGTGCCTCATTATGGAGTTCTTGTTTGGATGTGTGTGCATTTCTCATGGGTGTCATCAGCCATGGCTCCAGTGCATATACAGGATCCCCTACTAGGTGACCATCAGGGATGTCTCCATTGAAAAATCTCTGGTACAGCTGGGTCAGATGCCAGATGTGGGAATTGTGATAGCTTCCAGGGCAGCCAGCACACACATTCATTATTATGCCTTGGGCATCGCACACGACCTGGCAGTTGATGGAGGGGAAGCCCTTGCAGTTGATGTAGACCCTACCCCGCTCATCGGGTGGTGCTTTGATGCATATGTGCATGCAGTCTATAGAACCCACTACCTCAGGGTATTCTGCTATTTGGTGGAACAGTTCCATATTGCTGGCCAACGCCTCACGGGTGTTGGGGAAATATACGTGCTCACCGACATGTGCTGACATGGCATCCAGGAACTGGTGGAGTACCATGGATGCTGATGCCTGTGAGATCCCCTTCATATCCCCAGTTGGCCTTTGGAAGGGACCTGTAGCTAGTATTCTTAGGCCTACACATACCTTGGTATCCACTGGGATGGGTTCCCCTCTGTTAGTTCTGAGTGTGAGGTGTTGCTGGGACAGCTCAACAATTTGCTGTATGAGGTTCTTGTCCACCCTATAGCACACCACTATCTCCCGCTCATGTAGCCCCTGCTAAGTTACACTGGGTCTGTACACTCTTCTCCATCTCCTCATAGTGAGTTGCTTGACAGCATTCACATCTTCACCACCATCAGCCTCTTCCACAAGTTGTTGTATGAAAGCTATTGCAGTCCCTATCATTTTGCTGTTGTGAGTGTTAAAAGATCCCCACTTGCTTACACCGGTGGTGTAGAGTGTGGGAAAAACCAGAGGAGAAGGTGTATGCATAGTTTATAGTAGTGTTCTGGGCTGGGCTGGTCTGCTGCCTGTGTAATTGGCTGATTCTGATACATTTCACCTGCCAGCTATGCTAGTTATCCTTGATTAGCTTCCTATTGCTGTTTTCCCTTCCCATTGCCTTCCTGTTTAAGCCCAGGGGTGTGCCGTGCAAACAGAGTGTTTAAATGTGCAAAGTGCTGCTATTTCCTGGTTTAACTTTTGTTTTCTGCCTTTAAAACCTGGTGCGAGG
This sequence comes from Protopterus annectens, assembly GCF_019279795.1. Lineage (NCBI taxonomy): Eukaryota > Metazoa > Chordata > Ceratodontiformes > Protopteridae > Protopterus > Protopterus annectens. The sequence goes on along the minus strand of NC_056731.1, from coordinate 1,059,519,362 downwards.
CACGCACACCCGCTTAGGCATCGTAAAGAGTGCTATGCAGGTTTAGACACACCCCCTAGCTTAGCTGTGCTAAGGTAGGTGCAAACCCAAGCCACAGGGCTCCAATTTGCTTAAAGTATGCCTGCCACCCCCCATGATGCCACCTAACTCCTAGGCTTGCACCAAGCTATTCCTTCTCTTACACTGTTGAGACCTGACTCTCATGCTGGGGAAAACTGGGATTCACAATCCCTCCCTTCATTTGTATAGGATTGCCGCTAATGCATAGTTACATGTCTCACACTGAGCCTCCCCCTTAGCAACCATTACTCACTGGCCATATTGTCTTCTGCCTGCCATTGACTTGTATGGTGGAATACTGATTTTAGTTGGAATGCTTAATGTAGGTTCATTTTGTTACCCCCCCAATCCCATTTGCGTGCCGCTGCCCTATGCTTAAACAGCCGAGATCGGCTTAAAAAAATAAAAGTTGCTTTTTATATGCTTTTTACTGTTTGCAATGCCACTGGCCTTATACTTGGCCATTGGCATGCTTACTACATGATATGCAGCCTTTATTTGGAACTGTCAAAGCTCTGTTTTGGATTTTTCAGAAATGTACTCGGTTACTAACCAAGTACATTTCTGCAGATAGCACTGGTCCTGCACGGACGGTTGCAAGCTTCCTGGATTGCAAAATCGCCTCATTTGCATAGATTTCTCCTGCAAATTAGGTGATTTGCATACAAAGGCTTGTCCGTGCAGGATTAGTGCAGGAGCACTCATGCACACCCCTGCAGGCTGTTCCTAGATCGCACGGCAGACATATTACTTGCTGGAACTCTTGCACCGATCTTGCACATCGTGCAAGCTTTAGAAAATCTGGGGGAATGTTTTTACAGAGAAATTATATATTTACATATTTGCATAAGGATTTTATCCATCAGCATTGATTGATTGAGGTTTAGTAAGTATCTGCATTGTAAGGTTCTCGATAAAAGTGGAAGGATTATCTAGATGTGAATATGGGGTATGGGAAGTTTAGGTTGGGTCTTGACAAGGGCAAGTTTTGGAGTTAAGTAGATGAAGTTTGAGTTTACTTTTAAAGTGTGATGGGTGGGTGATTGAACGCATGTTTTGGGGACGTTTTTCCAAGCATGGGCAACAGAGTGTTTATATAGAGGTTTGCCTACTATTTTCTTGGGTTGGTAGGTATCTAGTAGTTTCTGTTTTGAGGTACAGAGAGTCTGAGGTGGAGAATAGATAGAGAGAGCTGGACAGTATGAAGGTTTGTAAAGAATAAAGGGTAACATTTGAAACTGAGATAGCAGGAGTTGTTGGGGGAGTTCAAGCCATTGGAGAGAGTTTAGGGCTAGGCAGTGATGTGCATTGTATGTAGAGTTAGTGATAAATCTAGCTATCATATGGTAAGTTTGTTGAAGTTTGTTCAAGGTTGTGGTCTGAATGTTGGTGAGAACTGGAGCAGCATATACCAGGGAAGGGATGAAGAGTGCCTGTGCAAGGGAGAGTCTAGCATTAGGGGTTAGAAATGTTTTTGTTCCAATACAGTGAAACTAGTTTTTGGTGTGTCTTTTTTATGCATTGAAGTATGTGCAGGTTAAATTTGAGTTCATCATCAATGATGACTCCTAGGAGTTTCATTTGGGTTTTGGGTTGGATTATTGTGTTGTTAGAGGATGTAATAGCAAAGGTGGATTTATGGTGAGTAAGAGAACGGGTAAGAAAGAGTAAGAGTTTGGTCTTCTTATGGTTAAGGATAAGTAGATTATCAGGCAACCACTGTTCAGTGGATAGAAAGGCATGTTGGGTTAGAGTATGGAGATCAGAGATATTGTTAGAGATTGAGATGAGAGTTGAGTCATCAGCATATTGGATGAGGGAGGATTGTTTACAAGATGTATAGAGATCATTGGTGAAGACATTAAACAGAAGGGGACCCAAGATGGAACTTTGTGGTACACTGGTTGAGACAGGAATTAATGGAGAAAAGGATGAGAGCCATTTAACAGATTGCTGCCTGCTGGATAGGTAACTGGAGCACCAGGCAAGGGAGGTGGAAGATAGGTTGAGATTAGCAACTAACAGAAGGGGGTGGGAGACTGTATCAAAAGCTTTGGAAAGGTCTAGGAAGAGACAAGATATGAGTTTATTGTATTACTAATACACACTTTGTCGTTTAGACCTGGACTTTTTGTGGCTTCTGATTGGAGCTGCTATTGGAGTTCTTTTTCTTCTAATACAGGTGTGAAGAAATTAGACACTGTCATCTGTGCTAGCATGTCTGGCTGGAGTTTTGTACATAATTTCAGATTAATATGTGTATTATATGCCAGCATGACTAGTTAAGATGTTGTAAATAGGTTTTTATGTCTTGATTAATACTCGGTTTGTACAGAATTTGTAAAGAGATGAACAGGTTCTTTTACATTTTTAACTGCACATGTTTGTGAAGAAGATTCTAAATGCAGGCTCTCAAAGTAAGATGTACAGATCATATCATCAGAATGTTTCCAGTTGCTCTGTGTTTACTTTCAGAGATTGAATGTCAGGAAGGAACTTTAATAAACAACCGTCCGCTGATTTTTAAACAGTGAAATGAAAATAAGAACTGAAACAGTTGAGGCAGTTAACCTAGTCTATAAAAAAGAGCCTGCTGAAGACAACTGAAGTCAGTTATAGTTGTTGGTCAATTCAGCTGAGTTCAGAATTTCAGTTGTGTTGAGTTCACAGCTGAGTTAAGTTGAGTTGTGTTCATAAATGTGTTATTGTACTGAACAGTGGATGCTCAAAGTTCTTGCCAAGAACTGTAAGCCTGCCTTTCCTCTGTTGTAATAATTAGCTTATATCAGTGACAGTGTTTTTCAGTTAGATAGGAAATTATAGCTAATTAGTCAAATTTTTAAATGTTGGATTTCTATCCTTAAGTATTAATTTCATTTTCCTGGTGACTAAATTCTGTTTGTTTATTGAAATTACTGTTTTACATTTGTAATAATTTTGCTCAGTATTATATATTTTTATTATCTTATATTGTGGCTAGTCAATCAGTGTATTCTTTAGTAATTTGAGAGTGCTTATCCCTACTTTGATAATTTCCAGGCCACTCCGAAAGCCTGGCTGCTTTAGGCCATATGCTACCACTTGTTCTGATATGTAATTTTAATAAAAGGACACCCCTTTGAAAGGGATGTAGATGCTCTGATTAGTGTTAGCATTTTACTGTATGATCTGGGGAAGGGACACAGTTAGAAATCTGTGTCAGGCTTTCCCAAAAGTGTTTGGATGTGTGAGATTTAATTTATTGAAGTGTGAGTGTATTAGAGGTCTTAAACTAGGACACTTTGCTCTGAAGTGTGCAATAAGGAGTTACATTTGGGGTGGACAGAAGTATACAGTCCAGTCCCAGGTTATAGAGCATGTTCTTGTTGTCTTGTTGTGCTTTTAGGGGAACTCATGAATTATTACTCCTGATTAAGTGACAGTCTTACATTGGAGTTAGTAGTGAGGATTGAAGTTCCTTAGTTACTGACCCAGGATAGTAGGAAACATCACATATTTGTTGCAGTACAGTGGGATATTAACCAGATGTCTCATATTGGTGGCAGCTTAGTGGGATTTGTAATTAGACTTCAGTTGCCTGTTGTCATTAGGGTGTCCAATCTGAAAACCCACAGGACTTTGATAGGTTTATTCACATATTTGAGAGGGTATGTAGACAGTATGAAGTTGAGCATGAGCTCTGGGTTCAGATCCAGTCTCCCTTACTCCATGGCAAAGCTGATCAAGCCATGTCAGAATTGTCTGATGTAGATTGTTTGAATTATGATAAAGTTAAAAAAAACTGTCTTCTTGATTGTTTTAAACTAACAGTTGAAGCTTTTAGAAAAAATAGTTTTGTGAACATAGACACAAGGCAGATGAAAGTGTATGTGACTATATTACTGATTTAAGTACTTACTTTCACAGATGGGGGTGTTTGTGTCAAGTCACCACTTTTGAGGGACTGGCAGACCTTTTGGTGAGGGAACAAGCCTTCAGTACTTTGCCTGATGACATGAGAATCTGGTTAGCAGAACAAGAGTGTAACTTTGCTGAGCAGTTGATGAGAAAAGGGGATCTCTACTTAGCAGCAGAACACCAGTTCATAAAAAATGGATACCTAATGCTGCACATGGATATAAGGGAACCCATGGGAGGGCAGTCTAAACCACTCCAACAGAGTAGAACAGTAACAGAGGAAACCTGTTAGTTCACGTACACAGTTAAGGATTAGATGTTTCAAATGTAACCAGAAAGGCCACATAGTAGCAAATTGTCCATTAAGGCAATGTAAGAAACACAAGGTGAGGGAGGCAGCAAATGGTGATGACAAACTGCTAATAGTAAGTTGTTTGGAAACAACAGGCGTACCAGACTATTTCTAAAATTTATATCCTATCTTAGTAAATGGTAAACAGGTTACTGCAAAGAGAGACACAGCTTTTTATACAACCGTTGTGAGGCCTTCAGTGGTTAAAGAAGAGCAGTTCTTGCTTGGACAGTCCACTCCAGTCAAAGCTTTAGGAAGGATCACATTCCAAATACCTTTGGCTAGGGTTCATCTTGACTGGGAGGGTGGAAGAGGAAGCAGTCAGATAGGTGTGTTTGAGGATATTCCTGCAGATGTCCTGATTAGGAATGTCTTTGATAATGCAGCACCTTGTGTGGATGCAGTGACACGTAGTCAGGCTTGGAGACAGTCATGTCAGTCCGTTAGCTTGCAGGAGAGCCAGACAGATCTCATACCTGAATCTGGGACTGGTGTGGTGGCTGTTTCAGAGAAGGAGCTATACTGTAGCAGTGATTCTGAAAGTGAGCCACAGTTGCTGGTAGGTACTGATGTTCCCTTGGACACAATGACTACAAGGACAGAGGTGAGTGGTAGTACCCAGATTGACAATGAGACACAGCTGTTGAAAGTTACTAGCCTTCCTATGGAAACAGAGCTGGGGAGGGTCACAAAGGTAGAGATGAGACAGGTTCAATTTATGGACTCTACATTACAAAGCTTGAGGGACGTGGCTAAGGAGGCACCTGAGGTTCAATGATGAGGAGAGTCTGTATACTGGAACAAAGGTTTGTTGTATAGAGAGTGGACTCCTGAAGGTGGGCTAGAAGGTGAGGTAATACAGCAGTTGGTAGTGCCTAGAGCTTACTGTCTGCCACTTTTACCCATAGCGCACAGCATCCCTTTTTCAAGTGATATGGGTATAAAATCTACTAAGAGACATATTATGCAGAATTTTTATTGGCCTGGGATTACAAAGGATATGGTAGGATATTGTAGGACTTGTGAACAGTGCAAAAAAGTTAGCAAGGCAGGGGATGAGGTTAAGGCTTCATTAATGCCTTTGCCCGTTATATAAGAGATGTTTAAGAGGGTGGCTATGGATACTGTGGGACCCCTTAGAACTCCAAGTTTTACAGGGAGGAAATATATCCTGGTGACAGTGGATTATGCTACCAGATACCTTGAGGCAGTAGCTCTGTTGTCTATTGAGGCAGAGAAGGTGGCAAATGCTTTGCTAAATATTGTCATCAGGGTAGGTTTTCTAAGGGACATACTGATCAACTGAGGAGCCAACTTCATGTCAGACCTCTTGACTTGTTTGTGGAAGCATTGTGGGGTGAAACAGCTAATGACCACCCCTGTCATCCCCAGACTAATGGTCTTGTAGAGAGGTTAAACTCTACATTAAAGACTATGCTATGGGCATTTGCCGACCAGTTTAAAAGGGCAAGGTTAACCAATAAACCCAATAAGTGTCAGATGGGTATGTCAGAGATAATTTATTTTGGACACAGAGTGGCCAGAACCTGTCAAAATGAAAGGTATTCAAACTTGGCCAGTTCCTGTTACTAAAATGCAAGTGAGAGCATTTCTTAGGACAGTGGGATACTGTAGAAAATCTGTGCCCAATTAAAGTACAATAGCTGCACCCTTTACTGACCTAACTAGGAAAAATAAACCAGATAAGGTAGTGTGGACACCAGACTGTGAGCAGGCATTCCAAAAACTTAAAGAGATTTTGGGACAACCACCTGTGTTAGTCAGGATTACCTATTGCAAAATAAAAGTTACGGAACTTCAAATACAAATTGGTCAACACCATATGATCGAAGTTCCGTAACTTGGGAATTTAAAAATAAAAAAAAAAAGAAAGAAAACTTAACCTAATGGGTAAAAGGAGGGGGCAAACCCCCCTACACCCCCCACACCCCCCACTACTTAAATATACCAACTCCGAGATCGCACTTTAATGTACTATGGTGCAGAAAGGGAAGATTTCCCTTTCCTACACTGTAGCGTGATCTCAGAGTTGGTATATTTAAGTAGCGGGGTGTATGGGGGTGCAGGGGGGCTTGCCCCCCCTGGCTGCACCCTTTACTTTTTCTTTTTTTTTTTTTTTTAATGTTTACTTTGACAAATTCAAAGTTTCAATTGTTTGATCATTAAAGGTTGATCTTTAGTGATTCGAACAATTGAAAATTTGATTTAGCAATAGGAACCCGTTAGTCAGCCCAGATTATAGCAAAGAATTTGTTGTGCAAGTAGATGTTTCAAATTATGGGGCGGGGCTGTACTTAGCCATGTTCCCTCAGCAGAAGAGCAGCCAGTGGTATATCTTCACCATAGACTTCAACCTAGGGAATAATGTTATGCAGTTGTAGAGAAAGAATGTCTAGCCATAGTATGGACATTGCAGAAGCTGCAGCCCTAATTCACTGTTCTCACAGATCATAACCCTTTAACATGGCTACATAGAGTCAGCAAGCAAAATGCCAAGTTGCTGAGATGGTGTCTAGGTTTGCAAGCATATGGCATGATAATCCAACACTGAAGTGGGGTTAAGAATGCCAGTGCAGATGGATTATCCAGAAGAGGAGTTGGTTGATATATTCCCAGACAGACCCATTTTTCTCAAGCATTGTTTTTCTAGGATCACTTAAAAATCATGCTTGAGTCATGGGAGGGGAATGTGAAGAAATTAGACACTGTCATCTGTGCTAGCATGTCTGGCTGGAGTGTCGTACATAATTTCAGATTAAACTGTGTATTATATGCCACTATGACTAGTTAAGATATTGTAAATAAGTTCTTACATGTTGATTAATGCTGTGTATATGATGTTTAAAGAGTTGAACAGTGTTCATTTACATTTCTACCTGGGCATATTTGTGAAGGAGATTCTTAATGCAGGATATCTCAGAGTCAGCTGATCTACAGATGATGTCATTGGAATGTTTCCAATTATTCTGTGTTTACTTTCAGAGACTGAAAGACAGGACATAACTTTAATAAACAGCTATCTGTTGATTTTCAAACAGTGAAATTAAAATAAAAACTGGACTAGTTGAGACAGTTAACATAATCTATAAAAGAGCCTTCTAAAGACAGTTCAAGTCAGTTATCATTGTTGTTCAGTTCAGTTGAGTTCAGAAGTTCAGTTGTGTTGCGTTCACAGCTGAATTGAGTTCAGTTGTTTTCACAGTTGAGTTGTGTTCACAGATGTGTTATTGTACTGAGCAGTGGATACCTAATGGACTCATCAAGTGCCGTAAGCCTGCCTTTGTTCTGTTGTAAAATTTAATTTAGATCAGGCACAGTGTTCTTCAGTTGGATAGAAAATTATAGCTAATTAGTCAGAGTTTTTCTAAATGTTGAATTTCTATCTTTTAATATTAATTTCATTTTCCTGGTGGTTGAATTCTGTTCGTTTATTGAAATTATTGTCTTACCCTTTTAATGATTTTGCTTATTATTAAATATTTGTATTAACTTATATTGCAGCTGGTCAATCAGTGTATTATTTAATGATTTGAGAGTGCTTATACCTGCTTTGATAATTCCCAGGCCACTGTGAAAGCCTATCTGCTTTAGGTGATATGATACCATTTGTTTTTATATATAATTTTAATAACTTAGCACTCATTTGAAAGCACATGTAGATGCTTTGATTGGTAGCACCATTTTACTGTATTATTTAGGGGAAGAGACACAGCTGGAAATCTGTGTCAGGCTTTCCCAGAAGTGTTTGGATGTATGAGATTTAGTTTATTTAAGTGTCAGTGTATCAGATATCTTAAACTGTGACACATTGCTCTGAAGTGTATAATATGGAGTTATATTTGGGGTGGACAAAAATATACAGTCCAGTCCCAAGTTATAGATTAGGTTCCTGGTGTGCTTTTAGGGGAAATAGTGAATTATTACTCTTGATTAAGTGACAGTCAACCATTGGACTTTAGTTACTGACCCAGGATAATAGGGGGTGTTACATATTGGTGGGATGTTAACTGGACATCACAAGAAGATTTTTTTCTCCCCTATCAGAAGTATGAATTCTATCTATAACAAAGAATAAAAATCTTTTGTAAATAGGATATTCTAATATGTGTCTATAAAGTGCATTGTAGATTTACATTTTTTAATGTCATAGATGTGTTCATATATCTTTCAGCATTATATTAGTTTTTCCTATGAAGAATGCTGTGCAAGATGTGCAAGTAGTTAAAAGGCCACAAACTTAGTAGTACAATTACAAATTCCCGGACAACTTAATGTTTTATCAAAATTGTCTACTGATGCATCTGGACTTTCATTAACAAATTTACAGTACCGGCATTTCATCGTTCTAGATTGTTCACAGCTGTTACTGTCAGTATTAAATTCAAAAATATTTTTCAGATTTTGTCCCCTACTATATGTGATTTTGGGTTGTACACCTAATATTTGTTTTGTTTCTTCTGAGAAAACACGGTTCCATGTGTCTTGCATTTGTACTGACAGTAACAGCTACAAATAATCTAGAATGATGAAATGCAGATTCTGTAAGTACTATAAATTTGTTAATGAAAACCCATATGCATCAGTAGATAATTTTAATAAAACATTAAGTTGTCCGAGAAATTGTAATTGTACTAATAAGTTTGTGACCTATTTAGCTACTTGCACATCTTGCACAGCATTATACATAGAGAAAACAAACAGAATGTTGAAAGTGGGAATATATGAACATGTCTATGACATTAAAATATATAAATCTACCAATGCACTTTATAGACACACATTAGAACGTTTTAATTACAAAAGGTTTTTATTCTTTGTTATAGAGTTCATACTTGAGATAGGGAAGGAAACACAGAACGTCTATTAGAAGAAAAAGAACTGAAATGGCAGTGCTGATTAGAAGCCACAAAAAGACTAGCAATATAATATAATAAACTCCATGTAGGTTCTGTGCAGAGCCTACACAGAATGTATTCACGTACGCCTTGCTGTGCATCATGCAGCATTGCACAGCCTTGTGACATGAATATTAATGATGTGCAGAGGTCATAGGCAAAGTTTTGCACCTTGCCCTGGTGTTACTGGCCTCGAAAGCTGTATACTGAATTTGGATCATGCCACTCAAACACTAAACTAATGAAAGGGCAAAGGGCAAGCATGCATTATCTGAAAGATATGAAGCATGGAACAGAAATGAATATGTCATTATATATTGACTGCAGTCTTCAGTGATTTCACAATACATCTCCCATTTTACAAGGAGCAGGCCAAATATATGATAAAAATATCTGAACATTATGCAAACTTGTGGACAGTCTGCCTTTTGTGTTTTAATTAATTTAGTTTATCCTTTTATTTATTTATTTTTATTGCCAGTGTTTGCACGATGCACCACTTGGCATAAAACATATTTAGCTATGCTCAGCTGGTTTGCATGAAGTGCAGCAGAGTGCAAACTGGATGAATGGACCACCGAGGTTGTAGACAGGACCCAGAAAGGCACACATATGAAGTGGATGCATTCAATTAATAATAATGTGCATTGCACAACCAAAGTAAGTGGTGTTGCACTACAATTAACAGTGAGAATCTTACAATAACTACTAAGATAGCAGATATCATCTCACTAATCCTTAACTTAACTCTTTGTCAATAAATGTTCTTGATTTTACAAACAGCATCGTAATTTTTTTGTGCTGATTTTCGACTGTGAGAGGTAGCGGCTAGCATTTTGGAAGAGCTGCTATTTATTTAACACACTAATCCTGTGGTAGCAGGTGTTAAGTGCAGGGGTGGAGTGCAGATGGCACGAGGTTGTAGTACAGGGTAATCAAGTTTTGTTTTACTGTTGTGTGATTGCAGATTATTGCAATGAAGTGCAAAATATACAACTGTTTTTTCAACGTTCTTGTTGTAATAGCTGCAAGTGTAGGAAAACTGTTTATATGATAAATTTGACTAGGCCATTTACATAAGTGCCTATATATCTAATAAGCTAGAAATTGCATTGTTCACCACTGTTGTGCATCACTTACTGTCAAGCAAACATTGTGCCCAGCATTGTGCTCCCTCGCCTTCCATGTTTGTGTGATGGTAAGTGATGCACAATATTTTGAAATGTTGCAAATCCAAAATATGCTCACTCTTAGTAAATGCGAGACATGCAATAGGTGGGAAACAGCAACATATAAACTGCAATTGGCTGGAAATTCTCATTAGACATTGAGCTTGAACTACGGCAGGCTTGTCTGGAGTTGCTGTAGAGAGTGTGCACTTTTGGGCAAAGCACTGAGGTGTCCAGGAGTCCAAAATTTTTGTTGGACTCCTAGTTATGGAGCATGGAGCCAGGTTGCTTCACCAGGACTATTCCAGCTCAGAATATAAATCTGAAGCCTGTAATAGTGTTGACAGAGCATTAACCAGTGTGACAGGTATCCCCCACACAGGTGAGCAATGCAGACATCATTTTGATGACCTCCAGAGGAGGAAGCTGTATACCATTAAGCTTTGGATCGGGTAATGTCAGGCAGGGGACATCCCACAGATGTGTAAGTATCATTTTCAGTGAGTAATTGTAAGAGTTAAAAGCTGAATATAGTCAGGAATGGTATTCATAATTGTGTTCTGTTCTATTTTCTCCACAGCTGCTGAGGAGAGAGTCTTAACTGTTCGATCCCATGCCATTCATCTAGTAAGGATATGCATAGCATGTGGTATGTATGCATCAGAAGAGTACTGTCTAAATACTGTTTTAATAATAATAATAATTTCCATAGCAATTTTGTAGCATTAAAGTTTAAGGACTGCTTAGTTGGTATTTAGTAGAGTTGTATCAAACTGAGCATTCATATCCCAACTGTATAAGAAACTATGCATGCCTTAGTCAGTAGCACAAAGCAATGGTGCCATATTCTCATATAACAGTCAGCATGCATCTCTAAACTGTAAAAAAGAAAAGTATGCATGCAGTAGTCTGTAGGACCAAAAAGCAGTACAGTATTTTAGCATAGTCATCAGCTGTGGGTTCAAAAACTGCACTTCCTACCTAAATATACAATACTGTTTAGGTTTTCATCATTATTGGAATGTAACTTCATACCTCTATACTAGTGGCAAAAATGACCTTCTATACTATGTAATCAGTATAACTGGAACATGCATATGTGCAATATATGCACACATTAAGGAGTGGTTACTACAATCCATACTATCCTGTGTCCCTTTTATAAAACTGGGTAGTGTTAAAAGTAAGGAAGAAACTTATCAGGAGTTCTTAATCCTGCTCTCTCCCTTCCCTCAAAAAAACAAAACAAAACAAAAAACAAAAAAAACAAAATATATATATATATATATATATATATATATATATATATATATATATATATATATATATATATCTTATTCATCTGCTCTTACTGTAACTGTCTTAGTTGCTCTTCTGCATGCTGTTATCTGTTCAGTCGCTCTTACTCTGCACTTATTACTGCTTGTTAGTAGCCTTCTAATTTACTGCCTTCTGCACTTGTTTTTTAGTCATTTGTTAATTTAATTGCATTTATTTGAACTGTATTTGCCATATTGTTGCTACACGCTCGGGTGTGCTGGCCTGCACTACAATTTGAATTGTATTTACTGCTGTTTTAGCTGCTTTTCTGTAAAAAAAAAAAAAAAAAAATTCTAAGCTTGTTTCCTGCCTTTCCTGTAACTAGTCAAGTCAAGATACTGACTTGCTGTATCCAGGACTATTGGTAAGCTTCTGAGCCCCCCAAGCCTTTCTGTGTTGGAGGGAAGCCTTATAACTTATCAGTGCGAGTGGTAAGCACTAGGTAGCCTATCCTCCACGGGAAGAGTGAGTTTTGGCCCAGAAATTGTAGTTTATTTGGCTGTTTGGGCAGTTTTCCATCTCTTTCAACTTGCTGGCATAAAAGCCTACGTTTGTACTTGTTCCCTACATTTCCTGTAACTAGTCTAGTCCAGGTACAGATTTGTTATATTCCAGGACACTTTGTAAGCTTCTGAGCCCCACAAACCTTTCATTGTTGGAGGGAAGCCTTCTAGCATATCAGTGGGAGTGGTAAGCATTAGGTAGCCTATCTACCACAAGAGGAATGGTTCCTGGCCCAGAAATTGTAGTTATTGGCCATTGGGGCAGTTTTTTTCCATCTCTTTCAATGTTCTGGTTTAAAAGCCGCACTTGCACTTGTTTCCCACCTTTCCTGTAACTAGCCTAGTCCAGATACAGAGTTGCTGTATCCAGGACTGTTGGTAAGCTTCTGAGCCCCGCAAGCCTTTCTGTGTTGGAGGACCTTCTAGCTTATCAGTGGGAGTGGTAAGCACTAGATAGCCTGTCTACCATGAGAGGAGAGGTTCTTGGCCCAGAAATTGTAGTTTATTGACCATTTGGACAGTTTGTCCATCTCTTTCAACTTTCTGGTTTAAAATACCACATCTGTACTTGTTTCCCATCTTTCCTGTAACTAACCTACTGGGTAGCATTAGAAAGCCTTAAACTGATACAAGCCTTCTAGCTTAGGAGGGAGACTTTGGAGTGATTAAGTATCAGTTTTCTTTACTTTTTTGCTGTACTTAACTGTTTTCCACCTAAACACAGATTTTCCAGCGTTTATTGTGATTTACAAGCTTGTTTTTTCACATATTGTACTTATTTGACTGCCTGCACTTTTAGAAAAGTTGTTTTTTGTTTAAATAATTTGTTTAACTGTTGTAGGCTACACACTAAAGTGTGATAGCCTTTTCTGATTGTCTGCAGTCATTTAAAGCTGTTTTAAGTGTATTTTTTACTGTTTTGCCTTATCTTTTCAAAAAAAAACAAACAAAAAAAACAAATAAATTCCTTGTTTCCCACCTTTCTAAGCTAGTATAGTCCAGTTTTCAGGCTAGTGCTGAATTCAGGGCTGTGAACTAGTTTCTGAGTTGCCCATACCTTACTTGGATAGAAAGAAGTTTCTCTGTTCACCTGTGAGAGAGGTGAGCTATCTGTCCCTGGAGGAGTGGTGCCAGCCCAGACGTTAGTAGTTTATTGGTCATTTTGGGCTAATTTCTATCTCTTTCATTTCCTTACTATAAAAACCGTGTTTGCACGGTTTTGCGCACTGGGCAGTGTCGGTTAGCTACGGTTAAATTATTTCCGGCTCCACTAAGTCTCCTCTTCACTTTTTCCCTTGAAACTAATCTAACTCTCAACCTAAGCATTCAAAAAGCATCTTACAGCCCAGCACTTGCTCAGACCTAATAGCAAGCAGTAATATACCCTGACACTGATTGCCCAGCAGGGCAAGGCTCTTTATTCACCCCTCACCAACCAAGCGACTAAGCAGCTCATCCTACTATTCAGGCATGACCAAAGGGCAATTTTAGGTGCACTCTTCAGTCCAGCTGGTGAATCTGGGTATCCTGAGGCAATGTTACAACTGACTCATGTACACAGACATCTCTCTCCTCCTACCACAAAAGACTAACATATGCAAGAGATGCAATTATACAGCCAAACTGGAAGCTAAGCTGTCCCCACCCAAGAATGGAACAGACAGTCAAGAGGAGAAGGTTAACACTTGCACCACAACTCCAGCCGCACACAGACCTACTAAAACAGCACTGGCAAAAAAATACACATAAATGCACAAAATCATACTCGGAGGCTCTAAATAAAAACCTGCAAAAGTATCAGCGACCTCCAAAGCAGACATCCAAACAACCTGCACTTCCCATCACAAACCAGACAACACATAAAACACAAAATCAGTGTGCCGCACAATCACAGCCCTTAAGGTGAAATAACATAGCTAACACACTAGTAATAGGTGACTCTATAGTCAGGCACACTGAGTTTCCACTCACTAGGCTGGACAAGCAGAAGGTTATTGTTAGCTGCCAGTCGGAAGCCAGAATCTGCCACATAACACAAGCACTCAGGTCACTCCAGAACAAGTACAAATATGACTCTGTCATTGTTCATGTTGGTGTGAATGTCCTGAAATGTACCTCCCTGGACTACATGAAAAGAGACATGGAAGAGCTCTCTGATTATGTAGCCCAGGCTGGTATGACCCAGACCCTGAGTAGCATCCTGCCCTCACCAAGAATGATACCTCAGTATAAAGAAAAAATGATCAATTTCAACAATTGGCTAAGATTCTGGTGTCATTCAATGGGGATCCAGTGTCTGTCAGCCTGGGACGACATGCTCAACAAGCCGTGTTGCTTCACAAGAGATGGCTTGCACCTGTCAACCCTAGGCTTTCAGATACTGGCCAAGGCTCTTGCTGCCCCCATAGTGCCTTTTTTAGGCAAGGCTCAAAAGTCAAACCCACCTCTGTAAACAGCACAATTAACAAAAAACTGAGGGTTATGCTACTCAACTCCAGGAGTTTAAATCTCAAAATGCACACGCTTGAAGCACTTCTCAGTATGGTTCAAGGCTTCAGAGAGCACCCCAACACTACCGGGCTACAACTCATACCACACATTTCGGCCACAGAACACGGACCGAAACACAAAAGGAGGGGGTGTATCCATATTCATCAATAATACCTATACCTCCAGGTTAGTGGCGCAGCCTGATACCTCTGAGATCATCCATGTGCAACTAACATCGGGCAAATCTGCAATGCAAATTGTGGCCTGCTACAGATCACCCTCCATGACCCAGGACCACCACTCCACCTTTCTGGAGACACTGGAAAACATGAAGGTCCTACCAAACACCCTGATATTGGGCGATTTCAATTACCCTACCATTCACTTGGAAAACTACTCGAGTACAAATTCCCAGGCTCAGCACTTCCTGGAATTCATCAACTCAAATGCCCTGGATCAGCTGGTAAACTCCCCTACCAGAGGTGAAAACATATTGGACCTGGTCATCACCAACATGGGCGACTGGTGTTCTACACCGGAGGTCAACCCATCACTGGTTAGATCAGACCATAAAATAATCACTCTGGATGTCCACACCCCACTACCACCCCCAACTAAGGAAACCACAGTAAAAAAACTTTTGTAAAGCAAACTTCACCTTACTTAAGACAGAGCTGATAAGTTTCACAGCCCCCACGCTAAAGGATAATGCTGCCCAAGATGCAGAAACCTTTACAAATGCACGCTATGAGCACGTACAAGGATGCATGGATCATGCCATCCCTAGCAAAACCAAGACTCACTCCTTTAAGAGAAGAAAACCAGTTTGATTGACCCCTGCAATAAACAGGCTATACAATAGAAGGAGGAAACTAGTTCAGAAAAAAAGCAAATCCCATGAAGGAAAGGCATCCCTGATCAGTATCAGTAAGAAACTGAGGTCCCTCATGAAATCATCCAAGGCTAACTTTGAAAGAAAATAGCCAAGGATTCAAAAGATAACCACAATGCCTTCTTTAGCTATGTTAAGAATCTAAGTGGCAACTTGCAGATATGCACTGAACTAGTGCAAAATAGCTCAAAATATACTAAACCTACTGATATTGCCAACATCCTGACAGATAGATTCAGTGCAAACTTCACCCCTTCTCACCTCCAAAAGGGCCCACAACAATACCAGAAAAATGTAGTGTCCCAAAAATCACAGATGCACAGGTGAAAACAGCCCTTTCAAAAGCCATAAAAACAGTGTCAATGGGACCAGATGGTGTCCCAGGCTGTGTCTTGCACGAACTACAGAACAAACTAACCCCCCACCGAAACACGCTGTTCAACCTCAGCCTCTCCACAGGCTATGTGCCCATAGAATAGTGCACAGCAATGGTTATTTCTCGCCACAAAGGAGGGACCACAACTATTGCCCCATAAGCCTGACTAGCCTGGTCTGGAAGGCTATGGAGCGCATCATCATGGAACTCATTAACAAAGACATTGGGAACCTCCAAAGACTTGACCCGAACCAGTTCGGCTTTGTTAAGGCAGATCATGGCTACTAAACCTGGTTGACTTCTTCGAGACAGTCACCAAGGCCATAGATGAGGGAAAGGAGATTCACACAGTCTCCCTTGACCTCGCCAAGGCTTTTGACACCATTTTCCTCTTGGGTATTACAGAAAAACTCACCAGCCTGAACATAAACCCCTACATCATAAGATGGGTTACCAACTGGCTTACAGACAGAACTCACATGGTAAGAATAGCGGGCTCCAGGTCCGACTCTAAAGCAGTCACAACTGGTGTCCAGCAGGGCTCGGTCCTGGGACCCCTACTGTTTGGCATATACTTCTCTAAAGTATATGCAAAAATAGGAGGACTATGGCTAAACAAGTTTGCCAATGACTGCAAACTGGGAACCACAATTGACTGTCTGGTTGACATGCACATCCTCCAAAAGGGCCTTACTGAGATGGACACCTGGTGTCAAAGTCATGGCCTCAAGGTAAATGCCAGAAAATGCATAGTCATCCCGTTTGGGAAAAACAAAACACCCACAAATTACCACATAGGTGGAAGCCCCCTTAATACAGAAGAGGTAATAAGAGATCTGAAGACCCAGGTAGATAGTAATCTCTCCTTTGACAATCATATTGCCAAAGTAGTTAGGAAATCCTTCTATGTGGCCCATCTAATTACTAAAGGGTTTGCATCTAGAAATAAAGAAGTTATAGTGCCCCTCTACTCATCACTCATTAGACCCATCATAGAGTACAATGCCCCATTTGGGATGTACCTCACAAGACACTTCCAACAGCTGGAAAGACCACAAAAGTACCTCACCAAGAGGATTACTGGTCTCAAACATATGTCCTATGCAGCCCAACTGAAAAAACTCCGGCTGTACTCAGTGGCATATCTCTTACTCATAGGTGATCTCTGCCTGACTTACAAAGCCATGTCCAACTCAGAATTGATGGACATGCTCCACCTAAAGAAATCCAAGTCACTGTGAGCCATGCGCTCTAGTGAGCTAAACCTCACCACAACAATAAATAGAACATGCTAGAGGGATAGATTCCTGTCACAGAGACACCCCATGCTTTGGAACAAAATTCCAAATTACATCATGCAGAGCACCTCACTATCACTCTTCAAGAGAAACCTTGATGAGTGGATGGGTAACAGAAAATACACCCCTGGGATCACTTCATTGGCTCTGCTTGACAGAGGCTCAGTTAATTAATCAATGGGGTGGTGAAAGCCAACACACTCTGGCTAGGCTTATAAATGCCCTCGGGCAGATAGCCTAATACCTACCTATGAACCTATGAACCTATAAAAGTAAAGGTAACAAAACAGATTAAAATAATTGTATTGATGCTTTTTATGTCATGTATGAAGTCACTAATGTTCTCATTTTTTTGCCACCCCAACCCTTTTTTCTCTCCTCTTTTGTGTATCTATTATATTTTTTTTGGGGGGAGGGTATTATTTTCTTTTTTTTTTATGTTTACTTTTCTTTTTCTATTTTTTACTCAGCACAGTGGGTAGAACTGTCCAACAGGATCCACCTGCCCCCACGCCACTGGCTATAGCACTGCTGCCCAGCACATCTGGTGCAATACCTAGTAGCACCCCTCTGCTGTTCCTGCACTACCCGGGTCTTCAGATAGACCTGTGACTCTCTTCTGGAGCAGTGGCAAATGGGGTGAGTTTATCACCTGTGATGAACTGCCAGGTATGGTGCATACGATTGTGCACCACACTGCTGGCGCACATGTACACCAGATGGAGCAACTGCTGCTATCCTAGTGTAAAGCACCCAAAGGAGGGAGGGTTAAATATTAATACAGTGGTAATCTCAGTTTGGAGATGTCACCCACGCTCTTGTCAAAGTAAAATGTCATGCAGATTTAGCGGAGTACATATAGTACCCTCTGTCTTATTGTTCAATGTGATGATGTTGGCCTTACTTCTTCCTTAACTTATTTCAAGACCATCAGAAATCCAGCAACATAGACCTCCTGTAGGTGGTAAGCCAAATCAAGTTATTTCAGTATTGCAGATCAATTTCTAGTAATCCAATGTGTCATTTCAGGCCTGTTGTGTGTATTGCTGTACTGTCTGTAATAGTGGTATCACTGTTAGCTGTTTAGCATATATTGCACCATAGTAGTGCAGGTATTAATGTATATCTGTGTTTCTCCCTTTTTATCACAGCTGATCATGACAGTGAGAGTGTGGGCCCTGTGCCACCTGATGTCAGTGTCTCATCAGACACTGATCTGATGGTCGCAAAACTGAGGCACAGTTAGTGGGTGCACAGATTGAATCTGGAACAGAGGTTGAAATCCAGCCATCCCCTTCTTTTCCCCAGAAATAGCCAGTAGGCTTATGCCTCCCCAGTCCACTGAGCCCACAGATATATGAAAGATGGAGGGTGATGACATTGAGAGGAAGTATGGCTACTGCAGCTTCAGTGCCTGTTGAGTCTGGCTGTAGTGGAAGTGCTGGTGTGGTGCCATGTAAGAGGGTTGATAGGGGGTGCTCAGAGGGGGCCTACTGTCCCTCCTCCACATGCTGCAGGTGTCGCTGCCCAAGTAATTCAACATATGTTTAGGGCTATCATGGAGGCATAGGTACATTCATAAAGGCACTCCAGACAAATGGTCATGGTTGTGGATGTGACATAATCTGACAAGTGTGACTGCCTCCACCATTCCACCAATTCCATGGATCAGATGAATGATACATTGGAACAAGGGGTGTCTGTGATGGACCATGGGGTGTCTTTCATGTAATGAGCAGTGTCTGTGATGGAATGTCTGCTGGGAGGGGAATGGTGTCCTCATGAGCATAGGTCAGCCTCAACATTTGCTGAGAGCCAATGTGGCCTTTCCTGATCACACTTCCGTAGAGGCAGTACTTCTGCTGGTCCACTGGGGAGTGTACTGCTGTCCACATCCAGATGTGGTGGGCCATTGGGTCATGGTGCTGGGCATTCCAGTGAAGGGACCACATCCAGCTGATATCGGTCATGTTCAGGTAGCAGTACTACATCTGACCTTGGGTATGGAGGTGCCAGTGCAATTCCTGGCAGAGCCAGTTCCCATGGTCAGGGCCAACAATGATGAACTGCCACCACTACCATGCACGGCTCACACATGTTCAACATACTAAGATGTAGAGCTAGCACTGAGATTAGCTATGCTCATGCAGACTCTCACATACCACTTTCACATGGAGGACTCCTACAGACACACACATACAGCCTGTCTGCTTCTCTTTCTCCATCCTACACACTCACCTACCTTTGGTGTCAGTCTAGGCCTCCTGCATAACTACATTAGTGCCTAGTATATATGCATTTTTGTTGAATTCATAATTGTACCTGCCAGTTATATTTGCCTTTCCAAATGATACAATTGATAGCATAATCATAACAGTGCTTTCTATTGTATACTCTTGTAAGGGTTGTAAAGTCAGGAACTACAAAGTGAGCCAATACTTTATAACCTTTCTCTTTAATACTTTCCAATACATATGTATGGTGCACAGGATAAGACATGCCATCACATGCAGATCTTAGAATTGTATGACAGCATGTAGTCAAACTCATCAGAACAGTAATACAGTATAATGCTCTCTTTTGCAGGAACCTCACAAGACAAATGCAGCAGCTGAAAAGTCCCCAGGGCTTTCTCATCAAGATAACACATGATCTACTAACCATGACATGATGTGTGCAGGTAGATTAAAATATGTGCCACTGTCATCTGTCTGGTATCATATTACATTGTAACTGTCATTCTAAGCCTATTACTTTTGATTTAATCACTTGGGCTTCAGACCAATTGTCTTTCATTATGCAGGTTTGTAGTCTACACTCTGGTGAGAGGAGAGGGTAGCCTCTGCCCTTCTGAGCTGGGAGTTGCTGGCCGGATGCTTATTGTGATTGTTGCTGCAAGTCTCTTTTTTATGTTTAAGCACTTGGCCTCCAAACCAGTTATTTTTACATGAGGAAGGTTTGTGGTACAGACTGTTGTGGCAGGGGAGGATAGTGTACACCCTTCTAAACTGGGAATTGCTGGTTGATGGTTTATTGTGTCTGTTATTCTGAAAGTGTCTTAGTTCTGGTTTAAGTGCTTGTGTTCCAGACCACTTATTTCACACTAGGAAGGTGTGCGGTCTACACTCTTGTTTGAGTATTCTACTGAATTGCTGCTTTATTTAAAATGTTGGTTCTTCTTTTGTGATTGTGATTTTCTGGACTTTGGATTTCTGGGATTTCTGCATTTTATAGCATAGGGTCAATTCAGACTTGTTGAATCTAGACTGTTTGGTATCATTGGAGCACTACAATCAGTGCTCTTACATTAAAAAGGGCTCCCCCTCCACCCATGTGGTAGAACTGTGCAGCCAAGAACCCATCTGACTTGGGGATTGCTGGAATAAGACTTACTGTTGGCCTTTCCCTTATTTTACATGTGTAAATAGTTTAACTTCACTTGCATTTCTGTGTTGTGTTTTGGGGTGTTTGCAGTTAGTTTACCAAAGCTGCTGAGAGCTTGAATTGCTGCCCTGCAAGCAACTCAGATGTGCATTATGAAACAACAAAACATTTTTTAACCCTAGCCCTCCATAGACAGAAACATTTTGTTAGTCTTACACCAAAGCTTGGCCCATCTAGCCTACTCCCCACTAGTTATTATAGTATAAACCTTCACTAATGCATGAACAGTTTCCAACAATGTCTCCAGGTAGCCTGATTTGCATGGTCATCCTGAGGCAATAGACCAACTACGTCATGTATACTGGCAGACAGTTACTGCTAAAATAAACTAATTCAACATGTGAGAGCTGTGTCTATACTATGAATTTGGAATCAAATCTGTCACATAACAACAAAGCAGATATCAAACATGTTGTCAGCATGAACAATTCACCTGTTGCACATAAGCTTACAACACATAAAACCACATATGTGGAAGTACTCACTAGAAACCTAACTAAAGATTGGAAACCTTATATGTAAACCTACTCCACAATGCAGACTCAACAGAATCTACTACACATAATAATACACACATACATCAGTGTCTCAGCCAATATGGCCCTCAGGCCAAAACACCTCAAAAGCAAATGTCTTGCTCATATGTGATTCCATAGTGTGAAACAAAGATGTCCCCTCATCAGCCTGGACAAGGAGAAGTCACAGTCAACAGCCTGTCAGGTGCCAGGGTCCATCAGATCATGCACACACTCAAGTCTCTCAACAAGTACATTATGACTCTGTCAGAGTCCATGTTGCAGTGAAAGACTGGAGACATACCTCACAGTACTATATGAAGGTGCTTGCCTCCTCCATAGTGGCCTTTTTAGGCAATGTCAGAACAACTAAAGTCCCAATGTAAAAGAATCTACTATAGACAAACTCAAGGTTATGGTGCTTAATGCAAAGAGTGTAAATCAGAAAATGCACTCACTGGAGGAACTCCTTACCTTGGAAGATGTCCATGTCTGTGACATCACACATACATTGTTCAAGGCCACAAACAGCATTCTGGCCATGCTAGGGTACAATACCTACCACACATTTACACATCAAAACAAGAGTGAAAGAGCCAAAGGCAGAGGTTTATACATCTTCACTAAAGACAAATACACTGCAAGACTGGTCAAAGAGCATGACTCTGTAACAAAACTCCAAGTTCAACTAACTGTATGTAAAACCCACATCCATATCATTGATAGGTACAGGTCCCGCACCATGAACCACAAGGACCACACTGTCTACTTTGACCTAATTGAGTCACTCACTGGACAGCCAATAACCTTGGTCATGTGTGATTTTAACTATCCTACCATTGATCTGGCATTATATATGTGCACAAACACACCCTAATGTTCCTGGACTTTGCTAATACACATGCTGTATAACAGATATTCTGCACATCCACAAGTTGCTTGAATGTCTTAGACTTAGTACTGACCAATAAAGTGATTCTCTGCATTAACCCCTGTGTTTTGTGTTCATGTCGCATCACAATTCATTTTCGTTCCCATTCACAATTATACCCAACCTCGCTAAAATGTAGAAAGAATGAAACATTTCTCCAAATCAAACTTAAGGCTCCTAACCAATGCCATAAAGAGTTGCAAACCCCGTTACCACTGTCAATAATGGCTGATATACAGAGGTGTGCACAAATGGCCTGTATAAACAGCTGTACAAATGTATAAAGGCTGAATGTGAATGGATCAAGTCAACTTCCTTAGAAAACAAGCAACCCTGGTGAGCATCAAGCATACATTGGTTATACAATAAGTGGAAGAAAGTAATGTCTAAGAACAAGAGGGAACTGACAAAGCAAAGAAAGAACACCCGCCACTGCTTGAACAAGCAAAAATTAGCTATCTTGAAAAGTTGTATAAATCCGCAAATAAGCCTAAAGTAGCATCTCTAGCTAAAGATAATCAGAAGGCATTATTTAGCTATGTTAAACATCTAAAAGTGAAGGCCCAGCTTTGTGTACAGTACAACTAGTACTGGGCAGTACCACTCATACTGACCCTTAGGACATCTCCAACTTTCTACCAGACAGTTTGGGGAAAACTTCACCCACTCTGTCCCCAGCAGATATACTCCAGAGCATACCTGTAACTAGTCCTTTACCTAGTAACTTCCTATCAACCTAAGGTGACATCTGCCTGAGTTCCAGGCCAGTATCTGATCCTGATCTGGTGGGATGGTTGTATATGCAATAATCTGATATAACTGATTACATAAGTATTGTCTGTTGAGCATATGGTGATACCAGTGTCCCAAATGCTGGTGTAAAGGGATCTCTGTAATGTCAAGTAACATCTGCCACACACACACACACACACACACACACACACACACACACACACACACACACACACACACACACACACACACACACACACACACACACACACACACACACACACACACACACACACACACACACCTACTTGATTGCAGTGAAAACAGAACCCCTACCTATCTAAGTATACAAACTATAGAACTCAGTACCTTATGTAAGAATCACTGCACAAGTCTGACTTTTACATGGCTGCAGGTGAACTTATGGTAGATTACATCAGCAGGCCACGTGGGGGACAACAGGTTGTGAGGTCTGCATAGGTGCATACATTTAAATGTTCAATTAAGGTCAGTAGCCTAAATGTAAAGTGTGTCCTAGGTGTGTAGAGGCCTAGCTCTGTAAAAACACACATACCCTTATTAAGCATAGTTGGATGTTTGAATTTAGCAGAGCAGGGTTGTCCGCAGTACTGACTGGCCCTGTCCATGAGGGAGCACACAATATTATATATTACACTTTGTAGTGTGGTTGATATATGTGTGTGAAAAACACCAAGTCCTCAGGATTGTATTGCTGGGGTGTGGACAACACATGTATATTTTGGGAATATATGCTGTATACTGAGATTGTTCTCCGAAAAACTCATCATATGTACAGAAGATTAGCTGAATTTGGACTGCCATCTCCAGAGAGAGAGAAAGAGAGAGGTGTCAACAAAGTGACCATGCTGTATAGCCAATAGGACCAAATCAAGTGCGTCAAGTAGATATGTGTGCGACATGGAGAGCTATGTATGGGACATTTATTTTCTTGGGACAGGTGCCCTAGTTTTTTAGAATATAGAAGAATGTTGGGGAAGGGACACAGGTATGTCTGAGGCAAGTAAGTTGGCAATGTGAGGAAGCAATTGCTGACAGACAGGACATACAAGACACAAGACAGGGACTGAGAAGAACACAGGAGGTGGGTGAACACCATGGTTGGGGTAAGGGTGTGGAACTTGCAAATCCATGGATGTTAAGCTGGGTGACAGTGAGAATCGAGTCCTCACTCAATGGACTTTCATTACTACCACCTCACTCCACCAATGGCCACAATGTTTGACATCTGCATCTCCGTGTGTTATTCAGTAAAATGATGGAAAGCAATGTTTCCATATTTCATAGGCATGTGCCCACAGTATGGCACACAATCCTAAGCACCATCACCAGCAGCTCTTCTCAGGTGATAAAACCACCTGCTCTGCCACTGCTCCAGAGGGAACCACTAGCCTGTCATCCGGTGAAGAAGTACCTGAGGGGCCAGGTAGTGCAGGGGAAGCACAAGGGGTGCTACCAGGTTGCAAGTGAAATATGCTGGACTTGGTGCCATAGCCAGGGGAGTGGGGGCAGGTGGATCCCATGGGCCAATCTTACCCTGCTGTGCTGTGGGTGAAAGAAAAAAAGAAAAAAAAAAGAGAAAATAAGGTTTGAGATTAGAGATTGCACAAGTTATATTATTTCGTTGTTTAGGCTGAGGAGGGTGGTCTTCCAGTTCTGGGTTATCACTTTTATATTTGTAGACAACAATGTCTTTTGCTTAGTGTATAACCTTGTAATGACAGAGATGTGTCTGTCCAGGAGAAAATAAGTGTCCCACAGGCTGGTGGAAAAGGCTCACTATAAAGACACACACACACACACACACACACACACACACACACACACACACACACACACACACACACACACACACACACACACACACACACACACAGATGCACACACACTCACACCAACCCCCTCATTTAACTGCAGTGATAATATAACCTCTATCTAAGTACACAGACTATCAGACTATGGAACACAGTACTTAACACAAGCGCCATGGTTCAAGTCCAACATGAAGTGTGTCAGACAACATTATTTTAGATTTTGTGGTCCCACAAGCTGTTCTAAAAGACTCACTGAAAGTCCAGCAACAGCTCAGACACACACATACACAGACCAATCCCATTTGACTGCAGTGAGAACAAAACCTTTGCCTAAGTACACACACTACAGAACACAGTCCGTAATGTATGCACCATGGCACAAGTCTGATTTTTGTCAGGACTGCAGGTGAACTTATAGTAGATGACATCGACAGGCCATGTGGGAGACAAAAGGTTGGGAGGCCTGCATGAAATAGATGTGTAGGCTTGTGCATGTCTCAAAAAATGTCAAACCATGGCATTGGAAAGGTAACTGTGGGATACATACTTCTGCTCTTCTGTGTAGACACACAGACACACAATTGACTGCAGTGAGAATATAATCCCTACCTATGTAAGGGCACAGCTTACAGAACACAGTACTTATCACACAAGCCATGGCACAAGTCTGATTTTAACAGGACTGCAGGTAAACTTATAGTAGATGACATCAATAGGCAATATGAGAGACAAGAGTTTGGGAGGCCTGCATAGGTACATTGCTTTATGGTGTCATCTGAGGCTAGTAGTCTAAAAGCAGTAGGCTGTTTGGAAGCCTAGCTGTGTCACAACACAAGTAACCTTTTGAGCATACTTGTCTGCTTGAGTTTTGCAGAACAAAGCTGTGAACACCACCATGTGGCCCTGCTAACATTAAGTATAACAGTTTGTATTGTGGTTGATATATGTGTAGAAAAAGTAATGAGAGCCCAAGGCTGTAGTGCTTGTTTGGGGTGGTTTGGGGGGAAACCAATATGACATATAGTTATATTGTGCCCTTAGTTTTCAATGTTTCCAAATGTAGTTTTATGTCAAACAAAGGAAATGGACAATAAACAGCAATGATAAAATATCATATATACAATTCCTTAGCGCAACGAGCATTGCATTTGCTTGCTGGTTAACAAAGTATACAATCATGCAGGATAAGCCTGTTTGCACACAAGAAATCAGTCCACACACGCAAGGCAAATTGCTAATGCTTGCTGCAATACCCTGGTCCTATCTGTACTGCAGGCTGTCTTTTCCCGATGGCTAAGATCATTAGTTAAATATATCTGTTTTCTACTTTTGGGTGTCTTCTTTCCAGGAAATCTGTTTTTCCCCTGTTTTTGCAATGTTGTGCTTCACCCACAAAAAAGATAATATTAGCCAAATGGTTTTCAGGACACAGTGCATCATGCAAAACTGGAATTAAAAGAAGATAACTAGAAAAATATACTAAATCTAAGGAATATGTACACAAAATCTGTAAAATCACATTTGACCCCTCACACCAAAAGAGCTTCAGAAAACAGGAGGGATGCCTTACTCCTCCTGGCCACACAGACAGCTTTGCATCAATGAAATGAAAAGTCATTTTTCACTCAATCAACTGCATCAGAATGTACACTGGTATCAAATCATCAGCTGTGATTTGTTCATTTAATTCTCTTTACTATATTTGGATATACAGCAGTTAGTGATCACATCACTAAACCTGTCATAATTACACTTACAGATATACAGCCCAGAGTTACCTTTTTGTGTTTCTTGATCACTAATTAGTTATCTAACACATGCAGAGTGTAAGCCATTCTATATCATTGACCTTAACATGTAAGAGGATATTAACTGGTAATAATATGATATGCAGTTTCCAACAAATGAAATCCAGGTTGGATGGCACAAACACACATATACTGTTCTTTTTTGGGGGGGTAGCATAGCTGAGTTACTGTTATGACAGGGACAAGGGTACACTCCTCTTTTTGGAGGGGAAAAGCTCAGTTACTGTTATTACACAAACAAGTCTGAAGTCTGAAACTGCAATTTGTATCATCACCACTTTCTAACTTTAATGACTTATCAGTCCAAAAGTCCAAAAGAATGGTGCTTAACTGAGGCCATGCAGGGAACATCAGTATTCTTCAGAAGTATGACTGTGGAATCTTTCATGCATGAGGACTACTAATTACTAATGAACAAATATAAGTAAAATAAGTGTCTGGTGTCACATGTTAAGGTACTTTCGGTATACATTCACCACTATTTACATGCTTACTGTACCAAGTTAGGAAATACAAGGATATGCCATAATATTATTAAGAATACACTCTAGGTTTCTGGACTTACCTTGCAGATGCAGCAGTTGACACACCTTTAGTGCAGGGCTGACTCTGTCTGATGTAAGCAGTACACTGTCAATACATGGGGAGGTAAAGGTTGTGTGAGTTGCCTGGCATCAGTTTTGCTGTATGTTTGTGAGTAAGAGTAAAGTATTAGATCCCTAGGTGGTCAGTGAGTGTGTTATGCATTGTCTCAGCCAAAGCAAGGCCATACTGAGCACACCTACATCTGCCTATAAGGGACAGCAGCTGGGGGTTCCTCCTCTGAGTCCTCCTCTGACTGTGGCTGTGGTGACCTAGGCATTGGTGGGGGATGTGTGTCCCTTCCACTTGCAGATCCTGCTGCAACTGTTTCCACAGGATCAGACTGCATAGCACATACTGTAAATATCTGTGTACATGTGCATGGATTATACTGCAGGGCTCCACCACATATATCTAGGCACCAGAACTGTTACTTCAAAAGCCCAAACACATGTTCTATGATGTTTGTAGTCTGAGTGTGTGCCTCATTATGGCATTCTTCCTGTGGGGGGTGCACTTTTGATGGGTGTCATCAGCCACGGTCCCAGGGCAGCATTCCCCAGTAAATGGCCCTGTGGGATGTCCTCCTAGCAAACATCTGTGTGTTCTAGATATGGGAGTTGTGATAACTGCCAGAGCTACCAGCACACACATTCAGTATAATTCCCTGGGCATCACACATGACTTGATAGTTGATGCAGTGGTATCCCTTGTGGTTAATGTAGATTTTACCCTGCTCACCAGGTGGTGCTTTAATGTGTACATGAGTACAATCTATGGCACCCAATACTTCAGGGTAGTGAAATACACAGTAAAATAGTTCCATATTGATGTCCCTCTCTTCAGAAGTATGGGGAACAATATGTGTTCACTGGTATGTATGAGAATAGCATCAGAAATTGGTGGCGGATCCTGGAGGCTGATGCCTGTAACACACACATCATGTCCCCAGTTGGTCTTTGAAAGGTGCCAGTAGCTAATACTCTAAAGGCTACACATACCTTAGTTTCCACTGGGATGGACTCCCCTCAGTTAACTCTGGCTCTGAGTAGAGGGTGGCAGAGCTCACAGAGTTCTTGTAATGTGTCCCTCTCCACCCTGTAGCACTCTATAATCTCCAGCTTATGTAGCAACTGGAAAGTTATCCTGGGTCTGAACACTCTTCTCCTTCTCAACCTAGGCCTATTGTCTGCAGCACCAGCAGCATTGACTTCAGCCTCTCGCACATGCATATGTAGAATAGCTGCAGCAGCCCCTAGCATATGTCAGTTAAAATTTCCTTGTCTCTACTCCAATGGTACAGAAGCATAAAGGAAAAACTAGGATGTAGGCTACATGGATACTTTATCCATTGTTGAATGCCCATAGTGTTAGATTTGTTGATTAACATG
Source organism: Protopterus annectens (assembly GCF_019279795.1). NCBI lineage: Eukaryota > Metazoa > Chordata > Ceratodontiformes > Protopteridae > Protopterus > Protopterus annectens. The sequence goes on along the minus strand of NC_056731.1, from coordinate 1,059,490,833 downwards.
CAATTCAACTGCTTTTGCTATAGCATGCATCTATTAAACACACCTGCTACTGGCTCATTAGTGTACTATGCTCAGCGACATGCACCTCAGCGCACCTTCGTATAAACATAGGCACAATTGATATTTCTTGTGTTCTCTGGATATCACACAAACATGGACCATAAGAAGTGAAAGAAAGGTTGGACACCTTGGAGTTAAACCCAGAACCATCTATATTCCAGCCCTAATACTTTCATGTGCTGCCAAAGGAAGACTTACATAACAACAAAGAGAAACCTGTTATTTGTTCCTTTGTTTTTTGTGGTTGCACTAAGTACTGTATTGTGCAAACAATGGCAAAAATTAAAACAAAGGTAACCCAGACAGAGACCACACATTTTAACAAACAAATAATGAGGATGACACAGACCTTAGGAATTGTGCACTGCTTACATGCACTTTCACCCTTCACATCCCTACATGTTCACCTCTGTAAGTGTAACCTGACACACCCCCCGATGTCAGCATTCTCTGTTGGCATGTATTCAACACAAAAACTGTGGAGGTGCCTACAAGAAAGTGAACATCCCTACACAGTTACCCTTTTACAGGATTCAATAATTCTAATGAGTTTTTACCTTGTTTACATCTTCACCATGCTGACAGCCCAGAATCTACATGATTAGTAACCGTGTAGGCAGGGAAACTGCACGGCAGCCCAATGTTGTAACAGAGGAATACTGTAATCCATCAGCTACATCCTGCATATGCTTACATTACAGTATTTTATTTCTTTATTACATTTGCTTACCGGGTAGTGTCCGACTGGGCCAGGGTCCCATTTTCAGTGGAGACCCAGGAAGAAAAGCTCCACAATATTACTTACAACAAGATTAAAAGAAATACGCAATTGATAGAGCAAAAAAAAAAAAACAGGCAATAGTACAGCCAAGCAATTATGCATATCCAACTATGCTATCATTTAATAAGGACAAATAAAAAATTAGAGAGTAGATGGGTTGTGGTCAGAATAATGTTCTGTTTCATGTAGGTTTACACATTTTAGCAGCCTGCATTACTTACAAGTATATCCTTCATTTTGGGGTGGCGGAGCAAAGCTGTATTTATGTCATGGCACTTGAAGTGACATTATTATGACTGTTACACTGATTTTCTAGTGTCCACCCAATATAGTTAAGTCAGAATATGTAAGGTGTTACTTGTTAAGGGCAGTTCTGTACAAATGTAAGAGCTTTTACTTGCTGTTGTTTCTGTGTAGACTCCTTTCCATGGCTGTATTCAGAAAGTTTTGGAATACACAGCCAACATGAACATGAAGTCTACACGATTGCTTAAGAGGTTGTTGAATTGCTCCACCATGTTGATTTGCTTCATTAGCATAAAATTCCACTACTTATGGTGTAATTTGAGTGCCATGAAAGTTTCTGTATTTGTGTGTGAGTACTTGCCACTGCCCGCTGCTAAGCGGAGTTTACTGAATCTAAAACATTTTATGCCCATGTGTACATAGTGCCTCAATGAGCACACAGTAAAAATGATCATGCAAGCTTTATTGAATTTATTAAATCTAAATGGAAAAGTGTCTATAAGTAATATAATTAAAAGGAGAACAGACATTCTTTAATAGTTTAAGGATGTGTTCAATTCATACAATCTATAGTTGAAGCTATCTTAATTAATTATTAATTATATTTTCTATACATTTTTATAAATTCTCCATATATTTTATACATTTTTGTACACATTCGTAATTGTAATTTTAAATATTTGTAGATTGTGCTATTTGAAGAACATTTAATAACTATGGTTTGTACGGCAGTGCACTATCACTTTAAATCTTAAGAAGCTAAATTTCCCTGTTATTAATAGAATCATTGAATTAATTGGTTACTGAAAACTGAAAATCGGTATTTAAAACATGTGTCTTGATTATTTTTTATCTCTGAAGATGCCTTTAGATAGAAGGCAAAAGCGCTAAGAGTATTAAACAAATAAACTGTGATTTTTAGGGTCTGTATTAGATCACCAAATGCTTAAAAAAGTAATCTACCCTATGTAAGTGAAAGCTTACAATGTCAAAATGTCAGAACAAAAAAAAAAAAAAAAAAAACAATTTCAAACATTACATTAAGCGGGGGGCTTCACCCCCCACACCCTTCTACTTAAATATACCAACTTCAAGACTGCACTACAGTGCCGAAAACAGCAAAGTACCAAAACAGCCAAGTAAATTCTTTCCCAAGGAAAGAATTTGCTTAAGAGCTGCTTTGATATTTTGCATTTTCAGCCATTTATGCTCGACCAAGATGCATTCAAAATAATGCGTCTTTGGTCTTGTATTATAGAACCGATTTTTACTTATTTTTCTGCCCTCAGTCTGTTCTTTAAGAGTTAAATATTTAATTTTTATTATTCAACAATTGAGTTATTCCTGCCTTTTCTCTTTGTGAAGTTCACTGGAGGGGTATGGTGCTTAAGGTTCGGACCGGTATTACTAAAATTTATCATATACAGGGGGATTCATTAAAGCCTACACAATAATTTTTGACCACGTGAACATCATGGTGTGATGTGCACACAGCCACGAAGAGTTTTAGATTTAATAAACTCGGCATAGTGAAGTGCACTCATGCACAAACACAGAAACTTCCATGGCATGCAAATTACAGCATAATTAGCTGAACTGTATGCTAATGAAGCAAATCAACACAATTGAGATATTCAACAAGCTGTAAAGCAACCTTATAGACTCCATGCTCATGTTGTCCATGTATTAGAAACGTTTCTGAATATAGCCACAGAAAGTAGTCTACATGGAAAGAAGGGCAAGTAAATGTCTATACATTTGTATAGAACAGGCCCTGACATGTAACTCTACACACATTATGACATTATCATACATGTTGGATGCTAGAAAATTATATTAACAATAGCAACAATTATTTTTACAGTGCCATGACATAAATGCAGCTTTGCTCCCCCACCCCCAAATGAACAATGTACTCATAACTAATGTAGACAGCTAAAAGTGCAAATGCCATGAAACTAGAATTCAAAACCAGAATTCCTCTGTGCAGATATATACCTCAGTAATGCCCTCCTTTGACTGTACAGCATTGGACTCTCCTATAGTTTCCCTGCCTACATTGTTACCAACCATGTAGATTCAGGTCTGTCAGCACAGTGAATATGCAAATTAGATCAAAACTCATTAGAATTTCTAAATCCCAAAAACCTGTAACCATGTAGGGATGTTTACTTCATGTAGGCACATCCACAGTGTCTGTGTTGAATGCATGGTAACAGTGAATGAAGACCTCAGAGAGGTGTGTCAGGTTACACTTACAAAGGTGTACATGTAGGTCTGTGAAGTGTAAAAGTGCATGTAAGCAGTGCATAATTTACAAGTTCTATTTCATCATCTTTATTGCTTGTTAAAATGTATAGTCTGCGTTGTTGTGAGATATTGCCAGCTGTGGGACAGTGCATGTCTGACATATGCCAGCATGGTTGGCTGAAGTTTTGTAAATACTCTTATGTCATTTTATTGTCACATTGATTTGTACAGATGCTTGTTTTAAAATGTATTTGTAAATACTGATTATGTTAAAAATGCTGCAACACAATCTTAACAGAGCTCTGAATGTGTATTGTGCCCGAGTCAGGTGACTAGATGTGATGTCATTCTATAACCAGCTGAAGCATTGAACTCTGGCAGCAGCAGTTTGTTGTTTGTTTTTGTTTTTCTTTGGAATCTGATATAAAAGATCTATGTCAGTTATCACAGTTCAGTTGTTAGTAGTTACTGTACAGCTCAGTCAGTGTGTGTAGTATCTCATCTTGCCTTGTGGAAGTAAGAATCTCAGTAGAACATCTTGCCATGTGATAATAAGTGAGTTAACTAGGAACAGTTTCTCTTTAGTTCAGTTAGGAAAAGTACAGTGAGATTAATTTAGTATTATTTTTTTTCTGCATCTGTCAGATTCTATCCAACAGAGTTATTTTTATATTTCCTGTGGCTAAAACCTTGGATATTTATTGTAAAAAAATATTAAGTATTCTCCTGTTTTCTTTTTTATTATCAATTATTGCGGCTGGTCCTTTACTGAATACTATTAACAACTTAAGAGTACTTGTGCTTATTTTAGTGACATTGTGGCCACTCCAATAAACCTTACTTCTTCAGTCACAATCTACCATTTATATCAGTATTAATTTGAAATAGTATAATTGGTTACCCTTTGTAAGAGCCTTAGAGTATTTGACTGCTGGCAGCAGTCTGCCTTGTAGTCTGTATAGAGGGGACACAGCTGTTGAATCTGTGTCAGCCTTTCCCAGATGTGTGTGTGTGTGTGTGTGTGTGTGTGTGTGTGTGTGTGTGTGTGTGTGTGTGTGTGTGTGTGTGTGTGTGTGTGTGTGTGGGTGTGTGAGTGTGTGTGTGTGAATGTGAAAAAAAATGAGATATTCGAGTGTATTTGTATGTCAGACACTTGGAACTGGGACACAGTGCTCCAAGGTGATTCTTGTTTGGGATCTGCAGAGACAGAGAGTCCAGTCCCAGTGAAGTATGTTAATGATGTGCTGTTGGGGAAAAGTGTGCTCGTTGCAGAGAGCTGCATTTCAAAATACTGTGTAAATCAATTCCTGTTTTTAGTGACCACCTCTCTCGGGTTTTAGTGGTGAGGATTGGGTCTCCTTGATTACTGGCTTGGGGTAAAGGGGGGCCATCACATAATCTCTGTCAGCTTTAAGTTCAAATTTAATTTTTAATTTTCATCATGTGGGATGTGGTGCTTAGCACAACCATAGGAAGTGGAGGAATGAATGGCAGGTTTCTCAGTGATTGTCACAATAATGTTTATCTGGCCGCATGTGTATGTGTAGGGCGAGAATGTTGAAGATCCTGGGTTCTAGTACAGGGTTTGCAACCTTCCCTCCACTTTTTGAGCTGCATGCTTGTGCAATATCACAGGCACTAATAAAAGTAATAACAAGATCACCTTTGTTCACCTTATTTCAGCATCAGTGCATGCAGTGGTGCATAGGTATACATCACACACTAATGCCCACCAATGGAGTTGATATACTTACTAAAGTAGTAGGTGTTTTTCATAGGTGCTAATTACAGCATAAGCAGGTGATTCTCAGTACGGTGACACTATTCAACAAGCTATAAAGCATCCATGTAGCCTACATTCTGGTTTTCCCTGCATATTTATATACCATGGGAGTACACACAAGGAAATTTTAGGCCTGGAATACAATTGTCTCAACTGTTGCATTTGCAAGGTAAGTCCTGAACCTTTAAGTATTATTTAATAATATTATGGAATATCCTTATATATTTTAACTTGGTGCAGTAATGAAGTAAATAGTGGTGGATTTGTAAGAAAGTACCTTAACATGTGACAGCAGACAGTACTTTTACTTATATGTGTCCATTACTAAGGGTTTGTTTTTCTTGTTCCTCTAATTTTTCATTGCAACTTTTGTATGAAGCACCACATAGCACAAATAGTGTAAACGGGTAATGGCTATGTTTATCTTGTTTGCAATAAGTTTGCAGACCACTTACAAAGCAGACAGCCAAAAATAGTAACCGGATACAATCAATTAATGCCCTTGGCCATTATGAAAACCTGGGCTGGAGTACAGATGGTACTGGGTCCTAGTACAGAGTGTGCAATGTTTCTTTTACTGCTGTGACATTGCAGTTTACAACAATGAAGTGCAACATAGACATCTGTTTTCCCAACATTCTTGTGGCAACAGTAATAAGTGTAGGACTGCCATACACATGGCCCTGAGTTTGAATACACTATAGTCCATATAGTATTTGGTAATCTATGTATTATTTAATTTATGATCAAATTCATGCCTGCAGGTATACTGTGTAGTATAGTCCTGTAAATGTATTCCTGCTATCTTGACTGGCATGACTTTAACTTTTGTGAAAAACACATACACAACTGCCTCTACATGAAATTGCTTGCCACTGTTGCATTCAGCTTTGTAGCTATTAGCAATGCAGCTCACTTTTGCGCATCACTTACATATGTGCAAACAGGTGTAACTCACAGGCATGTACACTTTTTTAACCATCACGCAAATCCGCTGCTCACTGTACTATGAAACTGTATATATGATGCTTTCTTATTGGTGTTTATTGTCCATTTCCTTTGTATGATATAAAAAAATACACATGGAAACATTGCAAAATCAGGGTAGATTTTCAGTATATATCATATATTCACAATACATACATGTGTTGCCTCCCCCCCAAAGCAGTACAACCCTGGGGGGCTCAGTATTTTTTAAACACATATATCAACCACACTATAAAGTGTAATATATAATGTTGTGTGCTCCCTCATGGACAGAGCCAGTTGGTGGTGCTGACAATCTTGCTCTGCTAAACTCAAACATCCAGCTATGCTCAATAAGGGTACTTGTGTTTTTACACAGATGGGTTTCTACACACATAGGACATATTCTACAGTTAGGCTACTGGCCTCATATGAACCTATGAATCTATGTGTTTATGCAGGTGTTCCAACCTGTTCTCCCTCACATGGCCTGCTGATGTCATCTACCATAAATTCACCTGCAGCCACATAAAAATTAGACTTGTGTCTTGGTGCTTGCATAAAGTACTGAGTTCAGTATTCTGTATGCTTAGATAAGTAGGGATTCTTTTCTCAGGGCCATCAACTGTGTGTGTGTGTGTGTGTGTGTGTGTGTGTGTGTGTGTGTGTGTGTGTGTGTGTGTGTGTGTGTGTGTGTGTGTGTGTCTGTGTTTCTATCCTGCAGTTACTTTTCCAATGGCATGGCTTGCTAATATTTTGATACTTGCATCTGCCCACACATCCATTTCAGTCAGGCCTCCCAAACTCCTGTCTCCCACATGGCTTGTAAATATCATCCACTATAAGATGACCTGCAGAGAAGTAAAAGTCAGACTTGTGCTGCGGTGCTTGCATAAAATACTGTATTTTGTAGTCTGTGCACTTAGAGGTTTTATTATCACTGCAGCCAATGGTGTGTGTGTGTGTGTGTGTGTGTGTGTGTGTGTGTGTGTGTGTGTGTGTGTGTGTGTGTGTGTGTGTGTGTGTGTGTGTGTGTGTGTGTGTGTGTGTGTGTGTGTGTGTGTGTGTGTGTGTGTGTGTGTGTGTGTGTGTGTGTGTGTGTGTGTGTGTGTGTGTGTGTATCTATCTCCACTCAACAGAATAGGTATGTTATCCTACAGTTACTTCTCCACTGGTATGGATTACTAGTCTTTTGTTACTTGCACAAGCCAACACATCCGTTTCAGGCAGACCTCCCAAACTCTTGTCTCTCACATGGCCTGCTAGTTATGTTTGTGTGTGTGAGCTGTTACTTGACATTACAGAGAGCCTTTTACACCAGCATGTGGGACACTATTATCACCATATGCTCAACAGACAATGATGATGTAATCAGCTCTATCAGATTATTGCATATGCAGCCATCCCTCCAGGGCAGGATTAGACAATGGTCTGGATCCCAGGCAGATGTCATGTTACGTTCATAGGAGGTTACTAGACTAAGGCCTTTACAAGCCTAGAAATGTTATAGCATTGATCACTTATTGATCAAGGTGTGTGGTCTATATTTGCAGTGCAATTCTATGATCAGCACTGACTACCTTTATCTAAGAGGGTCACGGGTGACACACCAGGGTAAATGTATGGTCCCCAATCCAGTTATCTAAGTTACACTTAAATAGGGTCATTGACAAGCTCTGTTTTATCTGAATTGGGAGCTTGTTCCAGAGGAGTGGAAATCTCTGGGAGACATAACTGTCTCTGCAGCATGCCCTGTTAATGTCATAGGCTAGGTTAAGATCTCTAGAGTGAGTGAATTTGTCCCATGTGACTTGTAAATGTACAGCATTTCCATTAGGGCAGGGTCTGAGACTGCTCTGTAGGCCAAGCTCAAATTGCCTCACAGCAACCTATAAGATACAGAGTACAGTGACAGGACCTTCAATTGTCCACGGAGGTCATGTGTTGCAGGCCCTAAATGTTTTTGGTAAGAAACCTCTGAGGTCTCACCAGCTGCTGCAGGTGTCTGGTGAGGTACATACAGAAGCAAGTATTGAACTCTATTAATGGTCTGATGAGGGATGAGTACAGGGGAGTTATAACATTCTTAGATCTGAATGTGATGCCTTTAGTTATGAGATGTGCAGCATAGAAGACCTTCCTTACCACTGTTAACCTGTGTAGCCAAATTTCTCCCAAAAGTATTTGAGCTAAGGGGGGGGGGTACTGTTAATATTGTAATTTGCAGGGCATTCCTCGTTGCTGAAAGGGATGATAATAAATGTATTTGCATTTATTTTGAGTTTGTGGCATTGGCACCAGTCATTTCTCTGTGTAAGCTCTTTTTATAGTATGTCAACAGAGTTGGAGTACTCAATGATTGCACCCAATTTGCAGTCATCGGTAAGCATGGTAAGCCACAGGCCATCTATTTCACTTGGACTTCTAAGAAATACATTCCAAACTGTAGGGGGCCTAGCACAAATTGTTCTGCTACACCAGTGATAACTGGTCTGCTTGTAGAGGTGGAATCAGCAACTTGGGCTGTATGTTTTCTGTAGGTGATCTTGTTGGCTACCCATCTAGTGACATATGGGTTAATTCCCAGCTGTGTGAGTTTTTCAATGATGTCTGAGTGGGGATGGTGTCAAAAGCCTTGGCTAAGTTAAAACAGGCTGTATGCAGTGCTTTGCCTTCATCCAGGGCTTTGGTGACATTGTTGAAGAAGTTCACCAGGTTTAATAAGCATGATTTACCCTTAACAAAGGCAAATTGTGTCAGGTCAAGAGTTTGAAGGTCACCTATGTCTTTGTTGATAAGGTACATGATGATTCTCTCCATGGCCTTGCAGACAAGGCTGGTTGGGCTTGTGGTTCTTGTCACTCATCTGGTCAGGATAAAACAGACAAACTTCTGTGTTTTCTGTTCAGGCAACTTTATTATGTATATACACATCAGGACTGAGGCTTAATAACTTTAACTTAGGTAAGCCTATAAAACTTATAAACAAACTAGCTATTGCACTCATACTTGCTCACTCTCTGGCTGCACTCTCAAAATGGCACTGAAGCTAGCAAGTGCTTGCTATTTATATGCACATGCTGTCCTTGAAATGCTTCTTAAAGATACAACATACACACACTATTCTACATCCTCCTTCTTTGAGAAATGAGTCATGCAGTATTGATGACATCAATTGACATGCAATTGATACAAATAATTCTTTGGCATGCAATTATACAGAACTAAATACATATAGACAATTACATACAGGTTGCTGTGTATTTCACACTAGGTCTCGAAATACGACAAAATCATGTGACATAGAAATTAGAATTAAGTCTAGCAACTGGGACTGTCTCTGCTGAATGTTCAACCTTAGGGACATCAAGAACATCATCAGGAATGGAAGTAGAAGTTAAGATATATGCTACAACAGGAATATTGTCTGGAATGCTCTGAGATCTAGAATCTGTATCACAGGAACAATGCTGTGATATTGATTCTGTTACAAGAAGATGTCTACTATTTCTCCTGTACTCCACACCCTCAGATTCTATAAAGTAGGATATACCTGCTACTTGACCAATCTGGTCAAAACCTTTTGCCGTTTGTATCCTCACTGTCTCTCCTTCTTTCAATGGACGAATAAATCTGCTCGATTTATCATAGCTGTACTTCTGGAAAGAATACTTTCTGAATAGTTGGGCTTTGGTTGTTCTGTTGTTCTTAGCTTTAGGCCTGAACAAACTGGAACTGATAGGCAGTGGTGTTCTGGATTGCCTAGATAAAAGTCTTCTGAGCAGGCGAGCCACGTATATAATTACGGGGTATGTTTCTGAGATTGAGTAAATTCAAAAAGACATTGGCATTATCATGATTTGACTTCTCTAATAATTGCTTTGCAGTCTGTACTGCATGTTCAGCTAGTCCATTTGACTGTGGGTATTCTGGACTACTAGTAACATGTACAAAGTCCCATTCTTTTGCGAATTTCTGAAACAACTGACTGGTTAATTAGGTATCATTGTCAGAAATACCATTGTGTGGACTACCATGTACTGAGAAATTACATTTCAACTTGGTGATAGCAGTGGATGTTAGGTAAGGAAGTAAATTGATCTCAAACCAGTTCACATAAGTGTCTAGCAACACTAAGGAATGCTGACTGTTCCACTCAAATATATCAGTCACTACTGTTGACCAAGATAGTTCAGGAATTTGACTTAGCTGAAGTGTTTTTTTGAAAATGCGGTTTAGTACTATTGCATACTGAACATGAAGAACTACTTTATCAATATTTTTAACTAGAGAAGACCAAAATACTAGTCCTCCCACCCTTCATTTAGTAGATTCAGAACCTGGTTGACCACAATGCAAAATCTGGATATATTCACATTTTAAGGAAGCAGGAGCAATAATTTTAGGACCTTTGAAAATAATGCCATCTTCCATCAACATCTCATCTCTGTATGGAAACTAAGTTTACACTTCACATGGTTCACTAGATTGCTTTGACGGCAATCCAGAATTAATGTAGTGGTTGAGCTTTTGCAAAATTGGATCAGCCTTTGTATGATCTTTAAGCTTAACAAGTCTTGTGGTAGAAACATTATGCACTTCCATGACATCGTCAAAATTCTCTGCATTAAGCTGTTCTGTTGTATTTCTCAGTGATCTGGATAAGGTATAGCCAGACAAAAAAGTTTGCCTTTTGTATAGACCATTTTGAAGTTGCACTTTTGCAATTTGAGCATCATTCTTTACAATATTCCTGGAGCTGAATGCATAGGCTTCTTTAAAATAGTGACTAGAGGTTGGTGATCAGTCTCAATCTGAATAGTTTATGCATAAATATAATCCTGAAACTTTGAACATGCCAATACTATAGCCCAAAGTTCTTTATCAATTTGACCATATTGCATTTCAGTTTGGGTAAGAGTCCTAGATACATAGGTTACTGGACTGCCTTCTTGAAGAATGACTATGCCAAGACCAAATTTTGAAGCATCATAGGAAAGAGTTCCTGGTTTATTGACATCATAGTATCTTAATGTAGGTGGGCTAGCAATTTTCTGCTTAACGTCCTCAAATGCTCTCTGGTGCTGTTTCAACTGAGACCATGTAAGACGTTTCCACATTAGCTCTCTCAAAGGTGCTGTCAACTCACTGAAGTCTGTTATAAACTTGCCTAAGCAGTTGATCATGCCAAGAAAGCATTGTAGAGCTTGAACATTCCCCCAGATTCAGCAAGCCCTGCACAGTGTGCAGGACTAGTGCAGGAGCTCCAGCAGGCAATATGTCTGCCGTGCGATGCAGGAATATGCTGTAGGGATGTGCACGAGCGCTCCTGCACTACTCCTGCACGGACTCAGCTCCTGTATGCAAATTACCCCATTTGCAGGTGAAATCCATGCAAATGAGGTGAATTTGTGATTCAGGAAGCTGGAAGGAGGCTGTGCTGGACTAATGTAATCTGCAGAAATGTACTCGGTTAGTAACCGAGTACATTTCTGCAAACTACAAAACGGAGCCATGACAGCTCCAAATAAAGGGTGGATATTATATAGAAAGCATGCCAATGGCCATTGTCATGGAATTTTTTTGTAGCAAACTTCGGCTGTTTAAGCGTAGGGCAGTGGCACGCAAATGGGATCAGGTGAAAAATAAAAGAAAAAATCCTAAAATAAGCATTCTAACCAAAATCACTATTTTGCCATTATACTCAATGGCAGGCAGAAGACAACATGGCCATTGAATAGTGGTTGCTAAGGGGGGAGGCTCAGAGTGAGACCTGTAACTATGCATCATCAGGCAATCCTATGCAAATAAAGGGAATGATACTGAATCCCAGATTTCCCCTGCATGCTAGTCAGCACCCAACAGTGTAAGAGCAGGAATAGCTTGGTGCAAGTCTAGGAGATAGCTGGCATCATAGAGGGGTGTCAGGCATACTGTAAGTGGATTGGAGCCCTGTGGCTCGGGTTTGCCCTCAGCTTAGCAGAGCTAAGCAAAGGGGTGTGTCTGAGGTTGCCTAGCAGTCTTTACATTGCCTAAGCGGGTGTGCGGACTGAGTACCGGGTTTTAAAGGGGAAAAAAAAAGTAAACCAGGAAATAGCAGCTCTGTGCACATGTGAGCACTGCATTTTCTAGGCGAGCCCCCTGACTTAAACAGGAAGGAAATGGGAAGGGAAAACAGCAGTAGGAAGCTAATCTAGGAGAACTAGCATAGCTGGCAGGTGAAATGTATCAGAATCAGCCAATTGCACAGGCAGCAGACCAGCCCAGCCCAGAACACTACTATAAACTATGCAAACATCTTTCCCTCTGGTTTTTCCTACATACTCTACACCACCGCTGTAAACAAGTGGGGGAATTTTAACATACAAAAACAACAAAATGATAGGGGCTGCAATAGCTATCATACATCAACATGTGGAAGAGGCTGAGGGCGGTGAGGATAAGAATGCTGTCGACCAACCCACAGTGAGGAGACAGAGAAGAGTGTACAGACCCAGGGTAACCTATCAGGGGCTACATGAGCTGGAGATAGTAGAGCACTATAGGGTGGACAGGAACCTCCTACAGCAAATTGTTGAGCTGTGCTGGCCATGCCTCACACACAGAACTAACAGAGGGGAACCCATCCCAGTGGATACCAAGGTGTGTGTAGGCCTAAGAACACTAGCTACAGGTACCTTCCAAAGGCCAACTGGGGATATCAAGGGGATCTCACAGGCATCAGCATTCAGGGTGCTCCACCAGTTCCTGGATGCCATGTCAGCATATGCCAGTGAGCACGTATATTTCCCCAACACCCGTGAGGCATTGGCCAGAAATATACATCTCTTCCACTAAATAGCAGAATACCCTAAGGTAGTGGGTGCTACAGACTGCATGCACATATGCATCAAAGCACCACCCGGTGAGCAGAGTAGGGTCTACATCAACCACAAGGGCTTCCCTTCCATCAACTGCCAAGTCACGTACGATGCCCAGGGCATTATAATGAATGTGTGTGCTGGCTGCCCTGGAAGCTATCGCAATTCCCACATCTGGCATCTGTCGCAGCTATACCAGAGATTTGCCAGTGGGGATATCCCTTACAGTCACCTAGTGGGGGATGCTGGTTACACACTGGAGCCATGGCTGATGACACCCATCAGAAACGCACACATACCGGAACAAGAACTCCATAATGAGGCACACACACACAGACCACAGTTGTAATAGAGTGTGTGTGTTTGGAATGCTCAAGTCACTGTTCAGGTGCCTGGACACATCCAGTAGAGCTTTGCAGTACTCCCCAGCTACATGTTCTCAAATTGTCATCGTATATGCCATGCTACATAATATGATCCTGTGGAAACAGCTGCAGCAGGAACAGCATGCATCAGGACCACACAGCCGCCCACCATTGCCAAGGCTTGCACAGGCACAGATTTGACTCAGAGGAGGAACAATCTGAGCCTACGCCAGTAGGCAGAAGGAGGCATTCCCGGTATGCCCTGGCCTTGGCAAAGAGGCAATGCATAGCACATACACTGACACAGGAGGGACCCAGGGAATGACACCACTTTCTGACTTGCACATACAGTAAAAGGGATGCCAAACATGACACTACCTGTGCTCAACCATGTATAGGGAGTGTACTATGTGCATTCAACATAGTCAATCCTCCAGCACCATCCTCAATACTGGCACATCCACAAGGTAAGTCACTCTCCTTATCAACTGCTGAATGGAGTAGTATGTGTTGTTACCTGTATCTATGGTATGGATGCGAGCATGCAAGGGAATTGGGTGGCTGAATGGGATGCCAGCAGATAGTAGACACCTATAGTGGCAGCATGAGATCTGTAACAAATACTGTTGTCACCACAGTAGCCAGTACTATACATGGTGACAAACCCACTGCAGGAAATGTGCTGGGCCGCATGTGTGTCTATATGACACACACATGACAGTCAGAGAGGTTCACATACCCAACAACAGTCTCTGCCAGCAGGACAGGTGCAGACAAACACAAACAAAGGCTGTGCTAAGGCCTCTGAATAATGCCCCAGGGTAACCCCCCCCCCAAGGCCTACACAGACAGACTACATCAGGTCAGGCAGTGGGATGTTAGTTCTGAAGGGTAGGAAGTCAGAAATTGATATGTAGGTCAATCAAACCTAAGACCTGTAGTATACTGATATGCCTCTAGTCAGCATTTTAGGTTAGAATACAGAATGAAATGGAGTACCTGGCATACCAGTACAGTCACAACAAATGTGTACAAGTGTCAGGTTTGCCTCCCAATCCTATGTAGAAATGTAGAAACAGTCAGGTGTGCCCCCTCCCCAAATCCTGTGTAGAAATGTAGAAACAGTCAGGTGTGCCCTCCCAATCCTGTGTAGGAATGTAGAAAGTCAGGTGTGCCCCCCACTGCTGTGTAGAAATGTAGAAACAGTCATTTGTGCCTCCCACTTCTGTGTATAATTGTAGAAACAGACAGGTGTGCCCCCCTCCAATCCTATGTAGAAACAGTCAGGTGTGCCCCCCCCAATTCTATGTAGAAATTTAGAAACAGTCAGGTGTGCCCCCCCAATCCTATTTAGAAATGTATTCACAGTCTGGTGTGCCCCCCAATCTGATATACACACATTGTAACAGACAGGTGTGCCCCCCATCCTATGTAGAAATGTAGTAACAGTCAGCTGTGCCCCCCCTCCAATCCAATGTAGACATGTAGTAACTTGTATGTGTAGGTATAATACCAGTGGAGCACAGATGACCTGAGGTGGCCAAGATAGCAGAATAGATTGTAGTATTTGTACAATATGCAGATATGCATGTGTTAGGTTGGTGTGTATTTCATATTGTGTAAGAGTGGTCAGTATGTATGCATGTTGAGGCTTGACCTGGTGGCCATTGCCCACTACTGCCAATGACAGGACCAAGTCCTCAAAACTGCAGTGCCAAAGACAACTCCCACCAGTATAACACATGCTAGCAGTAAGCCATTGTAAATGTATGGCAGTAATATGTTCCACCATCTGAAAGATGGACATGGCATGACTGTTGGGCTAGATATACAAGCAGTATACAGGGAAAAGTACCCCAGATATACAGTATATAACGTGTAACCGGGAAATGGACACACTCTTGGAATTGTACACACAGGTATGCTTCACATTATCTGGGCTTGTAGTAGGGAATACCGATGTCATCTGGCTGAACATGTGCAGATCCCAAAGGCGATAGGACTGATAGGTTCATAGGTTCATAGGTTTATACTAGGCTAACTGCCCTAGGGCATTTATAAGCCTAGCCCAAAGTTATGTGGCTTACGCCGCCCCTTATGTTAGAAATACTGTGCCCATTAGTTTGTTGTGCCTCTGTCCAGTAGTGACACAGAGATGATTCCCGGGGTAAGCCTACGATCTCCCATCCACCGGTCAAGATTTCTCTTGAACAGAGCCAGCGAGGTGCTCTGCCTCACATGGACCGGGATTTTATTCCACAGCATGGGGAGTCTCTGGGTGATAAGTCTATCCCTCCAACACGTCCTATTTATATCCGTGCTAAGGTTTAAGTCTCTTGCTCTAGTGGTTTTGGTGGATTTGGATTTTTTGAGGTGGAGCATGTCCATGTATTGGGAAATGGCTGATGTCATTGCAGAAGCCAGCATAACTAGAATTCCCCATGCATATCTGTGAGTCAGATGCAAGTAGTGTCCATAACACACATGCACCCAGCTCACCCAAACACCACCCACAGTTACCTCTCTGGTCATATCCCTGCTGTTGGGAATGGGTACAATATGACCACCACCTGTGTATGGCAATAGTGAAAGAATGCAGCATGCAGTACAGGTGTCCAATGCAGGTGTGTCCCCAGCTGTAAGTAGCACCCTGCCAGCATCCACGCCACCTGATCAATACTGATAGAAAGTATTGGCATGAACACCTAGCACACCTACCCTGTCACCCCAGGGAAATATACTGTATGGCAGTCTGGGACTCTAGGACTGACAGAATGCAATGGTCTGCTACAGTTGGCCTGCATCCCCACCAAATGGCCTACAGGCCTCTGACAAAGGCCTGTGTCTCACCCGTACAGCCAATGTATGTTATGCCATGGACACCCAAATAACAACATAACACACTCCACATAAGTCATATGCAAGGCCATGTGGACATACCACAGTCACATGTCCACCATGTCCCACTGCATGAACTGTGGACCAACACCAAAACACAGCTGTGATGAGATGATTACTATAGGGAAAGTATCAGAGAATGTATGGAAGAGGATAGAATAACAGAGTGGGGTGGGAACATGGGCAGCATGGAATGTGCAAGGTCTGACACACAGCCATGTGCGCACACTATCCATGGCTGCAAACACAAAAATGGGTGGTTACATACCTGCCCATACACCACAATAAGGGTAATGTTCTGACTTATGATCCCTGCCTCTGGGTAACCTGTATGAATCTGTACAGCTGTGAGGTATTGCCACAGCAAGATAAGGCCATACATACTGTCATGTTGATGGATGTACAAGTATGGGATCCTCTGACAGCACTGTATCAAGGTGCTGAACTGGATAAATAGACCCAGCAGCAAATGTCTGCAGCTCCCCCTCCAGAATGTCATAACTTTCCATGAATATGTAGGTGTTTGAACACAATACTGGACACAGCTGCATTCACCCTGTGTTCCCCAGGACATCACTGTGACGAAAAATGTCCACCTGATAGTACTTGCTAACATAAAACATCACAGTGCATAACAGTACACATGTCTGAATATCTCTGCTAACACCAGTACCATGTAGCAGAAGCAGTACAGACACAATCACCTACAGTACACACTATCCCTTGCACAGTTTGACCCCATATTGCCAACTGATCTATAGATATCCTGCAGAAACAGTTTGCTACCTGTAGGTGTAGAACACAAAGGTCTGCATTGGAGTATAAACTACTTGGAATGGATCTACACATTCAATACAGAAGGGCATATTGGGATGCTCACACACTTAGAGAAATTAAGGCAATGTCAGACAACAACATACTGAAAGGTTATACTGGGCATGCTAATACACAAACAAATTAAGCCCATGTCTGCCAACAACAGTAGACCATACATATCTGACAGTTGTAGATGTTAGTGCATACACTCCTCAGTATGCACCAGTCATGCTTTGAACACACATTGGATAGGAATACACACACATATATCCAAGGACAACGCACTATATGCCAAAAGTACACATACATAGATGTTGGAAGAGAGTGACAGTGACAAAGAGCCTTCCATCATGAGTACTGTCCCGCCCAGCACACAGTCAAATGGCTACAACCACATGATGTGTAAATGTCACTCACTGTAGAAATTAGCCACTGGTATCCTTCAGCATTATTGATTCTGTGGTGCAAGTGTTAGCTGTGCAACATGACTGTAAAAGGCAGTAGTCATCTAGCAGTTATAGACACATACCTGCTGAATATAAACCTGCATGTCCCTGAGTGGGGTGTGTCTACCTCTATATGAATGGGTTATGGCCCATAGGTTCATAGGTTCATAGGTTCATACTAGGCTATCTGCCCTAGGACATTTATAAGCCTAGCCAGAGTGTGTTTGGCTTTCGCCACCCATTTTAAATTAATTTTGCTATGCCTTTTTTTGAGGTTAGTATACTGTGCCTCTGTCTAACAGTGACACAGAAGTGATAGCCGGGGTAAACCTATGATCTCCCATCCACTCATCAAGATTCCTCTTGAAGAGAGTCAATGTGGGACTCTGCCTAACCTGGACTGGGATTTTATTTCAGAGTGAAGGGAGCCTCTGGGTTATGAATCTGTCCCTCCAGCATGTCCTATTTATTTCAGTGCTGAGGTTCAAGTCTCTCGAGCGCTTAGCTCAATGGGATTAAGATTTTCTGAGGTGCAGCATGTCCATTAATTCCGGGTTGGACATGGCTTTATATGTCAGGCACAGATCACCTCTGAGCAGGCGGTATGCCACTGAGTAGAGCTGGAGTTTCTTTAACCGGGCAGCATATGGCATCTGTTTGAGCCCTTTGATCCTCTTGGTGAGGTACTTTTGGGGTCTTTCCAGTTGCTGCAGGTGTCTGGTAAGGTGCATCCCAAAAGGGGCATTGTACTCAATTATGGGCCTGATGAGGGATGAGTAAAGAGGTACGATGACCTCCCCTGATCTAGATGTGAATCCCTTCATGATTAGGTGGGCTATATAAAATGTTTTTCTAACCACTTTGGCCACGTGGTTGTCAAATGAGAGATTGATATCAACTTGGGTCCCCAGGTCCCTAATGACTTCTTCTGTACTTAATGGATTACCACCTATGTGGTAATTTGTGGGCACTTTGTTTTTGCCAAAGGGGATGACTATACACTTTTTGGCATTTAGCTTGAGGCCATGGCTCTGGCACCAGTTGTCTGTTTCTATGAGGCCCTTTTGGAGGACGCTTGTGTCGGCTGGAGACTTGATTATGGCACCCAGTTTGTAGTCATCTGCGAACTTGGTCAGCCACAGTCCTTCCGTGTTGGCCTGTACCGCCGAGAAATATATACCGAACAAGAAAGGTCCCAGGACTGAGCCTTGTGGGATGCCACTTGTAACTGATTTGGAGTCTGTCATGGCTCCAGCAATTCTAACCATGTGGGTTCTGTCCTTGAGCCAGTTTACAACCCATCTAGTGACATAGGGGTTTATATTTAAGCTGGTGAGCTTATCTATAATGCCCGAGTGGGGTATTGTATCGAAGGCTTTTGCGAGGTCCAGGTAGGCTGTGTGGACCACCTTCCCCTCGTCAATGGCCTTGGTGACTGTTTCAAAGAAATCGACCAGGTTTAAGAGGCAGGATCTGCCCTTAACAAAGCCAAACAGGGTAGGATCCAGTGTCTGTAGGTCCCCAATATCTTTATTTATGAGGTCCATGATGATCCTTTCCATAGCTTTGCAGACCAAGCTAGTCAGGCTTATGGGGCGATAGTTTCCAGGATCCGTTGAGGCACCACCTTTGTGGAGAGGGACCACTGTTGCTGTACGCCACTCTTTGGGTACATATCCTGTAGTAAGGCTAAGATTGAACAGTAGTTTTATGTTTGGGTTTAGCTCTTCTTGGAGTTCATGTAGGACAGCCGACACCATCTGGTCACATTGATGCTGTGTTTTTTGCTTTGGAGAGGGCGGCTCTTACCTGAGCATCTGAGATGTCAGGGGGGCAGCACTCTGTTGGGATAGATATTTGCCCTTTTGGTGGGGAGAGGGGGGAGAAGTTTAACGGGCGCTTGCTGTTTTTTTGTGTTCTTTGAGCCGAAGAATTATTGTTATTCTTTGGTATCACTCCCTGGTATTCATAATCGAAACTGTCCAAACAGTCCAAGCAATCATTTTGGTTACAAAAACCTTCAGTTCTTTCCCTATTTCCTCGTAACCGATTAGCCCAGTTATTATTCTCGGATATTCGTTGATTATTGGAATTTCGTTGAACCTGTGTCTTTCCATTAGAATGGTTACTTTCTTCAACATTAGGTTCTAGGACTGTTTCTCTATTCGTACCCAAGTTATTGGATGCCGTTTGAGACAATGGAGGTTTCGGGTAGGCAGTACCGTTTCTGTATGCCAAACGGTCTCTTACCATTTTTTTATTTTTGTGTGTGTGTGTGTGTGTGTGTGTGTGTGTGTGTGTGTGTGTGTGTGTGTGTGTGTGTGTGTGTGTGTGTGTGTGTGTCTGTCTGGGTAGGGAGCAATGTTTTTTAGGCTAGTCACACTCACTACAATTCAAATGCCCTACTTTGGCAAGGCTGCTGATGTCATTCATATTGAAATACACCTTTGGTAAAGGAGTAGCCCAGTAATCTCCATGGTGTGTCCTATAACTGCATAATGCTATAGTGTGGTAAACTAATTAGGTAAGAGTTCTAATCCCAGTCATGGCAACTGTGTGTTTCTATGCGTCTCTGTCTGTGTAGGGAGCAATACTTTTTAGGCTAGTCACACTCACTACAATTCATACTTTGGAAAGGCTGCTGATGTCATTCACTTTGAAATACACCTTTGGGAAAGGAGTAGCCCAGTAATCTCTGTGGTGTGTCCTATAACAGCATAATGTTGGGGTGTGGTATAGTACTTTGGTAGGGGTTCTATTCCCACACATGGCAAATGTGGATGTTTGTGTGTGTGTTTCTTTGTCTGTGTAGGGAGCAATGCTTTTTAGGCTAGTCACACTCACTACAATTCAAATGTTCTACTTTGGCAAGCCTGCTGATGTCATTCACTGTGAAATACACCTTTGGGAAATGAGTAGCCCAGTAATCTCTGTGGTGCGTCCTATACCAGGGTAATTCTGTAGTGTGATATAGTATTTTGGTAGGGGCTCTATTACCACGCATGGCAAATGTAGATGTTTGTGTGTGTGTTGCTTTGTCTGTGTAGGGTGCAATGCTTTGAGGCCATTCACAGCCACTACAACCTCCATTGACGTTCTTTGGCAAGCCTGCTGATGTCATTCCCAGTGAAATTCAACTTTGGGGAAGGGGTACTCCAGTAATCTCCATGGTGCCCCCTATAACTGCATAATGCTGTAGTGTAATAAACTAGTTAGATATGAGTTCTAATCCCAGACATGGCAAGTGTGTGTCTGTGTTTCTAATTCATAACCTGTGTGGAGGTGGATGTGAGTGTGTAACAAATGGACTCATTGTGGAGTGGGTTTTGCAAATTTCTTATATGGTGGCCCTATTATATGTCACAATGTCCACCTTACAAGGATAACAGATATGAAATAGCCGAGAGGCTGGGGTGCCAATCCATACCCCTACATGTGACATCAAGGCCTGGCAAACAAAGTTAGCAACCCTTTTATTACCCAGAGGACACTCTCAACCCATGTCACATACACAAACACACTGGCCTGGGCAACAACCGCTATATTGGTAGTACCCTGCATATCGACCACAGATAGTAACCATGGTGTGAATGCAGTGGACCACAGAGGGCATAGTACCCTGTCCATAAGTACAGTAAGCACATACATGCAGACAATGTGCCTTCACTATGTTCCCCACTGGATACCTGCAGCACCTGTGGTGCCATCAAATGTGACCCACAAAGGACATACCATGCCTTAAATACATGCCCTGTATGGACAGATGCCACTGACACCAGGGAATACCTGGTATCATGCTATCAATGTAGGTGCAGGGTCAACCTGCTGTTCATTACCAGTTCCTGCCTCATGAGGCCAGAACTGACACATCTGATGATAATCTGTGTACACAACATGGGTCACACACTCCAGGTATAGTTCCACATGTCACTATACATGCATGTGTGCACATCCCAGACAGTGTTCATGTCATGGACTAAAGAACACATACATGGCAAGCATTGCACAGCAATGGCCACACACAATAGTTACCCAGGTGACTGGATGGTGAATACAATACACACCTGTTTGGGACAATCCAGACACTACACCCCTGAGCCACACTGCAGACCATTGTCATGTGGCCTGCTGCCAAGGTATACCCTTCACCTTGCCTTGTATAGCCTTCTGGCACAGTCAACCACTACACACTGACTACATTCCCACTCACTACAACTCCAATTGGCATACTGAAGCATGCTTTCTGATGACAGACACCTTCACATACCCATTGCCCATATATCCTCCAGATAACCCCTGTGGTGCATGTGATACCTGCACATTACTGTATTGTGGCAAACTAACTAATTAGGAAGTGTATTCCTGACCCTGCCATGTGTGCCAATGTGTGTGAGTCCCTGAGAAAGTGTGGCTGTGTTGATGCTGACACCTGTTCATGTGGAGAGGCACGTGTACTAAACCTACCATATCGCTACCATATCACTGTTGCAGATGTCACTCACCATCACATATATGTTTGGACAGCTCCTCACCATGTAAGCTATGTGATGCATGCAATCTTTCACACAGACATGTGATAGCAATACATAGTCAGTCAAGAGTTTGAAACCCTGTACTGGTAAGTGTGTGTCACAAACATCCTTAGGTTTTACTCTCCCACCCCCTCCCTGACTTACTTTGTCTCTGTTTGTCTCTCTCACTCCCTCTCTGGTGGATGTGGAGAACTACACCTACTTTGCTTATTCAGCAGCTTGTGTTTTGTAAATGATGCTCATGATCAGCTGATGGCATAGGCATGAATTGCAGCCCTCCTCTAGCTGATTGCATATGGAACAACTGTGGTAATATTCCCATAGCCAATTGCATGGAAAAACACTCCGGTGCTATGTTTTTGAGGAAACCTCCATCTGTAGGGTCATCAGGAGACTGGGCAGTTTGTGGAGCCTTTTGTTTCTTGTGTCACTCACAGAACACCTATCTGAGAACTGCAGCAGCATAGTGTGAGGATTGCAGTCAGTACATGGTGACAGCCATGAGAGTTACTGACTTTGGACATATGTCACAACAAACCTGATATGACAGTAAATGTATGAGGTTATTACAGCAACATGCCAATATTGGGGCAGTATTCATAGCTCCAGCCACAAGTCTGTCAACCTTTGTACATATGTCCTGCAGTAAGAGGTGCATATGTCCTGCACACCATTATTTATTGACATCATATCTGATAACAAGCCAGTCAGATATCAGACTGCTAGACATATTATGTGTAGTAGGTGTTGTTTTTGAGGACATAGCTTGGCCATTCTGTGGTTGTGTGTACAGTATCTGGGTCTGGGTACCGAGGGTGATTGTCGACAGTATGTGTATTGCATATACGTACCTTGGGCTGTGCACAGAACGTGGCAGATGCCATTGTTGTTGGTCCTGTTCTATCTGATGTGACATGCTGCTGCAGTGACTGGTACCCTAATGGCTCACATGTTTGTAGGGCCATACACATTTGTCCCATACCACAGACAGCCATCAGACCACACAGTGCCATTACCCAGTGTATGTAGGGTGAGTGTGTGAGTGGCACATTTGAGGATGGTGTTTATCAGACAGTCCATATAGTGCCATATTAAGCTTGTGTACCATATGTAGCTGTGGCTGTGTTTACATTGGTTGTGGGTATGCACTTTCACACAGGTGTCTGTTACTCTGTGCTGTGACAAGCATGTAGAGCCTGCTATAATTGCAAGTACATATGTAGTTCCCCATACAAAATGTAGTCTAGTGTTGTGGCAGTATGCCAGTAGTTTTCACAGTGCTTTGTGACATGCCTAGCAGCCTAGTGTAATTACCCAGTGTGCTGATATGTCCAGTTATTTCTAAGACATACTGCTGCCAGGCCACCATAATTGTTGTGTATTTCTGACAAAGCAGTGGGATACTGTACAGATGTATGTCACTAACTAATGGGTAGTATGTAGCCATGTGACCCCTGCACCACCAGGTATTATGTGTCAGGATAGACTGGCATGTGTGCATGAATAAACTGTGTGGGCATATGTAGTCCAGTATTTACGTGATGTACCCATGTACATGGCTATTAACATCCACATTGAGAGGCGCGGTCCACATGACTCACATGAAGGGGATATGTGTAGACCTCTGGACTGACCACAGAGTGCCAGACTGCCCACATATATTGGTCATATCTCTGCTGTAGTCCACAGGATCACTACTGTGCTAGCAGTGGTACTGTATATGATGTCCTTAGGATGTCTGTCAGTAGCCAATGGTGCACATGTTAAAAGCAGATGTGACCTCCCACACACAACATGTCTGTTAAGAAAACCCCTATTATAGACGCAACAGTCTACATATATACCTGTAATGCATACCTGACATCCCCTTGCACTAAGATGTTGGGACTACTGGGGCTGAGGTTTGACTCCACTCAATGCTCTGGACATAAGGTGAACATATATGCATATATATTTATCCATATATATATATATATATATATATATATATATATATATATAGGTTCATAGGTTCATACTAGGCTATCTGACCTAGGGCATTTATAAGCCTAGCCAGAGTGTGTTTGGCTTTTGCCACCCATTTTAAATTAATTTTGCTATGCCCTTTTTCGAGGTTAGTATACTGTGCCTCTGTCTAACAGTGACACAGAAGTGATACCCTGGGTAAACCTACGATCTCCCATCCACTCATCAAGATTCCTCTTGAAAAGAGTCAATGAGGGACTCTGCCTAACCTGGACTGGGATTTTATTCCAGAGTGAAGGGAACCTCTGGGTTATGAATCTGTCCTTCCAGCATGTCCTATTTATTTCAGTGCTGAGGTTCAAGTCTCTCGAGCGTGTAGCTTGATGGGATTTGGATTTTCTGAGGTGCAGCATGTCCATTAATTACGGGTTGGACATGGCTTTATACGTCAGGCACAGATCGCCTCTGAGCAGGCGGTATGCCACTGAGTAGAGCTGGAGTTTCTTTAACCGGGCAGCATATGGCATCTGTTTGAGCCCTTTGAACCTCTTGGTGAGGTACTTTTGGGGTCTTTCCAGTTGCTGCAGGTGTCCGGTAAGGTACATCCCAAAAGGGGCACTGTACTCAATTATGGGCCTGATGAGGGATGAGCAAAGAGGCATGATGACCTCCCCTAATCTAGATGTGAATCCCTTCATGATTAGGTGGGCTATATAAAATGTTTTTCTAACCACATTGGCCATGTGGTTGTCAAATGAGATATTGCTATCAACTTGGGTCCCCAGGTCCCTAATTACTTCTTCTGTACTTAATGGATTACCCCCTATGTGGTAATTTGTGGGCACTTTGTTTTTGCCAAAGGGGATGACTATACACCTTTTGAGGTTTAGCTTGAGGCCATGGCTCTGGCACCAGTTGTCTGTTTCTATGAGGCCCTTTTGGAGGATGTTTGTGTCAGCTGGAGAGTCGATTATGGTGCCCAGTTTGCAGTCATCTGTGAACTTGGTCAGCCACAGTCCTTCTGTGTTGGCCTGTATGTCCGAGAAATATATACCAAACATCAGATGTCCCAGGACTGAGCCTTGTGGGACGCCACATGTAACTGGTTTGGAGTCTGACATGGCTCCAGCAATTCTAACCATGTGGGTTCTGTCCTTGAGCCAGTTTGCAACCCATCTAGTGACATAGGGGTTCATATTTAAGCTGGTGAGCTTATCTATAATGCACAAGTGGGGTATTGTATCGAAGGCTTTTTCGAGGTCCAGGTAGGCTGTGTGGACCACCTTCCCTTCGTCAATGGCCTTGGTGACTGTTTCAAAGAAATCGACCAGGCTTAAGAGGCAGGATCTGCCCTTAACAAAGGCAAACTGGGTAGGATCCAGTGTCTGTAGGTCCCTAATATCTTTATTTATGAGGTCCATGATGATCCTTTCCATAGCTTTGCAGACCAAGCTAGTCAGGCTTATGGGGCTATAGTTTCCAGGATCCATTGAGGCACCACCTTTGTGGAGAGGGACCACTGTTGTTGTACGCCACTCTTTGGGTACATATCCTGTAGTAAGGCTGAGATTGAACAGTAGTTTTATGTTTGGGTTTAGCTCAACTTGGAGTTCGTGTAGGTCGCAGCCCGGGACACCGTCTGGTCCCATTGATGCTGTGTTTTTTGCTTTGGAGAGGGCAGCTATTACCTGAGCATCTAAGATGTCAGGGGGGCAGCACTCTGCTGGGATAGATATTTGCCCTTTTGGTGGGGGAGGGAGGGGAGTTTGCACTGAACCTATTAGCTAGGATGTTGGCAATGTCTGTGGGTTCGGTGTATTTTTTGTCATTTTGGACTAATTCTGAGCATATCTGGGAATTCCCACCCAGGTTCCTAACATAACTAAAGAAAGCCTTGTGATTATCCTTAGTGTCCTGTGCAATTTTTCTCTCAAAGCTGGCCTTAGATGATTTTATGTGTGCCCGTAGTTTTTTGCTAATACTGATCAGAGATGCCTTCCCTTTATGGGATTTTGCTCTATCATGTAGTAGCTTCCTCCTTCTATTGTATAGTTTGTTTATGGCTGGGGTCCACCAGACAGGATGTCTGCCTTTGGATGATTGGTCTTGCTTTTATTTGGGATTGCATGATCCATGCATTCCTGAAGGTGTTCATAGCATGCATTTATAAAGGATTCTGCGGTCTGGGCCGTATTTTCCACAGACCCGGGGGCTTTGAAGGATTCCACCTCGGTTTTGAGGAGTGTGAAATTTGCTTTAGAGAAGTTTTTCAATGTGGTTTTCTGGGCAGGGGGTGGGGTCGGGATGTGAATATCCAGTGAGATTAGTTTATGGTCTGATCTTACCAGTGAGGGATACACTTCTGGTCTGGAGCATAGTGTCCCCATGTTGGTGATGATCAGGTCCAGTATGTTTTCCCCTCTTGTGGGAGTGGTAAAAAGTTGTTCCATAGCATTTGAGTTTATAAATTCTAGGAACCTTTGGGCTAGGGTGTTGGAGCTAGAGTAATGCTCCCTGTCTATGTTTGGGTAGTTGAAGTCGCCCAATATAATAGTGTTTGGAGAGACCTTCATATTTTCCAGTATTCTCAGGAAGGCCAAGTGGGGTTCCTGTGTTTGGGAGGGTGGTCTGTAGCAGGCTATTAACTGGAAGGCAGTTTTACCCACAGTTAGTTGCACATGGATAGTCTCTGATGCTTCATGCTGTGCCACCAACCTGGAGGTGTGGGTATCTTTGACGAATATTGATACTCCCCATCCTTTTGTGGTTCGGTCCAAGTTTTGGGGCCAAAAAGCATGGTATGAGGTATAACCTGGTAGTGCTGGGGTGCTCTTGGGAGCCTTGAACCAGGTTTCTGTTACTGCACAGATATCGATGTTCTCCATGCTAAGGAGAGTTTCGAGTGCATGCATCTTGAGGTTTAGACGTCTGGCATTGAGTAGCATTACTCTTGGTTTCTTATCCCTTGTGATACCTATGGAGGTGGGTTTGTCTTTTGATCCTTGCTTAAAAAAGGCACTATGGCGGTAGCAAGAGCCTTTGCCAATATCCGAAAGCCCAGGGGTGACAGGTGCAAGCCGTCCCTAGCGAAGCATCGTGGCTTGTCGAGCATGTCAGCCCAGGCTGAGAGGCATTGGATCCCCTTTGAATGACACCAATACTTAAGCCAATTGTTGAAATTGATCATCTTGTCTTCATATTGTGGAATTGTTCTTGGTGAGGGTAAGATGCTACTCAAGGTCAGGGTCATACAGGCCTGGGCTACATGCTAAGAGAGCTCCTCTATGTCTCTTTTCATGTAGTCCAGGGAGGTACATCTCAGGTCATTCACATCAGCATGGACAATGACTGAGTCATATTTGTACTTGCCATGGAGTGACCTGAGTGCTTGTGTTATGTGGCAGATCCTAGCGCACGACAGGCAGCTCACCGTGACCGTCTCCTTGTTCAGCCTGGTGAGCGGGACGTCAGTGTGCCTGACAATAGAGTCACCTATTACAAGTGTATCAGGTGTGTTGTTTAGCCTTAAGGGCTGTGACTGTTCGGCACACTGGCTTTGTGAGCTATGTGTTGCATGTGTTTTGTTTTGGGGTAGCGGTTGCTTGGGTGTCTGCTTTGGAGGTCTCGGCTGCTTAAGCAGATTTTTATTTAGAGCTTCCGAGTATATTTTTGTGTGTTTATGTGTTTGGTTTGCTGTCGTGGTAGGTCTATGTGAGACTGGAATTGTAGTGAGTGTGGTTTCCTTCTCCTCCTGACTGGTTACGCCAGTACTGAGTTGAGAGAGCTTAGTCTCCAGTTTGGCTATATGGTTGCATCTCTCACATGTGTATCGAAATACATAGATGTATAAATATATATGTATATATATATATATATATATATATATATATATATATATATATATATATATACATACATATAAACACTCAAATATATACATATACACAGCAATATATGTCTACACATATAGCGATATAGATACATATGCACATATACTTATGGATATCTACATATATATCGACAGTAATAGGTATATCAGAATAGATATGTATGCACATATAGCTATAGATATATATATATATATACATATCTATCTATATATATATATATATATATATCTATACATGGGTCTACCTGAGATGGTCGACAAGCCATTTGATCGACTTTCATTTGGTCGACAATTCATTTTGTCGACAGGCAGATTTGCCCCCCTCCCCAATGTTGTGCGACCCTAGAGTTGATATATATAGTTAGGGGGGGTGTGGGGGGCGAAGCCCCTGACATAAAACTGCTTGTCGACTGAATGAACTGTCGACCAAATGAAAGTCGATCATATGGCCTGTCGACCATGTGATAGGTATCCATATAAATATATATATATATATATATATATATATATATATATATATATATACACATATACATTATATATATATATATATATATATATATATATATATATATATATATATATATATATATATACAAAGACGTCTATATGTGGCCATATATATGATGCACTATACAGATGTGTATACAGACATATGTATGAATATACATGTGTATGTACATGTAGACATATATTAAAATATGTATATATCTATATCCCTGTCATGTGTAAACATCACAGTTGTGTATACCTTCCCAGATGAATCTCACCGTATGTTTCTGATATGTGTACATTATGATAAAACAACATATGTGATGTAACAGTCATATTAATAAAAAGTACTACACAATTGTGGAAGTAAAGGCAATTGTTCAATACTAATCAATATGTGTATTGACAAATATATTGGAAAAACTACAGCTGTCTTCACAGTGGTCATGGCATAGTGTTTACGTGCTGTGATTTTAGTGTACAGTGTCCTGGTTTCAAGATCTGCAAGGGCTGTGCATTTTGTTGCTGGGCAGAAGAAGGGCTGTCAGATACAGAGTGGTTAAGGGAGTTCTGAGCAGCTTTAAGCACATTTGCGTGGGTTTGCATGAAGCTAAGCAGTGCTAAGCTATGGGTAAATGTATGGGCGCTTACACAGTGTAGGCGTTGCTTACCAGTGCACAAATCAGCTTAGCTGTTATATTGGAGCAATGTTGATACCTGCTAAGCCTGGCTTAGCCCTGGTAACCAGTTCTCACCACCCAGTCCGATAACATAGCAGGGTAATGACATCTGTAATAAGTGTATGTAATGCCATGTACAACACATGTGCCTATGTGCTGTCATTACAGTAGCAAGGGGTGTGAGTGTCATGTCTGGGGCACACAAGTATATGAGGCCTACACACCACTGTTATCCATGTGAATGTGTTACATACAGGGGTAGTAGGCCAGGGTACATGCTGTCACACTGGCATGTAGTGTATCATGGCAGTACTACTGTTGACAGTGCTTTCCCAGGCAAGATTAGAGTGCTAAATTTAGTATTGACAACAGGTACACCTGCAGACATAGCTGGATTCTGAGGCCTCCCTGTTGTGTCACTGGTGTGTTAGCTGTGTCACAGTATATATTCCCTACTGGATAATGATCCGACATGTGGAATGTAACTGTAGACTACCGTCTGTACAGCACATGTTAGTGAGGGCTTCCAATGTGTAGTTATGGCATACATATTGTCAAACGTCTATCTGTCAACACATTCATCCTACTGCGTAGCTACTTGCCAAGCTGATGATTGTCAGTCCCTGAACAAATGTGCGGATGGCAGGTATCTAGCTGGGATATGTACAGGCAACCTATGCTTGATTGACACTGACATGTCTGTCCAGCTGTGTAAGAACTGGCACACATAGGAGACAACACCCTGTATGCACCACATGCCACAGGTACCTCCACTACACTACCACAGTCAACAAAACATGCTTGGATACACATCTCCATTACAGACACTAACCATGTGTTGTAATGCATGTTGCATACATGTCAACTTGATTACCTCAGTGGCCATATGCAGGAGGCACCCAGAGGACTGGCTGATGCATGTCACTCTCACCCTAAGGGTCACCACAGTGGTGTCTGTCGATTGATTGCCTGCTGCCATATGGCAGGTTCCAGGATATCACTGTACACACATCCCCTACACAACCCATCTCTCCATGGACAATAGCTAGATACACAACGATGATCACCTGCAGCGATGCACCCCAGTACTGACACATGTGTACATGTTCATTACTGAAGATAGCAGTGTCTGCGTGTTAGTACACCTATACTTGGGAATTCCATGAGGGCCTTCACAACCACCAAAACACCCATTGCCATAGTCAGTTGTGACTGTTGCTGTATGGGACATTACATGTACCCTGTTATGCTCCTCTCCCTACTGGCTACATGAGCCTTGTAGTACCAGCATAACAATGTTGTACAAATGGGTTGATAGGCATGGGATACCCATTGAGTTATGGCAAGTGTGTGAATGTGTGCATGTCTGTATATCTGTAGGGTACAGCATTCCAAGGCCACACACTCCTATCAGAATACCCTTTGCCACACAGTAGTACAGATAGTGTTGTTGCTGCCCATAGGTAAGGAATGATGAAGCAACACCCTACTATGCCTGTGGCATGTGCATTAGATGCATATCCCTGTAGTACCACTGTTGGGATATACAATGGGTTGCATGGCAGCTGTGGGCAATGTGTGATGGTGGGTATGTCAGAGTGTCATCATGGGTTTCAGGGAATACAATATCCACTGTGGGATGTGGGTGCTGTGTACACTGTCATTACACCAAGGTACACCCGGTATATGTCCCATGTACCACTTTATGGTGACCACTGTCACCATCAACCATACAGGTAACTGATATCACAATTCAGCCCAGTTATGCATGTGCTGTGTGCAACCTACCTGTAACACATTGGACACATGGTCAAATTAGTTAGCAGCAAGAGAACCATGTCTCTTGGATGTGTGTCTGCCTGTTATGTGTCTGTTAATGTGTATATGATGGTATGTCACACTATGTATTGTCCATATACACCCATTACATCCCCCATTAGCATACTGTACATGTCTGGGGATGTTGTGCATGTAACATGTAACCTGGAACATACCTCACCCTAAATGCTGTGTGGTGTGTGCAATGAAAGCCACACACTTCAATAGCACTACATACCAAGGTAGGGGTCTAGTCCCAGTGTTGCGAAGTAAGAGTATGCATGTATGTGGATGGGTCTACATCAGGTTCCAGATTATACACGTCCCAGTGGGTCACCTGTCCATGTGGCACAGGCAATAACTGTTATACAAACCTGTGACATGTGTTCAACTGTACCCCAGATATGTCACAGCCATGGTGTCACCACAGTGCCATACCTCTTGTGGAATATGACTGCAGACCATCCTCCTGCTGACACATGTACACCTACAACACAAATGGATAACATTATGGAGACCACACTGAACCAATGTTAATAACAGCTATAATGTATCATTGCTGGATGGCTACACTACCTGACATGTATGCATTAAACTTTACTCCTGGCAACATGTTACACTGCAGTACTTTGGTACACTGTAGTACAGTCACCGTGTGCATCAGAACCATATTAGCCATCGATGTTATGGATGACAGGGATGTGGCACAGGTATCATCATATGCACAGGGTGTGTTGTTGGTTTGCCAGAGGCTGAGGGTGGGCCATACATTTGACACCATGTGTGTGGGTGAGGGGAGTAATGAGGGGAACTGAGCGTGGTGATGTGGTGTGTGTAGTTATGGGGTTGCCCTAGGTCCATTCATATAGTGTGTGGGTATGCATGCACACAGTTCTGCCATGTGGCTGCCCTATTAAACTAAGAGAAGTTAAACAGACTAATAGACTCCAAGTGACCAAGGTGAGACAAAGTACCAAACATAAGTAAAATACAAAATTTAATGAAGCACTTTTCATCCCACTCACTGGTGGGACTTCATCAGACATAAAAAAATTACAGTGCATAACACTCCAGTTTAAATACTTCTCTAAATTACAATCATGTGACCATCAATTAATTAAACTACATTTAAGTTAAAATGGCAATAAGTGTGTCAAGAAGGTATTATAGGTTCATAGGTAGATACTAGGCTATTGGTCCTGCAGCCTATACAAGCCCAGCCAAAAAGGTACCCTGGCTTTTGCCACCCAAGAAAATTATTTTCCTGTGCCATTGTCAAGCAGAGCCACAGAGGTGATCCCCAGGGTGAATTTCCTATTTCCCATCCAATCATCAAGATTTTTCTTGAAGAGTGCTAATGAGGAGTTTTGTTTGGTATAGATAGGTAGTTTATTCCAAAGTATGGGAAGACTCTGGGACAGGAAACTGTCCCTCCGGCATGTTCTGTTTATTGTGGTGACAAGGTTTAGGTCCCTAGAGCATGTAGCTTGGATGGAGTGGGATGTCGTTAAGGGAGCATGTCCAACAGCTCTGGGTTTGACATAGCTTTGTATGTTAGGCAGAGATCACCTCTGAGTAGGCGATATGCGACGAAGTAAAGCTGAAGTTTTTTTAGATGGTCTGCGTAGGGCATCTATTTGAGGCTGGTAATCCTCTTTGTTAGGTAGTTCTGCGGCCTTTCCAGTTGTTGTAGAAGTCTTTTAAGGTACATACCAAAAGGGGTGTTGTACTCTATAATGGGTCTAATGAGTGATGAGTAGAGGGGAACAATGACCTATTTTTTTCTGGATGAGAAACCTTTTGTGATGAGGTGTGCCACGTAGAAGGATTTCCTGACTACTGTGGTAATGTGATTATCAAAGGAGAGACTACTGTCCACCTGTGTCCCAAGGTCTCTTATCACACTTTCAGTGTTAAGTATACTACCGCCTATGTTGTAGTTCATGGGTACAGAGTTTTTATAAGAGGGGATGACAGTATACTTTTTGGCATTGAGCTTGAGGCCATGGCTTTGACACCAGGCACCTGTCTCAGTGAGGCCCTTTTGTAGGATGTCCACATCATTAGGAGTTTTGATTATGGCTCCTAGTTTGCAGTCATCTGCGAACTTCATTAGCCAAAGACCTTCTGTGTTAGCCTGTACTTCAGAGAAGTAGATACCAAACAGGAGAGGACCCAGGACTGAACCCTGTGGTACTCCACTTGTCACTGGTCTGAAGTCGGATTTAGAGTCTGCTACTTTCACAGTGTGGGTTCTGTCAGTGAGCCAGTTGGCAACCCATCTTGTGACATAGGGATTTATACCTAGTTAAGTCAGTTTATCTATAATTCCAGAGTGGGGGATGATGTTGAAAGCCTTGGCAAGATGTCGATAGGCTGTGTGAACCACCCTACCCTTGTCTACAGCTTTGGTGACTGCTTCAAAGAAGTCTATCAGGTTTAGGAGACATGATTTGCCTTTTACAAACCCGAACTCGGTGGGGTCCAGAGTTTGGAGATTACCAATGTCTTTGTTTATAAGTTCCATGATGATACTTTCCATGTCCTTGCAGACCAGGCTCATCAGGCTAATGGGGCGGTAGTTCCCAGGGTCCGTGGTGGCTCCCCCCTTGTGGAATGGGATAACCGCTGCTGTGTGCCATTCAGCAGGCACAAAGCCTGAGGTGAGGCTATGACTGAATGTGGTACTTAGGTGGGGTGCCAGTTCTTTCTGTAGTTCATGTAGAACACAGCCTGGGATGTTGTCTGGTCCCATGGATGCTGTGTTCTTGGCTTTGGAGAGTGTAGTTTTTACCTGTGCAACCGTGATTACAAGAACTTTGCATTCTTCCAGTATAGAGATGGGCTCTTTAGGGGGTGAGAGGGGAGTAAAGTTAGCACTGAACCAATCTGCCAGGATGTTGGCAATATCAGTTGGGACTGTATATTTAGTGCCATTGTGCTGTAACTCAGAGCTGATATGAGTGTTGCCATTGAGATTCCTGACATAGTTATAGAATGCTTTGTGGTTGTCTTTAGAATCAGTGGCGATTTTGTTTTCATAACTAGCTTTGGAGGATTTTATCAGGGATCGCAGCTTCTTACTGAGGCTGACCAGGGAGCTCCTCCACTCGTGGGGTTTTACTCTCTTTTGCAACAGTTTCTTCCTTCTGTTGCGCAGTTTGTTTATGGTAGGGGACCACCAGATTGGCTTCCTTTTTTTTGGAGGATAGCGTCTTGGTTCTGTTTGGGATAGCACAATCCATGCACTCATGTAAGTGCTTATAAAGTGCGATTGTGTAGGATTCAGTAGTCGTAACTGTATTGTCCATCTGCATGGGTGTCATGAAGTTCACCACTTCTGTCTTAAGAAGCATCTAGTTGGCTTTGGAGTAAATTTTTACCATGGTTTCCTTAATGTGGGGTGGGGGCAGGATGTGGATATCTAGGGTAATTAGCTTATGGTCGTATCGGACCAATGAGGCGTTGACTTCAAGTGTTGAACACCGGTCACTCATGTTGGTAATGACTAGATCTAGGATATTGTTGCCCCTGGTGGGGGTGTAGATAAGTTGATCCAGGGCATTGGAGTTTATGAATTCTAGAAAGCGTTAAGTGAAGGAGTTAGTACATGAGTAATTTTCACAGTTAATGGTGGGGTAGTTGAAATCGTCCATTATTAGGGTGTTTAGTTGAACCCTAATATTTTTCAGTACATCAAGAAAAGAGGAGTGGGAATACTGGGGCATGGTGGGTGATCTGTAGCAAGCTACAATTTGGATTATAGTTTTGCCCAGAGTTAGTTGCACTTGGATAACCTCAGCTGCATTATGCTGAGCAACTAGCCTGGAGGTGTGGGTATCCTTAATGAATATGGACACACCTCCGCCTTTGGTGTTCGGTCCAGGTTACAGGGCCGAAAAGTGTGGTATGAGTTATAGCCTGGTAGTGACGGGGTGCTCTCTGGAGCCTTGAACCAGGTCTCAGTCACTGTACAGATATCGATGTTCTCCATTTTAAGGAGTGCCTCGAGTGATTGCATTTTGAGATTTAGACTTCTAGCATTGAATAGCATCACCCTCAGTTTTTGCTTGCCTGTTCCTGCTACGGTGGTGAATTTGTCATTTGAACCTTGCCTAAAAAAGGCACTATAGGGGCGGCAAGAACCTTAGCCAGTATCTGGAATCCCAGGGGTGACAGGTGCAGGCCATCTCTGGCAAAGCATCGTGGTCTGTCGACCATGTCATCCCAGCCAGACAGATACTGGATCCCTTTAGAATGGCACCAGAACCTTAGCCAATTGTTGAAGTCAATCATTTTGTTCTTGTACTGCAGCATCATTCTGGGTGATGGCAGAATGCTACTCAGGGCTAGGGTCATACCTGCCTGGGCTACAAGATTGGAGAGCTCCTCCATGTTTTTTTTCATGTAGTCCAGGGAGGAACATCTTAGGTCATTCACACCAACATGGACAATGATAGAGTCATATTTGTACTTGTTATGGACTGACTTGAGTGCGTGGGTTATGTGGCGGATCCTGGCACCCGACAGGCAGCTGACAATAACCTTCTCCTTGTTTAGCTTGATCACAACTTGTGGTAGTGTGAACTTCCGTATAACTTCAAATTATCTACCATAAAACATTTTAGACATACTGAATATGCCTTTTAAAATTTATAAATAAAACTACTAAATTAAATTAATTACTAATAAATAATCTATCAATTCTTTGTACGTAACTTATATTCAACATCAGTGGAAGCATACAGTAAACTTTTTTTACATTTTTAACAGGCCACTCATAATTTAATTTACCTTGTTAAACTCTTTAACTTCAAGATGCAAGACAGGGAATACACCTCATTTAAACCTGGAAAGAAGCAAGCACCTGTACGCAGTTGCCAGCTCAATTCCAGTTGTTCCAAACGAAGGAATTCTGGACCCACATGTCCATCTTGAAATATTGCATCAATCACTCTAAACTTAAAGTTATGGTCAGGGCTGGTAATGATATGTCTAGCTAAGGCACTTCCTGGATTCTTGTTCCTCATGTGGTAAAGATGTTCGTAAACATGTTCTTTTAGTCTACGATCTGTTTTCCCTGTATGGAAAACTCGACATTATTGGCACTGTGCTCTGTAGACAATCGATTTGGGCTGACAGTTAAATTTGTTCCTTGTTTTGTAGGTAACATTCCTGATAGTAAAATCTCTTCCTGTCTCTATGCACTGACAATAAGTGCACATGAAACATTTTGTCATCCCAGTCCTAGAGTTCAAAACTGGCTTTTTGGTCTCTAAAATGTTCTTTAAATTCCTGCTCCCCATATATGTAATATGTGGAAGATTGTCAGCACTTCTTGCAAACTCAGGTATCTTCTTATCACCTCCCAATTCCTTTTTAGGATCATGAAAATCCCACTGGCATCACTACTAAAGGGGCTAATTAGAGACACTGTATAGTTTTTTGCTTCACTAGTAAGTGCGGGGCTATTCAGTTCAGTTCTCACCCTGTTAATACTAAGAATAGGCTGGTATACCCCATATTCTCTTTTCTTTCTGATGGAATCAAATAGAGAAGCAGTATAATCCCTCTTCAAAAACATCCTTCTGAGCATGTCACATTCACTCAAGAAATCCTCTTCTTGTGTGACCATACGTGCCGATCTGACAAGTTGTCCTTTTATTATAGACTTCTTTTGATGCCAAGGGTGACTACTGCTAAAATGTATAAAGGTGTTTGAATATGTTTCCTTTCTAAAAATTTTTGACTTGTAACATTTTTTCACCAAATCTTTGCTAAGGTCTACATCCAAATATGCAACCTTGTGTGTGTCAAATGTGTATTTAAATGACAAAACGTCTGTTGTGCTGTTTAAGTATGAGATCAGCCTCTCAGCCTGTTCCCTTTTCCCATCGAAAATGATGAAGACATCATCAAGGAATCGGGTGTAAAAATGGATCTGCCTTTTTATTAATCAAATTTCAAAAATCAAGATTCCTGCTTGACCAAAAAATGATTTTCTATGCACTTCTGTATTTATGATGTTTCATTGATTGTGTATATAGTTTTTTACACTGTGATTTAAAAGCATAATAGTTTGTTAATTGATTAAATGGGGATGTTTCTGTATATAAAGGGGTTTCAGTTCAGAAGTTGGTATGCTCATCTCAAGAAGTTTTTGTGATGAAAACGTGGTGACACAGTTAATGCATTCTGGATGTGTTTTATGTTTTTTAATATTGTGTGCGATCAATAAAACAGTGGATTTTATTCTGGTGAAGCTTCCAATGCCTTATTTTGGTTAACTGCGAACAGGTGATTGCTTCTTTCCAAGTTTAAATGAGGTGTATTCCCTGCCTTGCATCTTGAAGTTAAAGAGTTTAACAAGGTAAATTATGAGTGGCCTGTTAAAAATGTAAAAAAAAGTTTACTGTATGCTTCCACTGATGTTTAATATAAGTTATGTGCAGTGAATTGATAGGTTATTTATTAGTAATTAATTTAATTAAGTAGTTTTATTTATTCATTTTAAAAGGCATATTCAGAATGCCTAAAATGTTTTATGGTAGATAATTTAAGAGTAGATGTAATACATTCTGAAGTTATACGGAAGTCCACACAAGTTGCGATCAAGAGATGTCACTGTAATAACTTCTTGATGCACTCATTGCCGTTTTAAATTAAATGTAGTTTAATTAATTGGTGGGCCCATGACTGTAATTTGGAGAAGAATTTAAACGGGAGTGTTATGTACAGTCATTT
Source organism: Protopterus annectens (assembly GCF_019279795.1). Taxonomy (NCBI): domain Eukaryota; kingdom Metazoa; phylum Chordata; order Ceratodontiformes; family Protopteridae; genus Protopterus; species Protopterus annectens. The sequence continues at coordinate 1,059,453,242 of NC_056731.1, read as the reverse complement.
TTTATGTCTGATGAAGTCCCACCAGTGAGTGGGACGAAAAGTGCTTCATTAAATTTTGTATTTTACTTATTTTTGGTACTTTGTCTCACCTTGGTCATTTGGAGTCTATGTTGCTGCCCTACACAGGTGTTTATGGACAGCTGCAGATGATACCTTGCAGGGTGTGCAATTCACTGCCTCTGGCCATGGACATGTGGACTGTGATGGCCAGGGGTTCCATGGGCATGTCCAGGTACGAGCCTCAATGTGCTACTCTCCCCTGATGATGACAGATGTCTGCTGGAACCAGGTCCCTCCTGGGACAGTCCAGGACCATGTGCTCGGGGCCTGCTGTGGTGTGTTGTGGACAGCAGCCCCCCCCACACTGCTGGGGCTGGTACTGCCACTATGGGAGCCCCTTGGTGTGCTAGCACATCCACATTGACTTCCAGCTGCTGGTTTTGCAGGCCTAAATCCACGCAGCCATCGCCACACTCCCACCACATGTTCAACCATGGACAAACCACGGCTGATGAGGGCCATCATCTCACCAGACCGTCTATCCATGAGCTCGGTATAAGCATGGCTGGCACCAGACAGTTCATGGAAGTTGTCGCTTGCAGATGTGAGAGCAGCCGTCTGCAGCCTCAGGCCCTGTCTGGTGTAATGTTCCATACATGCCTGTGCCACCAAGACAGCCTGAAACATGCGTCTGATGGTACCAGTTTTGGTGCTTCTGCCAGGGGCATGACAACCAGCGGCCCTACCTCAAGCACCGTAGGACATCTGCCTATGTGGTGGCCTGCCAGACATCCGGCTATACCTGCTGTGACCAGACACAGTAGGCATGATTACCACACTCTGCTGTGCACTGCCTCCAACCGCCAGCTGTCCCTTCACTATGGCCACTAGTGATGGGGTATGTATAGGCACTGCAACTGTGTACTGGATTGGGGTTGCTGAAAAAGGGATGTCAAATGATGGCACTGTTTCAGCCCCTGACAACCCCACCTGTGCCTCAATAGTACTATCATCATCTTCAGTGTCTGTATGGGCAGCAATATCAGATTGCATACAGGAGGGACCCTGACCAACCTTGCACCTGTGGGGGAAAACAAGAAACAAACTTTAAGACATGTACAGCATTGCATAACAGTACACACACACACACACACACACACACACACACACACACACACACACACACACACACACACACACACACACACACACACACATACACACACCACACACCACCTTAATACCTACCTGTCCATGACTTTACAGGCAGCCCCACGTTTATTCCCCATGCATTGTCCATCCTGCATCACACTTGGTAATACACAGTCATTAATACCGCTCATTAATGTATCATTCCGCAAATGCCTAGACAAGTGATCACAACACAAGACCTGTTACTCTATTACCTCCCTGACCTGAGTGGAGTGGTTTTACATGGCCTCACTGCTGTCATTCACACTTCACCCTGTGTATGTCTGGACTTCATGAGCATGGCCCTATATGTGAGGGGCTACTATGTTCACTCCTTAATTACACGCACTGGAGTGTCATGTGTAAGTATTGCTCAGTACATGCCAGATATGTTGCTCAATCAACGCATCACGTGACAACTGTAATATATAGATACACTCCCTGGTGCTGTCTAGTAATTCCCCAATGCATCTGTAGTGCTGCATACGTGGGTTGATGGTCACCTCTCTGCTGAATGCGATATTAAGGGTGTACCTGGTGTCTACCTTCCCTGCCAATGCATGTTCCATGTTACAAACCTTATTATACTATCAGCTGTCCTGTGATTACATATATGACAAGTATTCCTGGTGTGTCATGTGTCAGTCCATGTCGAAGTACAGCACAATCCCAAAGGGAAGTACTGCTGTATAGACAACCCCACAATCACACATGTGCATACATGGACACCAACACAAACACACACACACACACACACACACACACACACACACACACACACACACACACACACACACACACACACGCATCCTACATGCATCATACTCCGTCTACTTCACCAGAGTGACCCTACAGACAAAATAACCACCGACTGATGTGCACACACAAAGACACATACGGGTGTGGTTGCAGAAAGATAGTACACACAGTCTATCTATTAACCATCTGTCAACATGCATAACATACGGTACACAGCAGCATGCAGTGCAGCTATAGTTAATCCATGCTAGCAACAGTATATATGTGTGTGATGCATGTGCTTTGTTAGTAGGTGAAGCCCCTTCTCCTAGATACCACTGCACCCATGTACACAGTATTGCTGTGCAGCTGTTCTGCACCCTGCCATGTACTGCACACCAAACTTCACAGGTGTACAACCCATTGCTGAATGTGTAGTACTGTGTCAGTTATGTCAGCTCTAATGCTCACATCCCCTATGTTTTTCAGCAATACATGTCTGGGATGATATGTGGACAGATGGTCATTTGTGAATGCCTGATGTCTGGTTTACAGATCTCAACATCAGCGGACCATGTATGACCAATCCAATACTATTACAATGACAACCATCAGACCATACCATGGCTATGGGGGTATACACAACCTTATTGATATGATGCACCCTTCCTTGATCTGCCATGGGACCATATCACCACATATATTAACAGTACATGAGACTAATATGTGACATATGTCCTGTACATTCACATGCAGTGTCTACAGAATGTGTTAGGTGTGCGGAGGCTGACTACGATGCATACACTCCATGTGTGCATATGTGTGCACACCATTTCCATGATGGTCTGTTGCACCTATTGTTATGTGTACTACAGCAGTCACTACTCCTGGCAAGGGTATATTAGCATGGGCCATCTGCATTGCCAGTGTATATTCAGTCTGCCCTACACATGTTCCCCAAATCTGCATGATTGCAAGGTCTACTCATGTGCACATCCCTTGGAGTTCACATACTGCCACCACTATTGCTGTGGGGGTAGGGTTACGTCTGCCACAGTTCCTGAATCTGACCGTGAGCAGATACAGCCATTCTTAGCATCCTTAGGATCCCTTTTGTAGTGCACTGGTTTGTCATGCTGACACTCCCTCTCCACCTTTAGTCTTTTTGCAGATGCTTGAAAAGTAAGGCCTACACATGTGTGTCAGTTTGCAGGGTCCTTTACACTGAACACCACATGTTACAGCCTAGTCCCAGCTAATAATGTGGACCACAGTAATACGTTATGCCATAGTGTAAATCTGTAACAGTTGCCATTGTACCACTGGTATATACACTGTGGTTGCACTGTACACGAGTGATATTTCACACATGTCCCTACTGTAGGCCATGTCTCCCACCATTATGTTAATCCCTGTGGACACATTCCACAATGACAGGATGTTAGTTATCTTGCAGGTGTCTGACATATCCTTCAAATACCCCATCATGGTCACCCTGTGATGCCATGCATTTAAGAGCAACAATACATGCACATGAACAGCATGCATTCTGGGTAGGTGTGTTAGATGTGTGCATGGAATATATCATAGCCATTACATGCCCATTGTGTTGGCAAGCATCAACATAAACCATACTCACCAGCTACAGGCTGCTGCCTTGGTGGTATACCAGAGGGACCTACATAAGAGAGTGAGAGATGTGAAATCAGTCACCACACCTGTGGCATTGCTACAGGGTGGGTGCAGCATTACAGTAGAGCAGCAGTACATGTCCACAATACTACCACATATGCACATCTGTTTATTACTACTATGCAGCAACAGACTATATATATGACATGTCAGATATGCATGATCTACCTATACAGATGCGGATGCATATGCAACAGTGGTCTACTGATATGCCCTATGGCTTTACTTCCATGCTCTTCAGCCGGTGGGTGGGTAGCACCCACTTCCACAATGGTGTCCGGCAGTTGTTGGCTGTGCGGATGGGCAGGTGTTACGAGGCTGGCGAGGAACTCCTCAGCACGTGTCAGGAGGGGATGGATGACATGGCCCCCCATTTTGACATGATCCCCTTGGACTGCAGTAGCACACTGATGGGCATTGTGAAGCAAGTCAGAACAATGATGCTGGACCTGCTCATAACTGTGGTTGTGCAGTCCATCACTGACTTTGTGGACTATGTTGTTCCATAAGGCGGTCCACTCCTGCTGCTCATGGGTGGCCCGGCCAAACAGGACAGGGTAGTGCTGGATTAGATAGTTTAGCACTATTTCATTTTCAGCAGCTGAGTAAGCAGGGAGCCGTCCATGTGACATCTTGCCTGAAGGACATAAAGATGGAAATAGGTCTGAGCAACTCATACAGCAAGGTTACCACAGTTCTTAAAACACATCTCTGTCACCCCCCACCATATCAGCGACAACAAACTGTACACACAACTCAATAGGTATGGCTACAGCTTACCTACCAGTGGGACAGATATTGTATTGTACCTCCCTTTGCGCTATGTGTTTGTAGCCATGTTCCCTGTCTGGAAACTATCATTGCTGGCCTGTTACAGACTATCCACCTGCATGCCATTGTCAGGGCCACTATGGTTCCATAAATGCCTGTGGTATGCTTGCTATGTGATTGCTGCACATCTGACATTCTGTGTTATTGGGGATATCTATGCATGCTGTTGGACATGTTCCAGGATTGTGTAGACTATTACTACCCACATATGTTCTATAACAGTGACACAATAGCATGTTTAAGGAATATTTGCCAGCAGAACCACCTCTCCAAACTCATCTTCCCATGTTACCAGGCCACATCACATGTGGGGCCGACACTGAGGCCTCCTCATGTACTGGTCCAGCACTACATTCAGGTGGAACAACCTCAGGGGATGTTGTCCCCACCCTGGGGGCATACACAGACATGATCTTGTCCTCCGAGGTCAGGTCCAGGGTCTGTTCCATAGCAGGTTCCACAGACACATGTGGGATGTGCTACATCAACTTGAGGCACCCAGTACACATTCACAGCATCCACATGCTTGTCCTGCTCAGCCTACAGGCCAGGCACCTTCGGGACATGGACTGTTGTTGTGAGTAGCAGTGGGAGGGAGCCTTGTTCACATTGTGTCCATATTGGGGCCCATGGGGCATCCACATCACAAACCACACAAAACATGCAAGAGTTTACCCACTACATGTGCCACATACCACCCCTGTAGGATGTCCTCTATACCTACCAACCCAGACACCTCCACAACTATACCTGCCATACTTCCCCATATTCCCATTCCCTACTTCACAGACAAGGGCAATGTGGTCCCAACAAGGGGTTCACATGTGACATATACGTCCATGTTGCACACACACTGATAGCTGCATATATCTGTGTGTATTGCTATGTGTGCTGTTCCCTCACACATAGCATGCAACACTGTAGTGGTAATATAGGGGACATGTATTTACATACATATATGTGTGTGTGTGTTTGTATATATGTAGACATGTGCATATAGATATATATCTATATATGTGTAGATATATATAATGTTGTATATATGTGTTTATATATATGTCTACATATGGGTATCTGTATATTTGTGGGCATACATGTAGCTCTCCATATCTCTCTCTCTCTATATATATATATATATATATATATATATATATATATATATATATATATATATATATATATATATATATATATATATATATATATATATATATATATATGACAAATAGGGAGAGATGGGCGATGGCTGCAAGCCTAGTCAAATAGAATTTGATATCTAATTCTGGCATCTGTAAATAAATGTAAAACACAGGCATATTTTCCTGATAATAAATGTAAAATACAGGCATGTTTCTTGAGTGTAAAGAAAACACTGTAGAATGTGAACTTCAAGATTGTTACAACATTGCCCCTTGCTGTAAAGAAAAACTAAGTCAAGCCTTTCAATTTTTTCTTTTGAAATTGAAATGATTTTATGACATTCTCTGATCTTTAAAGTTTGTTCTGGTCAGGCTGGCTGAAGACATTCTATCTATTCTGTTAACTAAGGACTAATTGCTAGAGTGTATACGTGAAATGCCTTTTAGTGTTGTATTCTCCTATGCAGGTGTTAGCTTGCTAAATAATGGACTTTCTATTAGCCTGGGAACTCAGAGCAGGTGTCAAGATGATGCAATGTGAATACTGGGAAAACCTAAGTATCAAAAATGATGTAATCTGGGGAGGACCCAGAGACATGTTTGTTAGCGATGTTTTATAAACTGTGTCTCACAAGAGACTGAAAGCATTTTGATCTTGATATCCAACTTACCAGCAATCTGCTTATGCTCACATGTAAGTTTTTAGCACTGTGCTATCTTGTAGGAATAGTTAAAGCTAGTAAAGATTAATTAGGTATTTTTCTTTGAAATCAGACCTGTCCTACTGTATTATTTTAAGTTTCTGTGTGATCTCTGAACTTTTAGATATCTCTGTGGTGTAGTAGTTTTGTCTTGTGTTTTAATTATTTATTATTAAATATTTTTAAAACATTCTACCTGTGGCTGCTTTGCATAGAGATAAGTTCTAGAATACATTGGATATTTATAGAGGTTATTGTAATAGGCCACTCTAAAGTAAGCCTTGACTGTTAGTCATACTACCATTGGATAATAATATTGCTCAGTAATAATTGGACACCCTTTTAATGGGTCTTTTAGTAGCTGATATTTTTAACTGGGTGGTGGCAATAATTACTACCATATAGTCTGGGTAAAGGGGCACAACTGTATAATCTGTGTCAGCCTTTCCCGGGAGTGTCTGTGAAGTTGTATAAATACTTATCTCAAAGTGTGTGTGTGTTGTGTCAGCTACTTGGGGGGGGGGCACAAAGCACTGGGTGGACAGACAGGGTACTGGAGGCTTTACCTTCCCCAGTTAGGCTGAGACCTGGACCCTATAGCTGGGCCAGTGGGGAGTCTTATTGGGGACCTGGTGAGCAAGGGAGCAGCCAGCCCCAGACTGGCTGTGATCTCTGTGTGCACTTAAGGGAATTTGTACTTTACTGTGTGTAGTTATCCTTTCCTCTTCTATGAGATGACCTCCCTGGTGTTAGTGGTGAGGAATGAGACTCCTTGATTGCTGGGCCAGGGCACTGTCGTCACAAGTGTTTGGCAGTGGTGAGATCTACTTAACATACTAATTGGTTTGTAGTAGTGTGGGTGGAGCGAATTCCTGTAGCTTATGTACAGTGATCTCTAACAGTGTTTTGTACTCTAAACAGCCACGCAGTGTATACTCAGAGTTCAGATCACAATTCAATTGTTTTATTTCTTTTGTTAGCTTAGTGTTAGTCAGGGTGAACAGGCAGCATCTCAGCAGAGGAGTATAAAAAGCTAACAAGGAGCCAGCTGGTGAAGATGTGCCAGGCTAGGGGACTGGTGCATGGAAACCTGACTAAAGCAGACCTGATTGCAGCCTTGGTTACAGCTGCATCAGAAAACAGCAGCCTGGAGGACAATCAGACTGACAGTGGAGATACAATATCCTCGGAGAATGGACAGCTGAACCTTTCTGCAGTGGACTTAAAATTCTAGCTGTAGCTAAAGAGAATTGAGTTGGAGGCCAGGTGTATGGAACTAGAAACAGCTGAGAGAATGAGGATCCTAGAAGCTGAAGAAAATTAACAGCAGAGGAGGCATGAGAAGGAAATTCTGACTCTTTGCCAGAGTCATGGAGGTAATGGGGAAGGGAGTAACTGGACCCCAGAAGCACAAAAGGTCAGCAGATTTCTTCCACAGTTTAAAGAGAGGGATAATTTTGATAGCTTCATTCATATGTTTGAGTAGGTATGTAAACAGTATGAAGTTGACCAAGGGCTCTGGGTACGGTTTATGGTAAAGCTGTAACTTCTTTAGCAAAAATGCATAACACTGACTGTTTTGTTATACTTCTGTAAAAAAACATTTATTAGAATGTTTTAAGCTAACACCTGAAATGAATAGGAAAAAGTTTTGTGAGCATAGACACAAGGCAGATGAAAATGGATGTGAATATGTTGTTGAAATGAGCACTTATTTTCATAGCTGGGTGAGTGGATGTCAGGTCTCCACTTTTGAAGGGCTGGCAGACCTTTTGGTAAGAGAACAAGCCCTTAGCACTTTGCCTGAGGACATGAGGATCTGGTTAGCTGATAAACAGTGTGCTACTTCAGAGGAGTTGGGGAAGAAGGGATGCCTATACCTAGCAAGCAGGGCAGCCCTGCATAGGAAGGGGACCCCCAGTACTGCTCATGGGACTAAAGGAACCCATGATGGGCAGCACAGACTGCCCTAACAGAATCCGCCAGTAGCAGGGGAAGCCACTAGTCCAGGTACACATCCAGGAGCTAGGGTTAAATGTTTTGAATGCAACCAGTGGAGCCATGTGGCATACAGGTGTCCACAGAGGCAAGGTGGGGAATCAAAGCTGAGGGAGCCAGTATGTGGGAAAGACAAAATGCCAACAGCGGGTTGTCTTGAGACAACAGGGTTATGGAACTACCATCCTGCAGATGTCCTGAGAGGGAAGGATTTGAATGAGGCAGTACCATGTACTTATGCAGTTAAAAGCAGTGAGGCTGAGAGACAAGCATGTGGGTCTGGTAGCCTGGGGGAGACCCAGACAGACTGCATACTTGCAGCCAGGACTGCTGAGGTGGTTACGTCAGGGATTTAGCTACACTGTAGCACTGAGACTGAATGTGAGCCATAGCTGCTTGTGGGTATTGATGTTCCGTTGGACAGGGTAACTGCAAAGGTAGAGATGAGTAGTAGTACCCAGGCTGGCAGTGAGGCACCACTTTCAGAGGATGCCAGACCTCCTATGGAAGGCAAGCTGGGAAGTGTTACAAGGAGAGACTTGAGACAGGCTCAGTTCTCAGATCCTACATTGCAAGGCCTGAGGCAAGTAGCTAGGGAGGCACATGATTCTCAAGGGAAGGGGGAATCTGTATATTGAAACAAAGGGTTACTATACAAAGAGTGGACCCCTGAGGGAGGGCAAGAAGGTGAGAGAGTACAGCAGTTGGTAGTGCCTAGAGCTTACCGTCTGGTGCTTCTAGCCGTAGCCTATGATATTCCCTTTGCAGGTCATATGGGCATAAAACATACAAAGGGGTGTATTATGCAAACTTCTGTTGGCCTGGAATTTCCAGAGATGTAACAGGGTACTGCAGGACCTGTGAGCAGTGCCAAAAGGTAGGCAAGGCAGGATACTAGGTGAAGCTCCTTTGATTACTTTGCCTGTGATTGAGGAGCCATTTCAGAGGGTAGCTATGGATATTGTGGGTCCTCTTAGGACCCCAAGTTCCACAGGGAAAAAGTATATCCTAGTGATTGTAGATTATGCTACACAGTACCCTGAGGCAGTGGCTTTGTCCTCCATTAAGGCTGAGAAGGTGGCAAATGCTTTGCTAGAGATTTTCAGCAGGGTCGGTTTCCCAAAGGAAATACTGTCTGACAGAGAAGCCAATTTTATGTCAGACCTGCTGGCTTGTCTGTGCAAGTCCTGTGGGGTGAAGCACATGAAGACCACCCCCTAGCTTCCCCAGATTAATGGTCTTGTTGAGAGGTTAAACTCTACGATCAAGTCCATGCTATGGGCATTTGCAGATCAGTTTAAGAGGGAGTGGGACAAATATTTGCCCCATCTGTTGTTTGCTTACAGAGAGGTTCCCCAGGAATCCACAGGTTTTTCACCCTTTGAGTAGCTGTATGGGCATAGGGTGAGGGGACCTCTAGATTTAATTCGAGATGAGTGGGAAGATGATCGTGAGTCTCACAAGGAGGAAGTTGTGGAATATGTCCTGAATCTCAGGACAAGGCTCAGGGAACTCATGGGCCTGGCCCAGGAGAACCTGTCAGAAGGCCAACAACAGAAAAAGATGTGGTATGACAGGAATGCTCGAGCTAGAGAGTATGCTGTAGGGCAGCAGGTGATGGTTATCATTCCAGTCAGACACAACAAGTTGCAAGCAGCTTGGGAGGGACCCTACAAGGTGGTAAGAAAGGTAACTGATGCTAACTACATGGTGGAAGTGCTAGGCAGACAGCAGGGGCACAAATTGCACCATGTTAACACGATGAAACCATACCATGATAGGGAGGCCCTTGTGTTGAGCATTTGCAGTGGATTGCAGGAGGAGTCTAAGGGAGATATGGAGACTGATCTCCTCTGTGAGGCTCGGACTGACACCTCGGTGGAAGGGGTAGCAATGTCCCAGCAGCTATCTCCTACCCAGGTTTGAGAAATCTGAGCAGTGTTGCAGGAGTTTGGGGGCATGTTCATCAGCAAACCAGGGAGCACCCATCTGGTGTAGCACCAGGTGGATACAGGACACCAAAGGCCTATCGGGCAGGCCCCTTATAGGGTGCCTGAGAGAGTCAAATAGACTGTGAGGGAGGGGGTACAGGAGATGTTGGAACTAGGGGTTATTCAAGAGTCCAATAGTCCCTGGGCCTCACCAGTGGTGTTGGCGCCAAAGAAGGATGGCAGCACCAGGTTCTGTGTGGATTACAGGAAATTAAATAGTCACACAGAGTCAGATGCTTACTCCATGCCTAGGACAGAGGAGGCCCTAGAGCAGCTGGGTGGGGCTAAGTATCTTACAACCATTGATCTTACCAAGGGTTACTGGCAGGTGCTCTTGACTCCCAGTGCTAGAGAGATGTCAGCCTTTGTGACTCCTTTTGGCTTGTATCAGTTCACAAAGATGCCCTTTGGGATGAAGAATGCCCCAGCGACTTTCCAGTGGCTGGTAGATCATATCTTAGCAGGAGCAGGAGGGCTTGCCCTTGCTTGCATGGATGATATTGCTATCTACATCCATTCCTGGCAAGAGCACCTTCAGCATGTCAGGGAGGTGCAGGGCAGACTACAGAGGGCAGGGTTGACCATTAAGCCAAGCAAATGTCAGGTGGATATGGCAGAGGTCTCCTACCTAGGACATAGAGTGAGGAGTGGTAAGATAAGGCCAGAACCTGCCAAAGTGGAAGCTATTCAGGCATGGCCTGCAACTGTTACCAAAAAGCAGATGATGGCATTCTTAGGGACAGCAGGGTACTACAGGAAGTTTGTTCCAAATTATAGTACCATAACTGCTCCTCTCACAGACCTGAAAAGGAAGAACAGGCCAGATAAGGTAGACTGGACCCCAGCATGTGAGCAGGCATTTCAGAAGTTTAAGGAAGCTTTGGGAGGACCTCTCTGTGTTAGCCAGTCCAGACTACAGCAAATACTTTGTTGTGCAGGTGGATGCTTCAAACAATGGGGTGGGGGCTGTACTTAGCCACATTTCTTCAGATGGAGAAGAGCACCCAGTGGTTTATCTCAGTCGTAGGCGCCAACCCAGGGAGGAATGCTATACAGCGGTAGAAAAGGAATGTCTAGCCATAGTGTGGGCACTACAAAAACTTCAGCCTTATCTGTATGGAAGAAAATTCACTGTGATGACAGATCACAGCCCTCTAACATGGTTAAACAGAGCCAGTCAGCAAAATGCCAAGTTGCTAAGATGGAGCCTGGGGTTGCAAGCATGTGATATGTCAGTGCAGCACCACAGTGGGAGTAGCAATGCCAATGCAGATGGGCTCTCAAGACAGGGAATGTGGTGAGGTAGACCCAGATAGATCTCACACTTTCAAGCAATGTTTCTCAAGGGGCACTTTAAAAACTTGCTTGAGTTCTCCAGGGGAAAAGAGATGTGATGATTGGGGAGAGAAGGGTGAAGGCTGCCAGCCTAGTCAAACAGAATTTGATATCTAATTCTGGCATTTGTAAATAAATGTAAAATACAGGCATGTTTCTGGAGTGTAAAGAAAACACCGTAGAATGTGAACTTCATGATTATTACAACATTGCCCCCCTTGCTGTAAAGAAAAACTAAGTCAAGCCTTTCATATTTGTCTTTTGAAATTGAAATGATTTTATAACATTCATTGATCTTTAAAGTTGGTTCCAGTCAGGCTGGCTGAAGACATTCTGTCTATTGTGTTAACTAAGGACTAATTGCTAGAGTATGTAAGTGAAATGCCTGTTAGTGTTGTATTCTCCTGTGCAGGTGTTAGCTTGCTAAATAATGAACTTTCTATTAGCCTGGGAACTCAGAGCAGGTGTCAAGATGCAATATGAATACTGGGAAAACCTTAGTGTCAGAAATGATGTAATTTGGGGAGGACCCAGAGACATGCTTGTTAGTGATGTTTTATAAACTGTGTCTCACAAGAGTCTGAAAGCATTTTGATCTTGATATCCAACTTACCAGCTCTCTGCTTACGTTCACTCTCTCTGTGATGTAGTAGTTTTGTCTTGTGTTTTAAAACCTTCTACCCATGGCTGCTTTGTGTAGAGATAAGCTCTAGAATACATTGGATATTTATTGATGTTATTGTAATAGGCCACTCTAAAGTAAGCCTTGACTGTTAATCATACTACCATTGGATAATAATATTGCACAGTAATAATTGGACACCCTTTTAAGGGCCTTTTAGTAGCTGATATTATTAACTGGGTGGTTGCAATAATTACTACCGTATATTCTGCATAAAGGGGCACAGCTGGAGAATCTGTGTCAGCCTTTCTCAGGAGTGTCTGTGAAGTTGTATAAATACTTATCTCAAAGTGTGTGTATATTGTGTCAGCTACTTGGGCAGGGACATGAAGCACTGGTTGGACAGAGAGGGTACTGGAGGTTTTAGCTTGCCCAGTTAGGCTGAGACCTGGACCCTATAGCTGTGCCAGTGGGGAGTCTTATTGGGGACCTGGTGAGCAAGGTTTCAACCAGCCCCAGACTGACTGTGATCTCAGAGTGCACTTAAAGCAAATTGTACTTTACTGTGTGTATTAGTTATCCTTTCCTCTTCTATGAGATGACCTCCCTGGTGTTAGTGGTGAGGATTGAGGCTCCTTGATTGCTGGGCCAGGGCACGGTCATCACAATATATGTATATGTATATATGTATATATATATATATATATATATATATATATATATATATATATATATATATGCGCACATATACATACCTATATATGGGGTACATTCAGACATCAGGTCCATAATCTCAAAACTTCTTCCTGCACAGCTGCACTGTTCTGCATTGCTACAACACTGACAGGTGCCACACACCATGCCCCAGGATTCCCACCCCTCTTTTCTTGATGTACTGGAAAATATTAGGGTTCAACCAAATACCTTAATAATGGGCGACTTCAACTACCCCACCATTAACTGGGAAAACTACTCGTGTACCAACTCCTTAGCTTAACGCTTTCTATAATTCATAAACTCCAATGCCCTAGATCAACTTATCCACACCTCCACCAGGGGCAACAATATCACAAGTGCATGGATTGTACTATCCCAAACAGAACCAAGACGATATCCTCCAAAAAAAGGAAGCCAATGTGGTGGTTCCCTGCCATAAACAAACTGTACAGCAGAAGGAAGAAATTGTTGCAAAAGAGAGTAAAATCCCAAGAGTGGAGGAGCTCCCTGGTCAGCCTCAGTAAGAAGCTGAGATCCCTTACAAGATCCTCCAAAGCTATCTATGAAAACAAAATTGCCACTAAATCCAAGGACAATTACAAAGCATTCTATAGCTATGTCAAAAATCAAGATGGCAACACCCAGATCTGCTCTGAGTTACAGCCCATTGGCACGAGAATTACAGAACCAACTGATATTGCCAACATCCTGGCAGATAGGTTCAGTGCTAACTTTACCCCCCCTCTCACCCCCTAAATGGCCCATATCTATACAGGAAGAATGCAGAGTCCCTGTAATCACAACTATGCAGGTAAAAGCTGCACTCTCTAAAGCCAAAAACACAGCATCCATGGGACTGGACAACATCCCAGGCTGCGTTTTACACGAACTTCAGAACGAACTGGCTCCCCACTTAAGCACCATGTTCAATAATAGCCTCGCATTAGGCTTTGTGCCCACTGAGCACAGCAACAGTTATCCCACTCCACAAAGGTGGAGCCATCACTGATCCTGGGAACTATCGACCTATTAGCTTGACGAGCCTGGTCTGCAAGGCCATGGAATGTATCATCATGGAACTCATAAACAAAGACATTGGTAACCTCCAAACTTTGGATCCCACCCAGTTCGGGTTTGTGAAAGGAAGATCATGCCTCCTGAACCTGATTGACTTCTTTGAGGCAGTCACCAAAGCCGTGGATGTGGATAAGGTGGTTCACACAGCCTATCTTGACCTTGCCAAGGCTTTTGACACCATCCCCCATTCTGGAATTATAGCTAAACTCACTAAACTAGGTATGAATCCCTATATCACAAGATGGGTTGCCAACTGGCTCACTGACAGAACCCACACTGTAATGTTGCAGACTCCAAATCTGACCTCAAAGTAGTGACAAATGCAGTACCACAGGGTTTCATCCTGGGACCTCTTTTGTTTGGTAATCTACTTCTCTGAAGTACAGGCTAACACAGAAGGCCTCTGGCTAAAGAAGTTTGCAGATAACTACAAACTAGGATCCATAGTCAAGTCCCCAAATGATGTGGACATCCTACAGAAGGGCCTCACTGAGACAGATACCTGGTGTCAGAGCCATGGCCTCAAGGTCAATGCCAAAAAGTACAATGTCATCCCCTTTGGTAAAAACTCTGTACCCATGAACTACCACATAGGCAGCAATTTACTTAACACCATATTTGTGATAAGAGACCTTGGGACCCAGGTGGACAATAGTCTCTCCTTTGATAGTCACATCGCCACAGTAGTCAGGAAGTCCTTCTACATGGCACACCTCATCATAAAAGTGTTCTCATCCAGGAAAAAAGAGGTCATTGTTCCCCTCTACTCGACACTCATTAGACCCATTATAAAGTACAACACCCCTTTTGGAATGTACCTCACAAGACATCTGCAGCAGCTGGAAAGGCCACAGAAGTACCTCATAAAAAGTATTACTGGCCTCAAACAAATGCCCTACACAGACCGCCTCAAAATCTCCAGCTTTACTTCATAGCATATCGCCTACTCAGAGGTGATCTCTGCCTAACATATAAAGCTATGTCAAACCCAGAGCTGTTGGACATGCTACACCTAAAGAAATCCCAATCCCTCCGAGCTATACACTCTAGGGACCTAAACCTTGTCACCACAATAAACAGGACATGCTGGAGGGATAGATTCCTGTTCCAGAGACGTCTTATACTCTGGAACAAGCTACCCATCTATGTCAAGCAAAGTTCTTCATTAGCACTCTTCAAAAAAAATCTTGATGAGTGGATGGGAAATAGGAAATACACCCCGGGGATCACTTCTGTGTCTCTGCTCGACAGTGGCACAGGAAAATAACTTTCTTGGGTGGCGTAAGCCATGGAACCTTGTTGACTAGGCTTACATAGGCCCTTGGGATGATAGCCTAGTACCTACCTATGAACCTATGAACCTATGGACACAGCCTAACATTATTGGGGTATATGTAGGTTCAGATTGTAGGTAACCCTATTACACACCAATAGCATTACAGCATGCTACAATACAGGTTAACCTGAGCATCCTGCAAGTGGTGGGCTGTGGAACCCATGTATCCATCATTATGACATTACTTCCACCACCAGCTATTGGCCACACTAATATACATGCTTTCTATTACACAATACACACTATGATGGCTTACATCTTATTAGTCAGTGCTGCACATTTGATGGGTATGGCCCACAACCCAAAAGGGACAAACTCTATTGTCCTTAGCAGCTGTTCAGCTGAACATCATTACAACAACAACACCTAATGGCACATATAAATCATTCCACATCATCTATCCCATTATTATGGACCAAGTACTACAGTCAATTACGTGCATATATACTTCACATACCTGTTGTGGGAATGAGGTCTGTTCTAGATAGTGTCCTTGTAAGGATTTTTTTTTTGTTCAGCTTTGGCTTGGCCTTTAGCCAGCTTTCTTTCTTAGTTTGTTTGAATGTTTGTTTCACATTCAGTTTCACTTTCTCTGTCTGTCTGTCTCTCTCTCCAGCAAATAGATTGAGCTGCTTTGAATAGATTGCAGCATGGCTTTTTTAGGTGATGCACATGATCAGGTGATGTCCTCTGCACCAATCAGTGTCCTCCACTTGCTACCTGCATGTAGTATGCTGTGTAGTACTTCCAATCACCATTGTCATGGCAAACCACTACTATAAATCCTTACATCATGTGGGCGTGGTCCCTTTAACTATCATGTATGGTGGACATCCTTCCTGTGTGTGGGCAGCAGTGTTACAGACAGCAGGTAGCAATACCTCTTACAAGAGAACTTGCACTCTCAGGCCAGCTACATATTTGTATGAGGTTCCATAACTGCAGATACAGTGTGAGTAGTGTTGTTGTATGCATTGTATAGCACCAGTTTTACAGGGTTTGTGTGTACATACTAGTTTAATATGGAATTTAGTCTGTCTGCATAGCTCACAACTGTAGGCCTATCCACTTGATGACCAGAGGTGTACCTGTTATGTTTTTACTGTCCACCACACAGGTCTTGTGTCAGGTATATCACTGGCAGTGTGTGTGTGTGTGTGTGTGTGTGTGTGTGTGTGTGTGTGTGTGTGTGTGTGTGTGTGTGTTGATTGCTACAAGTACATGGCTACATCCATTTGTGTTTCTAACTTCATATTCCTGATTAAGGGTATGTTGCAGACTATCCTGTAACACCAGCAACTTGCTTAATGTATGACAACACTATTTCACATATGAGCTTGTGTTCTAGTCTCTGTCCTCTACCTACATACCAGGCTTTGTCCATATGACATGCTGCCAGGGGTTGTTATGTAGTGGGCTGTGAGTATGTCATGCTGCCATTCCCTCTATCATTCCACTGCTGTTGTGGCCCCGACACATATTGTGGGATTGGGTCCATATGTGTGTGGGCTTCATCTACACAATACATGTGTGCCTTATGCAGTCCAGAGGCCAGTGTATGTAACAGTGGTATATGGCCCTGTATGTCAGTCTATGGGGGGGATGCACCATAACTAACCTAGGTTGTTACAACATGTGGGGTATTAGGGGTAAACTGCGTTAAGGTATATGGATGTATATTACCATACAATTCACCTTAGGTAAATACAGGCCTACTGCTTTCTGCCATACAAACTGTTCTGTTTGTCAGTGTGATTGTGATGGTTTCAGTTATGCCTTGTTATGTAACAGATATCTCCCATTGTGTCAGCTGAGGACATTACCCCAAGGGATTGTGCACAGAGTGTAGATAGAGGCTGCTGGACTATACATCTGCATTACTTACTTTTGATTGATTGATATCCTGTGGCCCAGACTGTCTTTACTGTTGTACTACTTGAAGGCCTTGGCCTGGACAGCAACATATGTAAACCTTTCCAGAATACTGCACTAATTTATCTGTTTGACAGTTGCATTAGTCTTTTTATATGTATTTCAGAGTCTAAACAGCTATATGACATGGCATATACAACTGTAATAGTAGACAAATAAAGCTTTCCCATGTATGCAACATGTGTGTGGTATCCTTTGACCTCTCTGCCAGTATATGTTGCAGGCAACAATTGTCATTTGTATGGGTGGCTCATACAGTGTCCAGTTGCTAAGGTGGCAACTGTAGGCATAGTGGTTGTTCCATATTGTGTGCACCTTCTACATATGTATCTTTTTATACATATCTCTGTTATGTGTAGTTATATATATATATATATATATATATATATATATATATATATATATATATATATATGTACCTGCATATATGTGTCTGTGTATATGTATCTTAAGAATATTGATTGATTCCACATTGTACATTCACTATGGTAGCCAGACTGTACTGCATGATATGTTACTGATACCAGCCTGACATCATACTGGTGAGATGGAGTACTGTTAACATGTTGTGCCCATGTTGTGCCAGGAACTGGTTATGGGATTTGCGACGTCTGGTATTGCATTGCAGGGCATACATGTTTGGCTGTGGGGCAGGGATATCTTTACGTACAAGACATATGTTGCTTGGGCCCCCTCACCCCCCATTAACGGTGCATGTGGTCATATATGATTTTTTCTGTTCTCTTTTATATCTATAGATATATGTCTGTATATACATATATAGATATATATTTATGCTTGTAGATATATATATATATATATATATATATATATATATATATATATATATATATATACATATACATATATATATATATATATATATATATATATATATATATATTGTTGTATGTATATATAGACATATATATGTAGACATATATATCTATAGATGTATTTATATGTATTATATATTTATATATATATATATATATATATATATATATATATATATATATATATATAGATAGATATATAGATATAGATATATATAGCAAAAGCTGCGGTGGTGCAGTGGTAGCGTTGTCGCCTCACAGCAAGAGGTTCTCCCATTCAATTCTTGGCTGGGACGCCTTTTGTGTGGAGTCTGCATGTCCTCCCCTCGGTTGAGTGGTGTTCGAATGACATGCGTAGAATAGAATGGGCATGCCTTTGTTGAAGGTTGGGCGTCGAGCTGGCACATCGGCACTGTAAAAATCTACTGCCAGTCATTAGCGGACTGGAGTAACACTGTGGCAACCCCTAACCAGGAGAAGCCAGAAGAAGAAAAACAACAACATATATAGATGTATATATATATATAGAAATGTATATATTGATTTAGATATAAATATATATAAACACACACATACATCTACATGTTTAAATACATTTCCTGTACTGTTGAATGACTCTGCTGGATGATATGCTTGTCAAACATCAGGGTTATCTATATCTGACATGGCTTACTGGCAAATCATTTTAGCTATGGTGTGCATGGTCCTGGGGTTTGAGCCTTGCAGAGGCTATTTATTTTTTTGCTGGGCAGAACAAGTGCCATTGGATACAGAGTTATTAAGACACTTTTAAGCAGTTGTAAGCGGGTGTGCATGGGTTTGCGCAGAGGTAAGCACTGCTAACTTCCAGTTACAGTTTCTTATATTCAGCTTCTAAATTGATTAACCTGTGTAGGCATTGCTTACCCCCATGCAAATAGGCTTAAACCTGCTTACTGCTGCTTAAAAGTTATTACTCCCGCTTACCCCCATGCTAATTTCCTTAAAAGAAATGAAAAAATAGTTGATAGGAAAGAGGTAAAAAAGGGGCACAAAGAGGGAAAGACAGTAGGGAAAATAGCTAGGGATGTGCAGGAAGGGAGAGGGAATGTCCATAGCTGCCCATTTCTTCTACCGCAACAGATGTGCATATACACTGAATTTGGAGGTAGATTTGGACACTCAAACTCCTGAGAGAGGGGTGAGGACAACAATAATATGTTGTGATGCCAATTAGACCAAATTACATGTGTCCAGTGGACACATGTGCAAAATCGTCAGCTATGTATGGGGCGAGATATTTTTTTCGGAAAATATTGCCCTTTTTTTTTCAGGTGAGAGTAGGATGTTGGGGAGGGATAGTAGGTATATTTGGGGAGGTAGCTGGTAGGTTAACAGACAAGACAAACAAGACACTTACAGGGGTGGTATATGACACATGTGGGGGGTAAACACCTTCATGGTGAGGGGTGTTGGGAAACCGGAAGCCCATGAGCCCCCTAGTGGAAACAGTGGGACTGAGGTCCCCACCCATGGGCAGTCACCACTGCACCTTCACAACCCTGATGGTGGCTGTGCTGGGGGCTGAGTTGGAGGGCCAGGCTGACTGTCTAGTTGCAACACACAGCCCTCGAGCTGGCTTAGCAGATTTCCAAACTGCTGGTTGAGCTTGCTATGCACCACGACTTGGACCTGACAATGGGTGACAGGTTCCTGTCCACGCTCGCTCCCAGGGGGGGTGAGCCCCATCCCCTGAGGTGGTTCCAGTCAAAGGTGGTGCAGAGCCAACAAATGAGGATGTCCTGGGTTGAGCCCCAGATGTACTGGTGCCCAGTGGCATGGCCAGCTGAGGTGGGACTGGTGGGTCCACTGGGACCCACATTCCCATACATGCTATGGTGTTTATGTTTTATCAACGTATGTGGGTTAGTAATAGTCAACACATTCAAGGATTAGGTATAACACCATGCACAGATATTTCCATTAACCCAGACACCAGATATGGAACAGTTGCATAGCAAAAGAACACATGCATATATGGGACCACAGTGTTAATTACAACAGCATGCAGGTACATTGATGGCACCATGCCACCAATGCTGGAGTATTTCAACATAGCACATGCATAGAAATAGATTTAAATAATTATCAAACAATAGGACATATGTCCCAACATTACAGTTACGTCAGCACGTATCAATTGAGTTGGGTATTTAGCTTAGTGTTGCAGATATGGTGGGGGGAGAGAAAGATGTCAATTAACAACTAGTATATTCCTGTAGTTTGCATTACTTTCCTAGTCAGTGCTTTTATCTGTACCTTACAAGTATTAGTACACTACCCTATTGCCTTAGTTTGGACAGTGGTATGGCTATCGACAACTATATATATATATGAACTGGTTTTACCTGTATACACCTCTTACCTGGTATACCTGGTGAGAAATTGTTTGTTAACACTAACTAACTGTTTCTACACATACTCCCAGATTCCATGTTGATGTTATGCACATACCTGAATGTTGCCACACAAGATTACCAGATTCCAAATTAGTATTATGCACATACATCTCACTCTGTTACTGTACACACTCTGGTCATAGCTTGACAACATGGGGGTGTAGATGGGACACACTTAGCTTCTTACTCTCGTAACAGTTTGGGAAGTTGCTAGAGTGACAGGTTTATTGTTATAAATGTGCGACAATCAGTTATATTTCTTGTTTGCTGCCTAAACATCTGGGATAATCCCACTGATTTCCCAGGGGGACAGGGTGACAGGCAGCAAATATGGGCCAATTTGCTGGACATTCTGCACATATCTGTACAGTTGTGGGGTATGATTCTCTATGCAGCCTACTCCCACTCCCAGGATTTGAACCATGACTGTGTGTGCTAAAGATACAACAGTTCACGTCTCAGTTGTGTGTGCTATTTGGATTTTTTTGTCTTTCTTTTCACTTTTTTTGTCTCTGTCTCTCTCAGTTGCACTAAATTACCTCTGGGGATTACACCAGTCATATACAGACATTCCTACACATTTTATTTATGTTGCACAGTGTGGGTAACAGTGCTTAATACCACAGTACTCTTAAATGATTGCAAATCTACATTACCATATGATACCAGAGTAAACACATGCAATTCAGCAGTTAGACCTTTATTGTCAGGCTATTATGCTTTTATTTACATTTAAGCTATATGAGACTCTTCCTGCCAAATTCTCTGTTGTATGCAGTACTTGCCTTAAACAATACAGGTTTTCTACAGACAATTAACTTACTAATACTTTTAGATTTATTTCCTATGACAGTACATGCAAGAGTATTGCTAACCTGCCTCGCATCACAACCTCTCCAAGCGACATTTATGGGCCTCCTGGTTTACAGCCCACTCACTTGCCACTGTGAAGGACTTAAGAGGAATATTTAGCCATACCTATCCATAATATACATGACCTGGAAATTATTAAACAGGTAGTGGAGTGATGCTTACACACACAGCTGGGACCTCTCCTGTCCTCCTAGCCTCTTGGATCCACTGATCCAAGAGATCCCCCTTTTACTGCTTCAGGTCGGCATGGTGATGCCTGACCTGCTCACCAGTTCAGGGTATGCCAGTGGCACTGGTGAGGTCACAGGTGAGACAGTCTCAGGCTTTCACTTTATATTCGGAACCCTAGTACTGGCCTTGCAGCAGTCCCTGCACATGATCTTTGACAAGGAGTCCTGCCATGACTCTGGACTCCTGGATGCCCTAGCGCTATGCCCAAAAGTGCACACCTCTCCCATTTCAGACATGTTGCCTGGAAGGGGAAGCTACAACCAGTTATAAGATGTATTCCCACCTGTTGGGTTTAAATAGGGCCAATTTCCTGCACTTTGCTGTGATTGGACGGTTTTGAAAAGGCTAAGCTATGGGCAAACCTGCTTACCTAAGTTTGGCATTGTTTAAAAAGGTCTATATTAGAACACCAAAGTTTCAAAACTTTGAATTTTCTAATATCGACCCCTATTCAGCGAAACCTGAAAACATCAAACATACAGAACAGCAAATTTTTTCCTAGGGAAAAAAACACACACACACACAACACAAGGACACCAAACAAACAGCAATCCACACACATACACCTAAAATCTTACACCTAACCCTACACTAAACTATACACACACCACTATCCACTTACCTTAACCCAAACCCTAACCCTAAGGTCCGTCACTATCGCACACTCACCTCACCCGCGCCCTAACCCTAACTCACCTACCCCGCCCTAACCATCATGTCCACACAATTGCACACTTAACTGACCCACGCCCTAACCCTAATGCACCTAAACCACCCTAAGCCTCATGTCCACACAATCGCACACATACCTAACCAGCACCCTAACCCTAACTAACCTAACATGCACTCAGTCACACACTTACCAGAATATGACCCGTAACTTTCCACCACAGCGCTGAAAATACTGAAGCAACAGAAATGGACAACTAAATTCTTTCCCTAGGAACAAATTCTTTATTTTGTTGCTTCAGTATTTTCAGATTTTGCTGAATAGGGGTTGATATTAGAACATACAAAGTTTTGAAACTTCGATGTTCTAATATAGACCCCGTTTAAAGGGGTATACCAATAGGCAAATTGAGTTAGCTGGTCTATACATTGCTTAAACCTACTAAGCTGGGCTGTGCAATTATTAGCATTGCTTAATATTTAATTTGCATTGCATTTGCTTTTTGGAATTGATTTATTATTCATTACATGTTATATATATATATATATATATATATATATATATATATATATATATATGTGTGTGTGTGTGTGTGTGTGTGTGTCTCATATCCATGATTCATGTGTACATACACTGTATGGGGTCCTTGTGTCTATTAGGGGACTTCAGCACTTTATTACAATTACACCTCACATCTGGGCATACTGCAATACTCCAGTTCACATATTTAGGTTATGTGGTAGGTTATACAACATAAGACTGTATATAGATTCCTTTCACAAATTCAGTTTGTTTTTCCTATAGTGAGGATTTGTTTGGTGATACCTCAATCTTATGTACTGTTGTGATGGCTTAGTGTTTAACTACTGTGACTATAGTGTACTGGGTTCAAATCCTGCAAATGCCATTTATTTTGTTTCTGTCCAGAACAGTGGCTGTTGCATACAGAATGATTAAGGCACTTTTAAGCAATTGTAAGCGGGTTTGTGTGGGTTTGCGCGAAGGTAAGCAATGTTAACCTCTGGTTAAATATGCTTACAGAGAGTTAGCTTCAATATTGCTTAACCTATGTGCGCATTACTTACCCCCATTCAGACAAGCTTAATCCCATGTACTAGTGCTTAAATATGCTTTCTCCAACTTAATACTGCTTAATAGTGCTTACACTTGCTTACTCCCGCTTACCACTGCACTAATTTAGACAGTAATGTCTAGTGATTCTTGGGAAGGTGAGGGATTTGTAAGCTGTATGTAGTTATCATTCATTACACATTTTACCTTCCATTTGTATCCCTGATTCCTGTGTACACATACTGTATGGGGCACGTGTGATTATCTGTGGACTTTGCAACATTATGACACTGACACCTCACATCTACATTTAATGCAGTACTGCAGTTCACAAATATACGTTATTTAGTAGGTTATGCAACTAAAATTATTGGTCATAAAGTGATTTGACATGGAAAATGGAATATGCTGCAGTGGGATTTGAACAAGGAATGACTGCTCGTAAGGTGAATGCTCTGCCCACTACACTATTGCTGTACTGCTTCCTTTGCATATATCTTGCTTTTTGTCATCTTCTGCCATTTAAGCTGCATTAACTGCAGCTAAGTGATGGGCAAACCCATGCACCTACAGTTAAATTTAATCTGTTTCATAAAAAAAAATCTTTATATTTGTTGTTTTATCTATTGCTCTTGTACACGTGGGGGTGTTGATTGTGGTATACATACACCTATGAGCAGTCTCATTCATTCTTTTATAACTTGTCTGCTGTTCTTCATTGCATGGGCATGTATATTCTGAGAGCTCTGTTCTCAGACACGCCCCCTGCACTCTTACATTCTCTGTGTAAGATTAGGAGCTCAGGCAACACGCCTTTATTTATATGCATGGTGCGCTGCCATCCTGCTCCTAAACAGCCACTTCCATGCAGGACTAAGCTAGTCCTGCACAGAAGGATAGTGACTCCAGTGGATTATCTAGTGCTGGCATCTCAAGAATGACTGCTTGCTTGGATGGGTCTGGTCACAAGCCAGTGCTACTAAATAAATGAACTACATATGTAACTTCTGGTAGTCTGAATTTGCACTTCAGGGGATTGAATTTTAAGTTCACTTCACGTGCTCTGTCTAGAACTCTCCTAAGGTTTATGTTATGCTATGCATCACCATTGCCTACAACCAATACATCATCTATTATTATGGCACAAGAATAACCTGAAAAAATGTGCTCCATTCCATGCTGAAAGACTTCACTTGCAGAATTGATTCCAAATGGTATCTTGAGGAATGTATATCTTCCAAATGGCATACTGAAAGTAGTCAGTAATGAAGATGTGTGATCAAGCATCACTTTCTAAAATTAACTTTTAGCATCTGAGACAGAAAAATACAGTGGCATTTGGTATTAGGGCTGTGACGTCCTTGACTGTACTCATAGGATGATGCAGTCTCTTTAACATTTTGTTCAAATTTATTTTATTTATTTATTTATTTATTTTACATTTGTTGACCGGGATAGTCCGACTGGATACATCTCCATTTTCAGCGGAGGCCCGGGGAGAAAAGCTCCAAGGGTAAGCAGATACAGCATTACATAATACCAGCATTACATATTACAAACAGACTATTTACAATGATTACATAAATAAGCAAGTTAAACAAGATCCACAGGTTAGAGTTAATCCTGAGCGTAAGTCAGGATTAAATTAAATTACACAGTAAGCTGGTTAACAGATTTTTACACATTCTAGAGGGAGTTAGCCAGGCTTGATACATTGATCTCTTGGGTCAATGGATATTCTGATTTCGTCTGAGCCTTTTTTGGGGTCTCTTACTATGGATGACACCCATTCAGTTGGTTCTGTAACTGGGCAAATTACACCTTGCTGCACCATTTTATCCAAATGAGCTTTTATTTTATTTGCCATAGCTATCGGGACTTTTCTTAATGGTCTGACCGATGGACATATCTCTGGGTCTAACTTCATAGAATACACAGCTGGATGTTTGCCTAACTTGTCATCAAAAACTTCAGCATACTCTGAGAAAATAGCATCACTGAAGCTGGAACTAGGATATGTGGTTATATGATGAGCTTGTTTGGTAAAGGAAAGCAAATTCATACTCATACTGTCTCTGAGACCCAGTAATGACTGCACAGGTCTTCAGACTACATTGAGTGGCCCTTCTTTATAACTGTGTGAGGTTTACATGATTTACAAAACTTTTGAAAACGGTTCCTTTTTTTACACTTGTAGCATTGCTGAGCAAATGCTAAGCATTTTTCTATTTTAGACTCAGGATTGGCACAACAATTGTGACAGTTAATAATAAAGCTTGATTTGGGTTTTGCTGACTCACCCTTGTACTGCACTGACCATGTCCTTTTGTACTGAACTAGTCTTAGAACTTCTTGAAAAACTACGGGTCTTACCAGCCACACTTGCAAGGGTTACAGCTGCCATGTGCTTACCTGCTTCTGCTAGCCACGTGTTGCATGCTGTCTGCATTTGCTCTGGAGTATGCTGAAACCATGCTCTTATCACTTGCAAGCATACTTGCATGTCTTTCTCTAACTTCATGGATTTGACAAATCATGAAGCAAAATCTTTCTCACTGCAGCACTATTAATACCACTCACAAGCCTGTCCTTTATTAACTCATCTTTTAAATCACCAAACCTACATGTTTTAGCTTTGTTTCTCAAGTCAGTAATATAAGCTGCAAAAGCTTCTCCTGGTTTTTGATCTCTTGTGTAAAACAGATGCCTCTCTAATGTAATATTTGTCTGTGGGTTACACATTTCCCTGACTTTATATTTCAAACACACGGGGCCTTCCCTTGATTCAGCCTGTACAACAATATTATGTTTTTCCCCTTTTCCTTCATATACTGCTGGTGCATACACAAATGAACACTCTCTTTCAATAGCCTCTGATCCAGCTAAGTTTAGCAAAACAATTGCCCTGGTGCATGCATCTTTGTCAGAATAAACTGCTTGTGTAAAAATATTGTACTCTTGCTCAAATATTCCTCAGTTTTCTGCAATATTCTGATCCAATGCAAGTGGTGATGGCTTTCAAAATCCATCTGCCTTGCCAACAATTATAGTATAACACAATGCAACCCAAGTCTACTTGTAATTATACAAACATGCACATATACAGTTCACATATGCCAGAAATTTATGTCAGAACTTTAATTATGCCCAAGAGCACAACAAGCCTCTGAATAGCTGAACTTGTGAAACAAGTCACCATAAACCATGAAAACACAAAACAGCGAATGTGTATATAAGCAATTTCTTTCCCTGGGAAAGAAATTGCTTACCCTAAACAAAAAAACACATCACTACGAACAATACAAAGTGGGGGGCTTCACCCCACCACCACCCCTAACTACATATACCAACTCTGAGATCGCACTACAGTGGGAAAAATGGCAAAGTAACAGAGGTGGCCAAGCAATTTCTTTCCCAGGGAAAGAAATTGCTTATATGATAGTTCACTGTTTTGTGTTTTCATTATTTAACAGTTGATGAAGAGGCGTTCAATGAAACACTTTTTCAAGTATATAACAGGAACCCCTATGCATCTTGTAGCTCTGAAAAGCAGTCTCTGGATTCCTCATTCTGACACTATGTTACTTATCTAGTCAGGATAAGACAGACGCACTTCTGTGGGTTCTGTTCAAGCAGCTTTATTATGTACAAACACATCATGATTGAGGCTTAATAACTTTAATTTGCATAAACTTATAAACAAACTAGCTATTACACTCATACATGCTCACTCTCAGGCTGCACTCACAAAATAGCACTGAAGCTTGCATGTGCTTGCTATTGATATACATGTGCTGTCCTTGAAATGTTTCTTAAAGGTACAACATACACACACTATTCTACAGGTCTATAGTACCTATGGTCAGTTTATTGACCCCCTTTGTGCAAGGGAATTACTGTTGCTGTTTTCCACTCTGCTGGGACAAAGCCAGTACTTACAGTGTGGTTGAAGAGAGTGGCAATTGGTTCCTCTAGATCCTGTTTCAAACCATTTAGTAGGCAGTCAGGGATGTTATCTGGTCCCATAGTGGCTATGTTTTTGGCTATGGAGAGTGCAGTTATGAACAGCTCTTTTGAGATACTAAGTAGAGGACTGGTGACAGGTATGCTTTGGGTTATGTCTGGTGGGGATTGGGGTGCCTCAAATTTATCTTCTAGAAGGTTGGTGATGTCCTCAGAGTCAGTATGAGTGGCACCTTCTGCTACTAGTTTGGCACAAAGCTTTCCCTTCTCTTTTAGATTTCTGACATAGCTAAAGAATGGATCCTGATTATCTTTAGCTAGGGATGATACTTTAGCTTTGTAGTTGGCTTTAGAGAACTTTACAAGAAAGCTAACTTCTTGTTCAAACTGTGGAGGGTGTCCTTCCTCTGCTGAGTCAGTTCCTTCTTGTTCTTAGATAGTCGTTTCTTCCAATTGTTGTATAACCTATTTATGCTTGATGCCCACCAGGCTTGCTTTTTGTGAGGACCTTGTTTGGATCTGTTCAGGTTCAGTGGACTCTATACATTTATATAGGTGTTTATACAGACCATCTGTGTACACATCTATATAGCAGTCATTGTTGACAGGGGTAGCAGGGGGTTTGCAACTATTTATGGAATTGCTCAGGAAGCTAGAGTTTGATTTGGAGACATTTTTCATCCATTGTTCTCTTGAGGGGTGGTCAGGTATGATCATTAATTCAAACAAGATTGAATTCGAATCCAACCAGACCAGGGAGGGCAACACACAGGGAGTAGTTCAGAGACCACATATGTTGGTGAGTTCTAAGTATAGGACATTTGAGACTCTTGAGGAGGTGCAGACAATCAGTAACAGAGCCTTTGTATTAACAAAGTCCAGGAACCTTAGGATGAGTGTGTTTGTGTTCATATATGACTCCTAATCGATGAAAGGATAGTTGAAATCACACATGACCAAGGTGTTTGGCTGTATAGTGAGTGACTCAAGTAGGTCCAAACAGACAGAGTGGTTCTTCTGGGTCATGGTGGGGGACCTATAGCTAACAATGATATGGAAGGGGGTTTTACCTACAGTTAGTTGGACTTGGAGAAGGCTACAGAGTTGCCCAGTATGACCCATATCGAGGTGTAGTTGTCTTTAATGAAGATGTATACACCTCTGCCTTTGGTTTTTCATGCTCATTTTCAGGTCTGAATGTGTGGAAAGCATTGTAGCCTTGCATGGTCAGGGGGTTATCTGCGGCCTTGAACCATGTCTTTGTCTTTGTGACTGTACGGACAAGGGCATCTTCCAAGGTAAGTAATGTTTCCAGTGAGGCAGTTTCTGATTTGCACTCCTTGCATTAAGCAGCATAACCTTGAGTTTGTCTCTTGTGGACTTTTTTATGTCAGGAATTTAGTTGTTCTGACATTGCCTAAAAAAAGTACTATGGGGGAAGAAGTACCTTTGTTAGTAACCGAAAGCCAAGAGGGGACATATGAAGACCATCTCTGACAAAGCAGTGTGGTCTGTCGACCATATCTTTTCAGGCTGACAGATACTGGATCCCCTTGGAATGACAACAGAAGCTAAGCCAATTGTTGAAGTGAAGTGTGTTTTGTTTATATCGAAGCATCATCCTGGGTGAAGGTGGTATGCTGCTTAGGGCTAGGGGCATACATACTTGGGACAGATAATCTGAGAGCTCAGGCATGTCTTTCTTCATATAGTACAGTGAGGTATGTCTCCAGTCATTCACTCCAACATGGAGTATGAGAGAGGCATAACTGTATGTGATTTGTTTGAGAGACTTGAGTCCGTGTTTGATCTGATGGATCCTGGCACTTGGCAGGCAGCTGACCATGACCTTCTCCTTGTCCAGCCTGGTGAGGGGGGCATCTGTATGTCTCACTATAGAGTGTTTTTCTTTAGGGGCGTATTGGTTGAGACACTGTTGTATTTATTATTATGTGTAGTGGATTCTGTTGTGTCTGCCGAGTGTACAGCAGGTTTTCGCTTGGGAGGTCTCTGTTGTTTAGGTACGCTTCTAGCTAGTACGTCCGTGTATGTGGGTTTATGTGTTGCGAGCTTGTCATGTCCAAGAGGTGAAGTGTGTGTGCTGACAGCATGTTTGATATCTAGTTTGTTGTTATGTGAGAAAATTATCTCTAAATTGATAGTATAGATACAGCTGTCACATGGTGTATTAGTTTGTTTTAGCAGTAACTGGTTGTCGGTATACATGAGGCAATTGCTACATTACCTCAGGATGTTCATGTTAGTCAGGCTGCCTGGATAAATGCTGGCAAACTGTCCATCCATCAGACCAACACAATACCCCCCCCCCCCCCAAAATCATAAATTCCACGACCAGGAACACCACTGCAGGACAAAGCAAAGTATTTTATTTAACACATCCACACAATTTTATCTATACATATATATATATATATATATATATATATATATATATATATATATATATATATACCCCCACTTCCAATTATTTAATTAATCAATTATCAAATAAAGAACTACATAAATCAGTACATTAAGCAAACATTCTCAGACTTTCAAGCTATTGCACTTCCCTATATAAACCAAATGGCATTGAATGTTTAAACAGTAAATGTAAATACATTTTAAACAATATTAAATATATCATTATTGTGTGACTAAATGTCTTATTAAATGTGTTAATATTATTTATCTTTTCTATCTTAAAATCAAAAAACATTTTACCATGTTATCAAGCGCTAATTACCTCTAACTTCTCTATTACAAATTTAATTACAATGCTGAATGTAAATATTAATTCATATCCCAAGTTAAAGAATTATTGCACTTTCACGAGTAATCCAAATGACTTCATAACACATTATATGTACACTTTTAAACAAATTTAATAACTTTAAAAGTTGTCATTTTGTAATATCATGCATCTTATGTGACTAAAATGTTAAAAAATAGATTGTTATCTGAACCCTGATGCTTGGGCAAAAAATGCATGGCTACAGGACTTTCTAACTTCTGCCTTCTGACATCACCTAAATGTTCCAAAATTTGAATCTTGGCCTTCCTGGTAGTTTGATCAACATACCAGGTGATAGGGTGGCAGCCACAACCTATAATATAAATCACCCCATAGCTGCTACAATTGTAAAATTCATTGGCCCTGTACAATTTCCCATTGATTCTACACCCATGTAAATTCTTTACCCGATTACATACTGAACAATTTCCACAACTATGCCTACTTTTTACCCATTATAACATGACATGCAGGCTTCAAACATTTCTTGTTCAACAATTCTTTAAGATTATTGTATGTACCATAAGAAAACACAATATGTTTGGGAAACAGGGAATCAATAGTATTGTCTTCACTAACAATTTCCCAAGCCTGTCTGACTATCCTTTCCAAGACAGAGGAGAATTCAGAATATCTAGTGATGAAAACTAATCTCTCTTCTTCTTCATTTTTCCTGTACATAATTTCTCCTCCATTATGACTCCTAGCCATCCTAGTATGATCCTTCCCAGCACCCATTATTTTGTTCCTTGCATTTTGTAATATTCTATCATCATAACCTCTGACTCTTTATCTGTGATACACCTCATTTAAACATGTTTCCTTTAAACTAACTTCAGTGGTGTTGATGAAAATCCTTTTAAATTCTCCATATGGTAATGACTCAATAAGGTGAGGGGGGTGCATACTAGTGGCATGTAAAACATTGTTAACAGCTGCGGGTTTCCTATATGGTATGTCCTGTATCTCCTTTTTACTATCTACATAAAAAATTACATCCAGAAATGAAATGCTGAATCTATCCGTGCCCCAGGTAAATTTCAATCCATGTGAGTTATTACTCAGAACTCCCATAAATTCCAAACATTCTACTTCACTATCTTTACAAATGAATAACAAATCATCTATGTATCTTTTGTAGTAAATTACATTCTTCACAAAATAATCTTCCACATCATGAACTGACTTTCAAAGTCCCCAATATAGATGATGGCATAAGGTGGGGTGAAAGCTGTTCCCATCTCTGCTCCCCTCTTTTGTAAGAAAAACTCATTCTTCCATTTAAAATAATTATGAGTTAAACAAAATTCAAGGAGGGTCAACAAAAATGTTAACATGGTCCTTCCCCCAATTTCTTGGCCACAGCTTCCATGCCCCATCTCTTGTCAATGTTAGAATACAAAGCATTGACATCTACTGTTCCCCAAAAGTAATTTTCTTTCCATTCAAAATTTACTAAATCTTGACATATTTCCTGAATATTTTTAATATGGGAAGGTATTACATTCAAATATCTTTTAAGATGAAAATCGAAAAAAATATTAACATTCTCCAAAAAAGATCCTATTCCCGAGATAATAGGTCAACCTTGGGGTTTAAATAAATCTTTATGAATCTTTGGAATAGCATACATGAAAGGGTGTCTAGGTGTACTAACAATCAACATTTTAACATCTTTATTTTAAAAAAAAACACGCCTTTCCCCACATTCCAAAATGTCATTTAATTCTGTTGAAAATTTTTAATGGTATTGTATTGTATTGTAACTTATCATAATACTCATCTTCAGACAATATCTTTGACATCATTTCATCATATTGATCCATGCTCATCAACACTCAGTTACCCCCTTATCAGCTGTTTTATATAAATCTTATCTAGGTTAGACCTTAATTTCTGTAATGCCTGCCATTTTCCTTTATTGAGATTATAGGAACACAATATCCTTACAGAATTACCATAACAATTTTCAACTTTTTTACATACTAAACTTTCAAATACATTAATATCATGGCTAGTCCTAGGGGGCATAAAATCACTACCAGAAGTCAGTTTAGGCATATCTAAATGTCCATATCCAGTGAAAAATGGCTCAGACACATTATTATATTCAGCATGATCACCCATATTTCCATCACCAAGTCCCACACACTTTTGAAACATTTCATTGTCATAAATGCTTAAATTAAGTAAATCATCTTCCTCTAAAGATGCATCACTGGTGTTCATTAAATATACAGTTTCTTCACTGATGAAAACCACATTCTGCTTTGCTTGAAAAAATGCTCAAGTTTAGTTTGCAACAGAACTTCTTAATATGTAAAATTATGTCTGCAAGAGACGGAATTCTAGTTGGGACAAACTTTGCCCTTCTTAAAAGTACGCTTTCAGCATCACCAGAAATGTTAATGTCAGTTAAATTAGCAATTTTCAATGCATTCTTTTCCCCTTGACCATGAATATTCCCACGTTTCAGAAATTAAACAAACATCATCATGAATCACATTAACACTCTCATAGTTATTTATGTTGTTTGAATTATCCGAAGCAGAAAAATAATTCAATAGTCCATCACAAGCATTATAGTCAGAAACACCACACACGCTTACTTCTATCTGTTTTTTCCATGTTTTTTTCCTTGTGCCCTCTTTGGTTTGGCTTGCTGTTTAACTGGCTATTGTCCTTTTATCATATTTTTTGAATGTGAGGAGTCTTCTGAGCTGATTTTCTCAAAAGAAACACTTTTTCTTCCAAAATTTTGTTCACCCGATGAGACCAATGAGTCACGGACATCAGATGCAGTCTGTTTACCCCTCCTGAAGTTGTTAATGTGTCCCCTGTGTGGATGAGTATAAATCAAGTCATTTTCAAAGTCTTTTATGTCCCTGATTAACTTTTCTTTTTCCGCTCAACAACGTTGGTTTCTGCCTTTTGCACACTTGCATTTACTTTGTCAAAAGGTTTTTTATACCTTTGGGGGGGAGATTTCACTTAATAAAGAATTCTGTAACAAAGTGATTTCCCCCCACAATTTCCCCAAATTTCAGACATTCCTTTTAATCAGGACCCATAACCAAGCAAGTGTGCATTGTAATGAGGCCTGCCTCCATTCAGCCAAGACATCACTCTTATCATCAGTGAACTCCCCAGACAGTAACCGGTCAACATGGAGGCCCCTCGGGGTAAAATTTAATGACACATATTTTTCAAGAGGTTTAAAGTCATAAACGACCATTACTTCTTTGATCATCAGTCTCTCTAATGACCAGAATTTATCCATCTCCCCGTTCTCAAATGTAGAAGCCCAAGGGTGAACCGAAGGTGATTTGCATTCTCGGTAATGAACCAAATCACTAAACAAGGTTCTGGCTGTAGTACCTGGAGGTTCAGTTGTCCCCATCTTCCTGGAAAAGTAGTAAACTCTATACACATCAGACCAACATGATATCTCCCCCCAAAAAACATAAATTCCACGATCAGGAACACCACTGCAGGACAAAGCAAAGTATTTTATTTAACACGTTCACACATTTTGTCCCTATATATATATATATATATATATATATATATATATATATATATATATATATATATATATATATATATATATATATATATATAACCCCACTTCCAATTATTTAATGAATCAACAGTCCAAGCTCCGAGCAGCTCCAGTAAACTGAGTGAAAACCCAGCCAAACATGATGCTGGAATGCAAGCAAACAAACAATTTTAAAAACGTAAACAAAGGGAAAGGCCAAGACTGAACTTTATTCAGTAATCACCAACTCAGATGGGTTCTTAGCAGAACACTTCTGGCACAAGGGTGCAGGGGGATGGGGCTTCTGAATGTAAGATGGCTGATTTTAGTGCGCAGATGATACCAAACAGTCTAGATTCACCAAGCCTGAATCTAGCCTATGCTATAAAAAGCAGAGGTACTAGAAATTCAAAGTGCAGAAAATCACAATCACAACAGCACACATAGTTTAAATAAAGCAGAAATTCTGTAGAATACTCCAACAAGAGTGTAGACAACAAAACTTCCTAATGTGAACAAAGTGGCATGGAACCCAAGTGCTTATACCAGAACTCAGACACTTTCAGAATAACAGACACAATAAGCCTTCAATCAACAATTCCCAGCTTAAAAAGGTGTAGGCTAGCTTCTCCTACCAGAAGAGTCTAGACCACAAATATTCCTAATGTAAAATAACAGCTTTGGAGGTCAAGTGTTTAAACCATCATAGCAAAGACATTTAGAACAACAGGCACTATAAGCATTCAGCTTCCCGACTCAGAAGGGCAGAGGTTACCATCTCCTCCCACAAGTGTGTAGACTGCAAACCTTCTTAATGTAAGATAACTGGCCTGAAGCTCAGTTCCTTAAACCAAAAGTAAGAGGCTTAGAATAACAGTTTCCATTTAATGTGATAACAAACAGATGACAGTGACATGTCTTTTAATTTACTCACATACATCATGTCATGGTTCGTAGGGCCTCTGTTATCTTGATGAAAAAACCCTGTGGTCATTCCAGCTGCTGCATATGTCTGGTGAGGTTCATGCAAAAGAGAGCATTATATTGTATTACTGTTCTGATGAGTTTGACTACAGTGCTGTCATGCAATCCTGAGATATGAATGTGATGTTGTGTCTTATGATGTGCCCCATACGTATGTACAAGAAAACATTAAAGCGAAAAGTTAGAATGTAAGGAGAGAGAGCGCAGTTCCTGACTTCACAACCCTTAAAAGAGAATGCACTATAAAGTACTGACATGATGATGCCATCCACTATATAATTTGGCAAGGCAAGCATAAGTCACAGGTACAATTATCAGTTCAAAACACAAATGCAGATATAATAGGCTCTAATGTAGCTATGCTCTCTGTGTATCAGACACAAAGCTTTTGTATCCCTGCATCCAAAAGAGAGAAAAAAGGGATATTGATTAGTTATCATCACTTGCACAAGGTGTTGTGTGGGGGGGCAGGAGGCCTAGGCTGACATAAAAGATTGGTGAGTGTATATGAGCAAGAAAGGGAAGCAGGCAGACTGAACCATTTAACTGTTTTATGTGTGTCTGTAGTGGTCCTCCATGTGAAAGTGGTGTGTGAGAGTCTGCATGAACACAGCCAAGCTCAGTGCTATCTCTACATCTTGCTATGTCAGACAGGTGTGAGCTGTGCATGGTAGAGGTGGCAGTTCATCGTTGTCACCCCTAACCTCTAGAACTGACTCTGTCAGGAATTGCACTGACACATCCATGCCCACGCTCAGACGCAGTGCTGCTTCTGGATCATGAGTGATATCTGCTGGATGTGCTCCCTTCACATGAATGCCCAGGACCATGACAACATGGCCTGCCATGTCTGGGTGTGGACAGCACACTCACTGATGGACCAGCAGAAGTGATGCCACTACAGGAGTTTGATCGGGAATCATACCTCTCAACCTCTCACAGCAAGAAATCTGGACAATGACATAAACAAAAGTGGGACAAAGGCCCAAAAATGGAGACGATTTTTAAATATTGTTCTTACAAACTTAGAAAGTTGACAGAATAATAGATTTTGCATTAGTATGAATTTTCTGAAAGGTTTGAAGTCTGAAACTCAAGTGTCTGGTATTATTTTCTAACTTCAATCTTTAATGACTTGCCACTAATTTGCCAGAAAACCACAATTTTATGAAAAATGGAACAAAAATCTGAGACAAAAATCTGGACATTTTGTGATAATCTGTACAGTTCAGAGGTATGTCGGGAATGGCCACATTGGCTTTCAGCAGAAGTTGTGGCTGACCTACACCCACGAGGATGCCGTTCCCCTCCTGGCAGATGTTCCATCACAGACAGTGCTTTTTCCATGACAGACACTCTTTCATCCATCACAGATACCCCTCATTTCAAAGTGTCATTCATCCAATCCAGTGAATCAGTGACACCATGGAGGCAGCCACACATGTCAGGTTGTGCCACAGCCACAACCCTTAGCATTTGCCTGGAACACCTTTCTGAATGTGCCTGTGCCTCTATTATGATGCTAAAAATACATTGAGCGACACTGGAAGAGACACTTGTACCAGGTGGAGGAGGGACAGCAGGCCCTACCAGTCAACCCTATCAACCCTCCTGCATGCACCTTACCAACACTTTGACTATGACCAGATTCAACAGACACTGAAACCACAGTAGCATCACTCCCCACCTATCCTATATCTAGGGGCTTAGTAGGTATAGGTCTACTGGCTCTGTCCAAGGAGAAAGAAGGGGGTGACTGGATGTCAACCTCTGTGTCAGATTCAACCTCTGCAACCCATGACTGTGACTCAGTTTCACCACCATCATCAGTGTCTGATATGACACTGACATCAGATGGCACAGGGCCCACACTCCCACTGTCATGATCACCTGTAATAAAAAGGGAGAAACACAGGCATACATTAATACCTGCACTACTATGGTGCAATATATGCAAACAGCTAACAATGCTGCCACTATTACAGACAGTATAGCAATACACACAAGAGACCTAAAACAGCACATTATGATAGTTCTTTAAATGAATCTGCAGTACTGAAATAAATTTATTTGGCTTACTATCTGCAGGATGCATATGTCGCTGGATTCCTGATAGTCTTGAACTAAGTTAAGCAAGAGGTAAGGGCAACATCATCACATTTAACAGTAAGACAGGGGTACTTCAGGTGTTACTAGATAAAATAGTAAATGTAGCCAGTCAGTATTACCCACTGGAAAAACATAAAATCGTCTACAGATGTGGAATAGTAACAACAGGCAGGATGCAAAACAAGGAGAGTAACAAAGGTAACAAATCCTTGTATGTGCCGTAGCAGTAACTCAACTGTGCCACCCTGCAAAAAACAGTCCATTCTAGTCTGTGACAAAGCAGCAGCTTTTCTTTGCTCTCCCACCCACAAAAGAGCATGCACATGAACCATTTTGCTAATAGAACATCTTTGAACGCTAAACATAATTTCAAAGGACCTTTTCCTGTAACATTTTTACATATGTATCATATAGCTTTCTATTTTCATATATTGTCAATCATTTATACCTCTGAAATGGCTTGACAAACATGGATACATATGCCATCAGTACAGTTCTAAATAATGCATACAGATAACAGTATAAAAGGCTTTGCTTCACATTAATCATTAATACATTCCAGCATATGAATTATGTAGGTAACAAAATGGGAGCATACCTCCTGGAGTTCAATACTCATCTGTAAAGATATCTTTGGAATTTTTTTTTTTTTTTCGAAGTCCTGCAAACATATAGCAAGTGTCCTCACCATCAGTTTGACAAGCCTTTTTATAATGGAGTACATTATTTACGAAGTTCATCTATCTTAGCCTCTGTTTCAGAGATGCCTATTACAGTAAGTAGCTGAAATGGAGGCTAATCAACCAATCTGTTGCAGCTATTCAGCAAGTTATAAAGCAAACATGCAGACTCCATGCTGATTTTTCTGTGGATTTCAAAAGTAGTGGAGTACAGACACAGAAAGTCTACTCAGACAGAATGTTAGGAGCTGCTGCTGCTTAACTACATTTGTATGTGCTACAAGCAATGCTGCTGCTGCTACCAATAGGCCTAGGTCAAGATAGATAAGAGTTTTCAGGCCACATTTAATGTATGACAACATACATGACATGAACATGGTAGAGTGCTGTAGAATGCTGCAGGGTGGACAGGGACACAATACAGGAACTCTGTGACCTCTACTGGCCTCAACTTAGAGCCAGAGCCTTTTCCTCCCCATGTGTTGGCTGTGTACTGCTTGCATTACAGTCAGCCCTGAACTAACACTGTGGCAATTGCTGCATTTACAAGGTAGGTCCTGAACATGTACTGTATTGTATAACAATATTATGACATGTCCTTGTATTTCATCACTTAGTACAGTGAGCAACTACAAGGTGGGAGAGTTGCACAGTAATTAATGTCACATGTAACAGCAGAGACTTATTTGACTTGTATATGTGTCCATTAGCAAGTAGCTGGACTCAGGCTGCAAAGATTCAGGCATTGATACCGTTCCAAAGTACTGATGATCATTGCATGCCCTCAGTTTAGCAGCATATATTTGTAACAAGAAATCATAACAGAGAGAAGTTAGAAAGTAATGAGAATGCAGTTTCTGGCTTCACCACCCTCACACAATCAAACAGGCAGGATGCAACACAAGGACAGCAACAAGATCAACACATCCATGTTTGTCCCATAGCAGCAGCTCAGCCTGGGTCCACACCCCTTGAAAGAACAGTATACCCATGCATATGCCATGATATGAACCCAGCTTTGCTTCCTGCCAAAACAGCAGTCTATGCTTGTTTGTGCCTTCCAACCTGCCCTTCATTTGAATGCAACTGCATACCAGAGTGTTCCTAGTTAATATCCTCACACATTTTAAAGTAAATGTTATAGGTTGGCTTACACACTGCATGTCTCTGAGTACTGTTTGATAACTGATGAATGACCAAGAAACAAAGAAAGGTAGGACCCAGCTGTATATTTGCAAGGAATAATCATAACAGGTTGTGTGATAACTAAGTGCACTATATCCAAATATATTAAATATAATTCATTTACAAATAACAGGTCATGCCTTGATATCAGTGTACATTCAGTTGCACTTGGTTGTGTGAGGAATTACTTCATCTATTTGCTGCAAAGCTGTTTGCATGACAAAGATGGATAATCCCCCCCTCCTGTTTTCTGATGGTGCAATGCAGTGAGAGATGGTATCTGGACTTATATAGTCATATCTAATGTGTACTAACATTTCCTACCGTGTATGTCATAAATTAATTATCCTCATTTCAACTATTTCTCCATTTTTCATAGTTTTTTTTTTTTGGGGGGGGTCAACTCTCTGTGCGATGCATTGCTTAGCACAAACAGGTTTGACTATGCGCATTTCATTTATGCATACAGCAGCAGTGTACAA
Organism: Protopterus annectens; assembly: GCF_019279795.1. Classification (NCBI taxonomy): domain Eukaryota; kingdom Metazoa; phylum Chordata; order Ceratodontiformes; family Protopteridae; genus Protopterus; species Protopterus annectens. Next base: position 1,059,414,085 of record NC_056731.1, on the reverse strand, counting down.
ACCAAACGAATAGGCTACCCACATAGCAGACAGGACCCAGACAGCCACATGCATACACCAGATGCATTCAATTAATACTATTGGCCATCACACAAACACATTTCCCAGCAGTGCACACTCTCGCTCAGCATGTTTTCATGATGGTAAGAGATGCACAACACTTTCAAATGCTGCAAAACCAGAACGTTTACATTCCCAGTAAGCACAATACCTGCAATTAGCGGGAAAACATCATTCTGCATTGGTCTTGATCTGTGGTAGGCATATCAAGCATTCCTGGAAAGGTTTTGAGATTCAATGCTCAAAGATGGGGTGTCCAGGAGTCCAAAGTGTTTGTTGGACTCCTAGTGACTATACATGGGCCCAGGCTTTTGCAGAGGCACTATAGTGGCTTGGATTACAAGTCAGAGGCATGAATAGTCTGGCTTGGACTCTGACCGGTGCTACCTGTATCCTTTGCATTGGTGAACAATGTAGGTATCACTACAGAGACCTCAGGATAAGGAAGAGGGCTACTCTCAATCATAGGACTGGGAGCACCCCACAGATGTGTAAGTATCACTTAACAGAGACAAATTGTAAGAGTTAAAAGGTGGATATAGTCAGGATTGGTATGTGTAATGGTATTTTGTTCTGTTCAGGTTTTCTGCAGCTGTCACGGACCAAGGACTGAATGCGCTAACCCATGCTGTTAGATTGTCATGGATGCAAGAAGCATGTGGTATGTATGCATCTGAACAGTACTGTAACTTAGCATTACAAGAAAAGATGCCTTTATTGGTTTATTATACAGTTGTATCAAATAGAGCATTCATTTCTCAACTGTAATAGAAAAGTATGCATGCATTAGCCTGAAGGCCAAAACAGCAGTTCACTTTTATAGAGTAGTCATAGGTTGTGCCTTCAAAAATCCACACATCCCAAATATACAATACTGTTAAGTTTTTATCAGTATTACAATGTAATGTCAGAGTTCTAAAGCAGTGGCATCAATGGCCTGCTGTAAACTGTAATCAGTATAATTAGAACACGCACATGTGCAATATATGCAAACATCAATGATTGCTTACTGCAATCTATAGTATATTGTGCATCTGTTACAAGCTTGGTAGTCTTAAAAGTAAATATGGTATTTGTTAGGAGTTGGTAGTCTTAAAAGCAAAGGTAACAGAATAGAGTCAAATAATTGTATCAATGCTTTGCATGCCACATATGAAGTTACCAATGTTCTCCCTTTGTTTTCTGTCACCCCAACCCTTATTTTCTCTTTATTATTATTATTATTATTATTATTATTATTATTTATTTATTTTTTATTTATTTATTTTTTATTTTTTCATACAGCACAGTGGGGTAGGCCTGTCCCATGGGATCCTCCTGCCCCCACTCCACCGGCTACAGCACCACTGTTCAGCACATCTACTGCATGACCTGGTAGTACCCCTTCTGCTGCCCCTGTACTACCTGGCCCCTCAGGTATTTCTGCCCCACAGGATAGGCCAGTGGTTCCTTCCAGGAGCAGTGGCAAAGGTGGTGAGGTTATCACCCATGATGAACTGCCAGGTTGGTGTATAGGACTGTGCACCACATAGTTAGTGCACACCTACAGACAGACAGAGACAATGCTCTCCAATATTGTATATAATAATACAAGGAGACACAGATGTCAGACACTGCAGCCATTGGTGCAGTAAGGTGACAGTCATGACAATCTAGTGGGTGATGACTTGATTCTTACTGTCACCCAACTTGACATCAGTGAGTTTGCAATGCACCTTCCTCACACCATCTATGGTGTTTACGGACCTCTTGTGTCCTTCACCATCTCTGACTCTTGTCTTGTATGTCTTGTCTGTCTGTAATTGTTTCCTCACCTGCCCAACTTACCTCATCCAGAAATTCCTACATCCCTTCACCAACATTCCTCTCTCTCCAAAAAAATTTTTTCCCATACACAGATCTCCATTTTACACAGCTGTCTTCATGGCACACTTGATTTGGTCCAATTCCCTAAACAACAGATTGTATTGTGGTTATCCCTCTCTCTGGAGGTGGCAGTCCAAATTTAGCTAATATTTTGCATATATTTTCATATTTTATTCTTGAAGAAATGGATAGATATGTTTTTCCTACATCCTTCCTGCACATTCCCACCTTCCTTTAATTTTGTTCTTCACCTTGTTTGCTCCCCATTTCACCACTTTTTTGTCTTCCCAATTTCTTTTCTTTAAAGGATTATTGTGAGATGATGTGCATTGAGGACTAAAGCATGACTATGGTAAAAAGCAGTTATAAGTATTATATACAGTTGTATTGGAAACCAGTACCATTGAGATATATTTTAAAGACACCATACTAACTATCACACTTCAGAATTTGGACTACACTGTCACATACACATGGATTCAAACCCAGTACCACCTGCATACAAAAATGAGTGGATCCCTCAATAGCAGATGGTGCTACAAACTAAGCTGAGTAGTAGGTATATCATAGAGACTGAATAGCAAATGGCAGACTTAACTGGTGTTGTGTACACCTGTCACTTAACTGAATCTCTGGCTGCAGGTATTATTGCACTTAATGCAGTGATAAGTTCCTTTTTGGGGCCAAATAGTTCTGGTTACAAATACAGATGTAGCTAATACTTTGAATTACTTTTGTAGTAGTGTTGCTTATCGATGGTGAGTGATGATCGAGCACTACTGCTGTATAAAACTAAATGGATATCACACAATGATGCTTTATAAAACAATACAGGGGACTGCACAATGCTGCCTCATACAAATTTATTGAGGTGGGGAGAAAACATGGGGAGTACAAAGGGAAATCTTTGCTAAACGGTGTCCCTTACTATTGATTGTATTAAATACATCTGCTAGCTAACTGACTCTGTGACAACATGTGTTAATGCATTGCTGTTGTTGGAGGCATATGTTACTGGGTTTGAATAAAGGTACTTTTGCTGCTCATTGGTGCATGACATGCACCATCGAGCAATAATTCTTTAAAGAAAAGAAATGGGGATGACAAGAAAGTGGTGAAATGGGGAGCAAGCAGGGGGAAGAACTAAGTGAAAGGAGGGAATGAATGTGCAGGAAGGATGTAAGAAAAAATCATAGCTATCCATTTCTTCAAGAATAAAACATGAACATATATGTTGCTGAATTTGGATTGTCACATCCAGAGCTAGGGCTGCCCACAACACAATCTGTTGTGTAGCAAACTGCACCAAATCAAGTGTGCCATGAAGACATGTGTGAAGTGGAGAGCTATGTATGGGATGATTTTTTTTTTTTGAGAGAGTGAGAGAGGAAGGTTGGGGAAGGGATGCATAATAGTCTGGGTGAGGTATGCTGGGCAGGTGAGGAAGCAATTGTAGACAGGCAAGAGAAACAAGATAATAGACAGGGATGGTGAAGGACACAAGAGGTGGAGGAACACCGTGGTTGTGGAGAGGGTGGTAAATCCATGTCCCATGCACATTGAGGAGGTTGAGAGTGAGAATGTAGTCCTTACCCAGTGACCTGTCATCACTGTCACCTCACTGTGCCACTGGCTGCAGTGCTCAATGTCTGTGTCTCGTATGTGTACTGTGAATGATGATGGGGAGCAAGTACTCTATCTGCACATAGGCATTCACCCACAGTGAGGTGCACAATCCTACGCACAATACCTGGCAGTATCTGTCAGGTGATAAACTCACCACCTCTGCCACTTATCCTGGAGGGAGCCACAGGCCTATCCTCCAGGGCAGAACTGCTTGAGGAGCCAGGTAGTGCAGGGGGAGGCACAGGTGGTGCTGCCAGGTTTTGCACCATATATTCTGGGCAGCAATGCTGTAGCTGATGGAGAGGGGGCAGGAGGATCTTGTGGGACAAGCCTACCTTGCTGTGGTATGGGAAAAAGAAAAAAAAAAAGAAAAAATTGAAAAAAAAAGAGAGAAAAGGGTTGAGGTGAGAGAGAAAAAGGGAAAACATTAGTAACTTCACATGTGACATACAAAGCACTGATACAGTTATCTGATTGCACTCTGTTACGTTTGCCTTAACTCCTAACAAATTTCTTCATTAATTTTTAGACTACCCAGTTCATAACAGAGGCATACTATAGTACAATTTGCAGAACCAATCCTTGATGTGTGAATATATTGCACATTTTCATGTTCCGATTGTACTGATTACAGTTTATAGAAGAACATTAGTGCCACTGGTATAGAGGTAAGAAGTTAAAGTGCAATAATGATGAAAAAACTAACAGTAGTGTATATTTGGGAAGTGTGTTTTTTGAACCCACAACTGATGACTACTGTATAATACTGTACTGTTATTTTGTCCTATAGACTACAGCATGGATACTTTCCTTTTACAGTTTAGAGATACATGCTCAATGTTATTTGACAGTATGGCACTGTTGATTTGTTCTACAGATTAAGGCATGCATAGTTTATTTTACAGTTGAGTTATGCATGCACAATTTGATACAACTGAATGAAATACCAACTAAGCAGTCCTTAACTTTTAACGCTACTAAATCACTATACAAATTATTATTATTATTATTATTATTATTATTATTATTATTATTATTATTATTATTATTAATAAAGTACTATCTAAACACTGTTCTGATGCATACATACCAGATGTTTCTCACATCCTTAACAAGTGTGAAGAATGTGACCTGACATTCGAGGCTTGCTCTGTAGCAGTTGTGGAAAAAACAGAACAGAACAGAATACCATTATGAATACCAGTCTTAACTATATTCAATTTTTAACTCTTACAATTATACGCTGAAATTGATACTTACCCATCTGTGGGGTTTCCCTTGCACTAAATTCTCCAACCAAATGGTCGAGGGTATCCCACTTCCTTCTCCATAGGTCATCAAAGTTATGTCTGCACTGCTTACCATTGTGGGGGATACCTGTAGCACTGGTCAAAGCCCTGGCAATCCTACTCCATGTTTTCAACTTGTATTCTGAGACTGAATATTCCCACTGCAGCAACCAGGGCCCATGCTCCTTAATTAGGAGTCCAACAAAAGCTTTGGACTCCTGAGCACCCCACCTCTGCATGCGAAAGTACACTCCTTCACCAGCAGCTCCTGACATGCCTGCCATAGCTCATGTTCAATGTAGAATGAGCATTTACAACTAATTGCATTTTATATCCTAATGTTTTCCTGCCAATTGCACATTTCAGGCTTACTGAGACTGCACACATTTTGGTTTTGTAATATTTGAAAATGGTGCTTATTACTTAGCATCATGCAGACATGGAATGTGAAGGTGCACACTGGTGGCCAACGTATCTGTATGATTTTAAGTGATGCGTAACTGGGGCAAGCACTGCAATTTCAAGATTATTTGGTATACAGGCACTTGTGTACATGTGCTAGTCAAATGAACTGTCTCTATGGTTCTCCTACATTTACAGCTAATACCACAAGGAAGTTGAGAACAAAGTTGTATATGTTGCACTTCATTGCTATAATCTGCAATCTCACAACAGTAAAACAAAATTTGCATACCCTGTACAGGAACCCTGCACCATCTGCACTACACACCTACATTTAACACCTGTTGCCATGGGAGTAGTTACATGATATGCCCTGTCTTAGTAGCTATTGTAAAGTTCACGTTGTTAATTGTAGAGCAATGCTGCTTACCATATTTGAGGAATGGCAAATAGTATTAATTGAATGCATCCAGTTTATGTTTGTGGCTGTCTGGGTTCTGTCTGCAACCAGGGTTGTCCATTTTTCCAGTTTTATATGCTGCTGTGCTTCACACAAACCAGGAGAGCACAGCCAATGCATTTGTGTTAAGTGGTGCATCACACAAATACTGGCCTCAAAAAAATAAATAAATAAAAAAGAAAAGAATAGAACAAAAGGGAGACGGTCCAGATTTTTGCAGTGTCCAGATGTTTGCATCATATTTTTGATTGAAGTCAATGCATAATTACATACATTTAAGTTTAGTACTTCTTCCCTTCAGAAAATGCAGGCTAACACAAATCCTATTATTCTACCTATGGTTATCAGAACAATATAGTAAATCTGTCCCTATTTTGGCCCTTTCTCCCCCCATTAGTTTAGTGTTTGCACAGATTTCTTGCACTAAATGGTTGGGTAGTACAATCCACATTCAGACTACAGGTTTCATGACTAGCAATAATGGTACGAGCTGTGAAACCTTGCTTACACACATCGTGCGTCATTAATATTAATGGTGGGATGCCGCAAATGAGCAGTATCACGTACACAAAAAAAAACTCTGTGTAAGCTCTGCATGGAACCTACACAGAGGTTGTTGAAAATGGACCTTTATCTTTATTCAAGGTCACTACTATTTCCTTTAAATGTCTATTCAGACAAACCAAAAGTTTTCTCATCCATATTTTGCTCTTAGCAGCTACCACTGTATCATCTGTGCATGTCAAAACTACTGAAATTACACCTGCTTTTGCATCACATATCTAGCATGTTTCATTTTATAAGTTATTTCACTCAGTATCACATTCATTACCAATACAAACAATATTCCACTCATGGGACAGCCATGTCTTATACTGCACTTCATGCATATTTCTTTACTCCGCCACCCATTCACTACACACTCATTCAATTATTCTGATATGCTGCCACACACACTCCTAATTCTAATACATATTCCATACTTATCTGTAACATCGTGTCCAAAAGAACGTTGCTGAGAACTGCTGTAGTATAAACCAGAATAAAACCTTTTATTAAGACACAAACAAAATGCAGTACCAAAACCCTTCCTCAGACATTGAACCATTCACCAACTGAACATTTTAAAATACATAACCACCAATGAAATGTTAGTAAAAGGCCCACCTATTTTTAAGGGCTGGCTTAAGGGGTACCATGTCATTCAGCCCTGGACTTATATGGGCTGTCAATTCTAAAATCCACTTAGATTCCACTGCTTCAGTTTTTGGCACAGCACGAGCTTTTTAGTCTTTTGGATTGTTTGTTTTATAGCTCTTTTGAAGATTTGACTCGTGAGCTTAATTTTAAAGTTTTGAGACTTCAACGTTTGCAATGGCAAGCCTACCATTTGGAGGCATGCTTGGATTATGGGATTGTGCCTAGAGGCATGCGTGAATTGTGCATGCCAACACAAGGCAGCTATCAATACATGGAATTATTGATATCTTTTTTTGCACCAGAGGTCGAAGAATTGAAGAAAGATGTTTCCAACTTACAACGGAGGTTAGAGTGTGATTTCATGGAGGGTCATCATGTGACACGTCTGGAGCGACTGAATCACTCTCTAGGAGAGAATGATGAAAAGCTCCGCATACAAAGGATGGGCAAGTTAAGGAGAGACTTTGACGACTTTACGAGAGGCAACATATTTGTTTGGCCGAAAAATAAACCCCCGTTGTCTACACAGGCATGGGGACCTAGTAGAGCCAATGATAGGAGGGAAGTTAATACTGAACGACGTGAGGTGGTGACGTCGATAGATGAGATGCCACTTACGCGAGCAGTTACTCCTTGCATCACAAAGGGAACGCCAACATCAGGTTTGCCCGGATTAAATAAAGCGGTAGTTTTACCAGCTTTAGGTAATGATGATTTGAATACCTCAGAAAACATGGTTTCGCGAGTGGTTGATAATAGAGATTCAGGCTGTCCAGTTTCACGAGAGGACAGAGACAGTTCCTCTATGCATCATTTGACTGAACAACAAGAAGTAAATCAGACGTGTGTGTTCAGTTGGTGAATGGTTCAATGTCTGAGGAAGGGTTTTGGCCCGAAAGCGCTTACTGCATTTTGTTTGTGTCTTAATAAAAGGTTTTATTCTGGTTTATACTACAGCAGTTCTCAGCAACGTTCTTTTGGACATTATTACTGCTTTACGTACAGCTGAGATTTGGCACAGCACGAGCTTTTTAGCCTTTTGGATTGTTTGTTTTATAGCTCTTTGTGCTATGCATGCTGTGGAGAGGCCAGATGTGCTATGCATGCTGTGGAGAGGCCAGTTGAAAGTGATGTTACGAGAACTTCGATGGAGATACCTGGTATCGGAGGATTATCAGGAAGCTGGTGTATGGAGAAGTTCGCAGTACAACAGAACCCCTTATTGAATCTAGGCTTTGCTGTATCTAAAGGGTCATCAGTAAATAATGCAGCGCCCCTGGCTATGGACAAAACTTTTGAAGATTTGACTCGTGAGCTTAATTTTAAAGTTTTGAGACTTCAATGTTTGCAATGTCAAGCCTACCATTTGGAGGCATGCTTGGATTATGGGATTGTGCCCAGAGGCATGCGTGTATTGTGCATGCCAACACAAGGGGATAGGTATCTGGCAGGCCATCAATGTCCGTACCAGCTATCAATACATGGAATTATTGATATCTTTTTTTGCACCTGAGGTTGAAGAATTAAAGAAAGATGTTTCCAGCTTACAACGGAGGTTAGAGTGTGATTTCGTGGAGGGTCATCATGTGACACGTCTGGAGCGATTGAATCACTCTCTAGGTGAAAATGATGAAAAGCTCTGCATACAAAAAATGGGCAAGTTAAAGAGAGACTTTGACGACTTCACGAGAGGTAATATATTTGTTTGGCTGAAACATAAACCCCCGTTGTCTACACAGGCATGGGGATCTAGTAGAGCCAATGATAGGAGGGAAGTTAATACTGAACGACGTGAGGTGGTGACGTCGATAGATGAGACGCCACTTACGCGAGCAGTTACTCCTTGTATCACGCCAACATCAGGTTTGCCCGGATTAAATAAAGCGGTAGTTTTACCAGCTTTAGGTAAAGATGATTTGAACACCTCAGAGAACATAGTTTCGCGAGTGGTTAATAATAGAGATTCAGGCTGTCCAGTTTCACGAGAGGACAGAGACAGTTCCTCTACGCATCATTTGACTGAACAACAAGAAGTAAATCAGACGTGTGTGTCAACAATGAAAGATCCTGACATGGGAGCTCGACCTAAGATTAAGGCAGGACAGAGTCATTTTTTGGGCTTACTACCGGCGAGTGTGAAGAAGAAAGGTTCCTGGAAGAGATCGCTGAGCAACGACAGGGACTTCACCAAGAAGAGGAGAACATTGGATTGACTCCTAGTTTGGACAATTGCATTGTTTTTAATTTATCTAGGTATGTTTTAAGCACTGAACAGTTGTTTGTTTTAAACAAAGGCTTAACTTTTGTGCCAAGTAAGACATGTGTATTCAGTGATATAGTGATGGATCTCATGTTTTTCTGTCGTAATGTCATGTTGAGTAAACTATTTGGAGGCTTTAACAGCTTGAACAATGGTCCACATAAACCAAGCTGTTTTGTTCCGCCCCTATCACCTGCACTCAGTTTATTCATCAGCAAATGTGAGAATGATCTTATGGCTTACTTTCAAAGGGGAGGTTATGACAGGTTTTATAACTTAACGGTGGAACAGAGACAGGCCTTAGAAGAGCTTAGTAATAACCTGGACTTGACGATTAAGATGGCAGACAAAGGTGGAGGAGTTGTAGTACTTGATACCGATTGGTACAAGGAGAAGTTGGCAGGTATGTTATCAGAAGGTGATGTTTATCTGTTAATGAATCCTGTAGAGGTTAGATGTGTGATAGATAGGGTTCATGAACGTTTACATTGGCTGCACACACACTTGTACATAATGCAGGAACTCCTAGATTTCCTTATGATAGCTAAACCTGTCATTCCCATATTCAAGGCCCTACCTAAGATACATCAGACCTATTGTATCAGGCAGAGGGTGGGTCACTGAGAACATATCAATATGGTTGGAATTTACTTTAAGGCCCTTTGTGGATAAGTCAGGAAATATATTGAAGGATACAGGTCATTTTCTCACGGTTTTAGGTGATTTGAACAGAGAAGGGTCAGTAGCTGGAAATTTGTTGGTCACATTGGATGTCCATAGCTTATTCACAGTTATAGGGAATGACTATGGCATCCATGCCACCATAGAACTTTTAAGGACCATGGGACTTATGGGTTTGGAATTAGAACTTGTAAAAGAATTGTTAACGTTAGTGTTGGAGAACAATGTTTTCATAGGGAATGGTTCATAATCTTGTTCTTTCCTTTTGGGAGAAGAACCATGTCCTAGGGAACAATGAATGGAAGCAGTATATAGGTACATATCTACGTTTTGTAGATGATATTTTTATTTTATGGAAGGGAGATGGTCAGTTGTTGATGCGATTTGTAGAATATCTGCATTCTACAACTTCCTTTTTGAGGTTCGATGTTAAAAGTTCATATGAAGCTATAGATTTTTTGGATGTGACTGTAGAGTTGACGGAGAATGGACTCTGTTCAAGATTATTTAGAAAGGATTATTGGAAGAATACACTGCTCTCCTTTGACAGCATGCACCCTAGGTTCACTTTCCCGAGCATAGTGCAATGGCAGGTGAGCAGGGTATCAAGGATCAGCATGGTTGATGGACAGTTTGATGAGGAGTTGACTAAATTGAAAAAGTGTTTCCAGGATAGGGGGTATGGAGAGGGTTTGATTGATAGGGCCATGGATAAAGGCAGGACATTTAGGCAGAATAGATATAAACCATGGATTAACACGAAGAGGGTTGAGATGGGGAACAACCTTACTAGTAGAGATACAAGAAGTAAGCAGAAGGTTATGTTAACCTATGGGAGCAACATAAAAGGGGTATGTGATATTATAAATAACAATTGGAACATCATTACCAGTGACACTAGTTTGAGGAACATAGTAGGTGAACATCCACAGTTTAGCTATAGAAGGAATAGGAACCTAAAGGACATACTTTGTCAGGACAGAGTGGCTAATAGTACCAAATGCTTACCCAGAATGAAGGGTACTGTTCCCTGTGGGCACTGTAAGGCATGTGGTCACATTAACAAGGATGTGGTTTTCATACATCCGGTTAATGGAAGGAGGATATCTCTGAAAGGGAAAGCGACATGTAGGACCACAGATGTGGTATATTTGGCTGAGTGTAATTCTTGTCCAAGTTATTATGTTGGGAAAACCAACAATATGTTAAAAGTTAGGATTTTACAGCACCTGTCTTCGATTAGAAACTGTGATGAACATAATGCTTTGTATATGCATGTAAAGGATAATCCTACACATCTGTTTAAGTTTAGGGTTGTAGTGAATGTCTTTTTAAATAGGAGGGGTGGGGACATTAAGCAGAAAACTGAAGCAGTGGAATCTAAGTGGATTTTAGAATTGACAGCCCATATAAGTCCAGGGCTGAATGACATGGTACCCCTTAAGCCAGCCCTTAAAAATAGGCGGGCCTTTTACTAACATTTCATTGGTGGTTATGTATTTTAAAATGTTCAGTTGGTGAATGGTTCAATGTCTGAGGAAGGGTTTTGGCCCGAAAGCGCTTACTGCATTTTGTTTGTGTCTTAATAAAAGGTTTTATTCTGGTTTATACTACAGCAGTTCTCAGCAACGTTCTTTTGGACATTATTACTGCTTTACGTACAGCTGAGATTTGGCACAGCACGAGCTTTTTAGTCTTTTGGATTATCTATAACATCACACAAAGCATTGCGTCCTACTGTATCAACTGCCTTACTAATAACTTACCATACATTTCACATCCTCCCTTTTACTTATATTATCCCCAACTTCTTTCACAGACAGTGACAATTCTGAGCATCCTTTCTCTTTTATACCATATATATTTTCTTCCATAATATCCCTCATACTCTTTTCATTTCCCCTCTATATTATTCTGATAAAAACTTTCATAATCTGTTTTATTTAATGCGATAGATCTCTAATTTTTTTCTTTGTTCTTTATCCTTCCACCATATAAATTTTAATATCCAATTACATAACCCTTCATCACCATATCTTTCCTTCAACCAGTCACTCAGTACATATACAAATGATTGTCTTAACCAATCCATTAATTTCTTATACATTTTATACCCTAAACCATTTGTGCCTGATACTGAATCAAAATGTACTTTTCTAAGTATGTCATCCAATTCACTAATAGTAATTTATTTTTCAACATTTTCCTTCAGTCGTTCTGGATTTTTTATTTTTTACTTCCCATTCTCTCTTTAATTCCTTCTTTTTACTCTTATACGTTTTGCATATGTTGTACTATAATGCTTACAATGTGCTCTTGTGTTCTTTTTACCTGTCTTTTCTCTTTTATATTTTTCATTTCCATCATTATGCCAATAACCTCCTTTAGCATTTTCTCAAATATGCTGATATTTCCTCCCTTTTTCATTGTAAATAGTATCTTTGCCTTGATTTCTTTTATATGTTTCTTTTTCCATATCATAATACTCTGTTGCATTATTCTGTAAATTCACAAATATCTTTTTATATATTTTCCCATACTTCACTTTGTCTTCCTTTCTTACATCATTCTGACATTGCAAAAATACTTTTTATATATCTTTTTTAAATTTAACCCACCATCCAGACCAGTATTATAGACGTCCTTCATGCTTTATTATCCTTCCATAGCTGCAGTACTTCCCACTCTCCAATTTTATCCCATAATTTAACATTTATTCTTTTATTCCCTTTCTTGTTTTAATATATTCAGTTTCTTCCATTACTTCCATCAATATTTCTAAATGGTCTGAAAAAATCTGTCACAACTGTATCACCATTTCTTTGTTATGTTTTAATCTTAAATCACAGTTAAAGTCCCTTGCAATTATAATTTTCATGTTAAGAGCCATATATTCTAATATTTGATAAACTAGATTCTCTCTTTCCTAGCCGGATATGTATATATGTGATGCTATAATTCTGTAAACATGTTCTTTCCATCTCACATCCACAACAGTTAACCTTCCCATTCTTACCAATGTCACATATATTATTTCATTGTTTTGACCACCATATTGCCTCTGTTGAACAGAAAGCTTTCTACATGGCCCACCTCATTAGTAAGGATATCTTGTCCAGGGACAAGGTGGTCATAACATCCCTGTAGTCTTCCCTTGTAAGACCTATTATTGAGTACAATGTACCTCACAAAACACATGCAGCAGCAGCTGGAGAAACCACAGGGTTTCTTTATCAGGAGAATCCAGGGCCTGAAACATCTACCCTACACAAATAGGGTAAAGGCCCTGTCCCTCTACTCAGTCTCCTACAGACTCCTCAGATGTGACCTCTGTCTGGCATACAAAGCAATCTCAGACCCTACCTTGATGGGACTGCTGCATAACCACAAGTCAAGCTCCACTCAAGTAACCCACACATGTGACCTCAACCTGGTCTGTGACATTAGTGGGACTTTTTGGCAGGACAGATTTGTGTCCCAGAGACTCCCCCTTTTGTGAAATAGACTCCCTCTCTACATCAAGCAGAGTACCCCGTTAACCGTTTTTAAGCGCAACCTGGATGTGGAACAGAAAATACACCTATGGGATTCCACCTGTGTCCCTGCTGGACAGTGGCATAGGGTGCTGACTTGTTGGAACATGGGCTAAATGCTTGGCTAGGCTTGTAAGGGCCTCAGGGCCACTAGCCTAGTAACTTCCTATGATCCTATGATCCTATGTTACATAACACAGCCACTCAAGAATAATGTTCCCTTCTAAGTTCCATATTATATTTCCATCCCACAATTTTTTCTGTTTGCAGTCTTTCTTTACTTGTCAGGAATTTTACAGTCTCTAATAGAATAACATCCATATCACATCTAGCATACCATTTCAGTACACTTATCCTTACATTTTTAATAATGCTGTTCACATTTACTGAAAGTTTTCATATTTTTAGTTTTTCCCCAATTGAATATTTTTTTCTGGGTTGATGCACAAATAATCCTTGGTCCTCAGAATCAGATTTTTCACTGGCCAGAACATCAAAAACATATTAGCATCAATCCCATCTCCTGACCTCTCTTTCTGCATACAGTCTCTCTCCTCCTTTTCCCCTCCATATTTTTTTCTTCTTCTACAACTTCTTCTTCACGTAGTTCATACTCACCTCAATCATCATGGTATCCCTCCTCATGTATGTTTTCACCCTTTCCCCAGCTGTTTGCTTTGGCTACAAGCTGCATTCAGGCAAACACTTTCTTGCAGTATGTTTGTTCACCCCATATAGATTACATTGTACCTTATCTCAAACATTAATTAAATGAGAAAAGTCTCTAAGAAAATAAATAAAACTCCAATCAATACAGCTGAAAATGAACTATAAACTTTAATAAAACAGAAAAAAAAAAAATAAAAGGTAAACACTTTTGCAGTTAGTCTACTTCTTCAGACCATTGTTTTGTAAATGAGAAATGTTCCAACAAAAGAAACATGATTTAGGCTGATGAGCATATCTTTATGTTCCTCTATGACAACAAATGGTCATAGAAAGATTGGAAGAACAAGAAATTAAGTCTTGGAAAAAAAATAAATCTCAGACTTCATAATGTCCAAAAAGAAGACAAGGAAAATTAATCAATAGTTTCAACTTCTGTATCCTAATAGCATCAGCTGTTGCTAGTAGAATATTTATATCAGATATTTTCCCTTTTCTTCCAATAAACAAGAAAATGTATGCAGTCAACAAAACTTTTAAATCAGAAAGAAGTGAAAGCCAAGATACAGTGAAACAGTCATTTTGGTGTTACTAAATAATTTAGGCAACTAACGTCAAATGGACAGGGCATATCAATCCTAATTAAAAGTAGCTATCTAATAAATTGCAGTATCAACAACTGAGTATTCATTATGGGAAATAAAGAAATAAACTGCTATGAAGTTTTCTCTGAGTAAATATAATAGGAATATCAAAAAAAGTTAAATTAATTAAAACTTTATTTTAAAACACAAACAAATGGTTGTAGAAGGATCAGAAGAACAAAAATGCAAGTCATGAAAAAAAGAAGAAAAAAAACTCAAACATCCTAATGTCCAAGAAGAACACAAAGAAATGAAGTAATAGTTTACTTCTCAAAAATTCAACTTCTGAATTCACTTTTTGTGGACAAGAGTGGGAAAAAAGCTCATCGGTACTACCTGGAATAAACTTATAACAATTTATAAAGCTCATAATCCTTCAAATAGAAGAGTGATTTGGTAAAATGGGGAGGGATTATGGATTTTAATTAAACATATAGAGATTGAAAACATATAATTAAACTTCCTGCATACGACAGAAATTATGGTATTAATGAAAAGAGGCTTCACAAATTGCATTTCCATAGATGAAGATATAGTTAAGTTTTACTTTTTTATTCAGCAATGGCACAATAGGCTGATCAATCACAAGGTGTATCCTTTGGTGAAAACACACCACAGTTTAGATAAGAAATCACTTAACCAAGAAATACTGACTTAGTAATTCAGTCACATTTGCAGATCTTTAGATGCAGAGATGGACAGTTAAATAGTCCTATTGCAAGACAAATATTCTACACAATAAGAATTAAAACTAGTAATAACAATTTGCAGTTTAATGTCTTACTTTGTTAACTCTACAATTCACTTAAAAGTCTGCTTATTTCTATGCATATTCTCATCCTTTGATTGAATATTAGCCAATGATTGTCTTCAGTGATTCATTAATTTCCCAGTCTTTCTTAACCTGTTATAATTTATTCAATGATAGTTTACATCTATGGATGGATGCATCCATTAAATAGCTATAATTGTATTTCCAAACACGTTCTGTCTTTTGAATAATTATACATGTAATGCACTAATTGACAATAAACATAAGGTAATTTTAGCATGTAGGTTTCTTATCCTGATCATCTTCAACCTTCTAATAACATTATTCAATTTCAGAGTCACAAGACATACAATGGCTAAGTCATGAAGGTTTTCTGAATTAAGTCTTATGATGTCATGATATTTAATGCACACTGATGCTTTAAGGCTAATACTTAATGTTTCAGTAATCATCACCATTTATTAAGTTCATTTCAACCTATCACAGCCCTACAGGCTAACTAGTGTAATTGTAGTTTAGGTAGTCAGATTTGCACTTGTGTTCTCTTTTTGTATTAATGTCTAAACCTGAAAGTAGTCTTTAAACATTAGTGTGAATTATGAGTGATCTTCTTAGTCTGGCAGGTTGAGTAATTAATAAGGCCATTCTTTCTAGGTTGTCTTTGATATGTTTGGATTTCTATTTGGCATTAGTTTGATATTGATCATACTTCCCATCTCTAATGTATTTGCTCATCTGTCAGAGGTAAAATAGCATACTGCAGTTCTGCACAGTGGCTCACTGGTACTGTCACAATAGCCAGTTCTGTACAATGACTCACTGGTACTAGCAAGTCTGCCACCATCCTTCAGCAGTGCTGAAAATTCCTTTGTCTCTTAAAAATCAGTTATCACAAAATATCTGTCTTGTCACTGTCTACATTCAGCCAGGAAACAACATTTTAACTGTAAATGATCTTCTGTATTGGCTATCTACCAATATCAACAAAGAAATAATAATCCTAGGTGATGTAAATATTGATTGGCAATCTATTTATGTTCCTCTCCCTACCTCTGTCATAAGTCCTTACAACTTCAAGAACAAAAAACAGGTGCAGTGTATGAACCAGGAACAAAACCTCAATCAAAAATAAAAAAAAATACACTCCACGGAGATCTTTGATGGTAAAAATCCACTTTGGTCAATAAAACAAGCAAATATTAAGTGCTTTTGTCCCTTACTGTAGAGTGAGCCAGCTGGATGGAGAGAACACTTGGGACATGGAGTAGAGAAGTGATTGTCAAATCCCGGCTGGCCTGCCCATCCAACCCCTTGTTGCTTGAATGCTATTAATAAAGTATTCTTGAACTAAAGTACACCTGCCAAGTTTTATTGGATGGAGAGTGTCTTCCTGATGCCATCTGAACACCTGGCTTCAGAATGCCTGACATGTGACCAACAGCATGCTATTTGTTTATTTTCCTTATACCTGAACTGAGAATTAAGGTTTTGCTTATTTGTTTTGGTTATACCTGAATTGAGATTTAAGGAAAGCATTCCAACTAATTACTTGAGTTGCATGTATATGCTGATTTTGCTCATAGCCTTTTTCTGGTGCCTTTTCTATATTTATAAGAAAATCAAATATTTTGAAATTTAATTTGCACAAGGTATCTACACAGGGATACTTGCTCTGAGTTGGAAAATTGGGCTTAAATGGAAGTTGGCTTTTGGAACCCATGCTTTGGCTCTTTCTCCTAGTTTCACAATTTGGACACTAGGATTTGGTACAGTGAGTTACCCCCTAGGTTGCTTTATTCTCTCTGAACCTTTGTTGGCTGTGGACTTTACTTACAAGTCTTGGCCACCTCCAATTTTTTGCCTGTTGCTTGTTAGAAAGGTAGCTATGGAACCAGAACAGGAAGGGTGTCAAGGCCTAGTAAAGATATTTCATCGAGAAGAAAAGGAAATAATGTCAAAAGCCTTAAATAAAGTTTCCAAAACCCCTGTAGAGGGTGATATGATGGGCAAAATTAAGGAGAGCTATGTGAGGTCTGAAGTTGTACTGGGAAGAGGAGAGGAGGTTAACTATTAATTGTTTGAGAAGCAGAGACTGTGCATAGTTATCATGGACTTTAATTGAGGAGAAAACATGGCTATAGGGCAGTAATTACAGAATTCAGGGAAGTGCCCTCCTTTGCATAAGGGACAAGTGACTTTCTCCAAATAATGTCTGCAAACAGACCTGTCAACTGCCCCCCATTTTGGATAAATGTCCCTATTTTCAGACCTGATTTACCCCTGCACATGATGTAACTATTTTTGTAGCTAGGTCCCTTTTTTCAGACTTGATTTACTCCTTCATACAATTTTCTGAATCCTCTTAAACACCACATAATTTTTGAAGCTGTGTAGTACACAAAAAATACACTACATGAACAACATACTTGTGGCATCAATAATTTAAAGAAAGAGGGTACACATACACATCTTATATCTGACTTTTAAATACACAGTAAGTGCTTTCACAGCCAAAAGGTGCTTCACCAAACCAGAATACAAAATGTGAACCAATTAATAAAATTCAATTAATAAAAAAGATCACTTTATTTAAGTGCTGCTTTTAAAGGCATACTTTCATTCAAACCAGAACTTTAGTCAGCTTGCAACTTAATAATCCATTTAATTTCAGCTTTCTCAGTGATATGTCTATGTTGTTCCTGTACTGTATGCAGGTTTATTTCAGTTACTTTGTCCATCCAGACTCAGGTACATGGTATACCCCTAGATTGTATGCTGCTTGTAGGAGCACTGTTTGGTTTATTTTGCTTTCTGTCATGAATCATGATGTTTCTACGTAGAGAGGACAGTCCTTTGAGAGAGCGTATCCTTGAACATTTAAGGTAACTAATGCCCTTGCCAAAAATATCAGTGTTCACGGACAGACCCATACCTTTAATTTATATTGTTAACAACTTATGCACAAAGATATAAGAGGACAGGATTTTAGCAGTATCACTGAGAAAGATTGCAGTGTATTTAAATGTATATTAACATTGAATTTTATTGCTTTGAGCCGTGCTGGTTGGTCTTGTTTTTATTTTTTGGATTTCTGAATTGTGACAGACCTGCCTTTATTCACATTGCTGGTGATTTGTTTGCTGCTGTTCCATATTCATTGGTGGTACATGGAGCATGACTGAAGGGACTGAATTTGAACTAGATTATGTTCCCAATGCTACAGGTAATGGCCTAGGTCAAGACTGGTTACATCGAATGGTGGAGGTGGAAGTTAATCCCTTATTAGGTTTGAGTTTTGCTGCTAATGTTGATAGTGTTATGGATGAAGAAACTTTGAGCATAGACTCTTTTCATAATTCTGTAAATGAACTTGAGAACAACTCTACAAATATAAGCATCTTCAGTTGCAAAGGTTAAATCTCGAAGCCTGTTTACATTATAAAATCATACTCAGAGTACTGCATGTACCCAAGATGCCAACCTACAGTAATACATTTGCTGACCTTTTAAAATGCTGGCAAATGCTAAATTTAAATATCGGATATAGCTACATGAAACTTTTGATTGAGTTCTTTAAACCAATGTAAGATGTGTCAATAGATGATATTAATTCATTACAACAGACTTTGAATGAGAGGTAAACTTCAGTGGCATACTAGTTGAATGTAGAAGAGATGTATAATAATGTCTCAGTTTATGTGATGATGCTACAGAATTTGCAATATAAAACATTAGAATGTGACTTTAATGATTTTAGGAAAGATCACATTTTTTCCTGGCTGAAGAATAACCTGCATACCAGTAAAGTTAATGAGAATGCACAATCCATGGATAGTAATGACTGTGGTCAAGGGCCCTCTAATGTGACTGGAACTTTTTCAAGTAATTTGATGAACCCTGTTTTTGAAGTGTTGAATAAAGCAACGATTAATACAAAATGAGAGAATGCTTTTATTGCACCTGTAGTTGGAAGGAAGACTTTTGCTGCAGCTGTTGCATCACCACAATCATTTTTTCCAAATCTACTTATACCTCTGAAGCAAGAAGAGAAGTTCAGGGTGGGCTGGGCAGTAAGTACAGGGAGAAAGTGGCAGAAGTGGGATACCAACCAGAGTTGAGTCCATCTTGTCCTGAGGCTTCTTTATTTCAGAAGTCTTTGATTCATAATATCACTTCTGTACAGCTGACGTTTGATTGAATCTCTACTCTTGAGAAGGTATATCTTTCATACTGGCCACTCAATCAGATGTCCGTGATGGGGTTTTAAACTTAATTTTTTTGTCAGAAATGTAATGTTGAAATGTATATATCTTACACAGGTGCAGGTATCCATCTTCAGGAATCCCAGCATTTTTAATCCTGTCCTTCTTCCCTTATTGGATGATTTTATTGTACTTTGTGAAGTTGATATCATGAATTTTTTGAATGCTACACATAGGAATACTTTCTTTAATTTAACATCCAGTGAGTATAAAGCATTGAATGAACTGCACAAATGCGATTCATTCAGATTACACTGGCTGACAAAGGCAGAGCTGTTGTTGTTATGGATATAGATTTCTATTTGAATAGTAAGTCTGGAATGCTCTCTGATGTTACAAATTATGTAGAATTATGAAGGATGTAGATAAGCTGATAAAATGGGTACATGTTACACTGTATGATTTTTTGATGAACAAACTCATTACATATGAGTTGTATATGGTTTTTCAATCATCCATTAATTCCTGCCATTTATGGCCTCCTAAAAACACATAAAAATCCTGGCATTCCTCCTTTTCGACCTATAGTGTTGGGCCAGAAATGGGTTACAGAACCTTTTTCAGTATTTATTGAGAAGAAGTTGAAGACATTGCATGATACATTGCCATCTGTTTTGAAGGATAATAAACAGTTTTTACAGACATTCTCTGATTCTGTACGAGATCTTGGAGATATTTCAGGGTGCTATTTTGTCACCCTTGATGTATTTTCTCTCTTTACAGTAATATCAAATGACATTGGCATTGAATTTGTTAGGTTGCTTCTATCTAGTAATAGTGATTTTTCAGACAGACTGTTTAGTTTACGATGTTCACTCCTTGAGATAGTATTAGAGAATAACATCTTCGTGTTTAATAATAATTTTTATCTGTAGAAGCTCGGAGTTGCCATGGGCACTGTCTGTGCTAATAGTCATGCCAATACTGTATTAGCATACTGGGAAACTGTCATAGTTTTACAGAGTAACCAGTTTGTTGAATGTATAAAATTGTATAGACATTTTGTAGATGATGGGTTTTTATTATGGTCAGGTTCACTGACTTATCTGCAATATTTTATATGTTATGTTGAAGACATAACTGCTTTTTTCAGGTTTCCAACCAAGTATTCATTAGATATGATTGACTTTTTACATGTGACAACTACTAAGAATCTGATGGCTCTGTTAGATTGAATGCCTCTATGAAACCTTGTAAAAAAATGGTTTGTTGCACTGCACCAGTATGCACTCTAATTATGTGTATAAAAATGTACTTAAAGACACTGTATTAGGTTATCTATGTTGCAAAATGATGGTGTACATCTACAGGAAGGCTTTCAAGCATTAACCAATAATTTTGTTCATAGAGGTTATTCAACCAATTATTTTTGGTTCTATTCTGAGACCGAGGTCTATCAAGAGAGAAGGAATGGAGCTAGACCTTATTTTAATATTATGAGTTGATTGGTTGATATACCTCCATGGGGAAGTTAGATCTACCAGTGATGTTATCAGAGTACCCCTTATTTATTTCTGTGATATTACACTAGTTTGTAGCATTATTAAGAAGAAATGGTCCATTTTGCATAAAGATGAAATGATAAGAGGTCTTGTTGGAGACAGACCTAGCTTTAATTTTAAGAATAGTAAATCTGTCAAGTGGCGTTTATGTTACCAGCAGAATAAGGGCAATGGGAGGCTGTCTGTTTGGAATGGTACCTTTTTGTGTCACCAGAACAAGCATCAATAATTTAAAGAAAGAGGGTACACATACACATCTTATATCTGACATTTAAATACACAGTAAGTGCTTTCACACTCAAAAGGTGCTTCACCAAACCAGAATACAACATGTGAATGAAAATTGCATATTCATAAGATATCCATTCATTAATTTCAATTAATAAAAAAAGATTTGATTTAAGTGCTGGTTTTAAAGGCATCATTTAATTCAAACCAGAACTTTACTCAGCTTGCAACTTAATAATCCATTTCATTTCACCTTTCTCAGTGATATTTCTATGTTGTTCCTGTACTGTATGGAAGTTTATTTCAGTTCAGAATTGCTTTGTCTATCTAGACACAGGTATGCAGTATACCCCTAACTTCTATCCTACTTGTAGGAGCACAGATTTGGCTTATTTAGCTTTCTGTGATGAATGCTAGTGCTTCTACATAAGGAAGATGAATAGGTCTTTGAGAGAGCATATCCTTGAACATTTAAGTGATATATGCAAGGATAAGTTAACTAATGCCCTTGTCAAACATATCTGTGTTCATGGACAGACCCATACCTTTAGATTTATGGTGTTACAATTTATGCACAAAAATATAAGGGGAAGGGATTTTAGCAATATCACTGAGAAAGCTGAAATGAAATGGATTATTTATTTCCAAGCTGACAAACGTTCTGGTTTGAATGCAATTGTGCCTTTAAAACTGGCACTGAAATCACATGATATTTTTTATTAATTTATTTTAATGATTGGATGTCTTATAAATATGTTTTTTGGTTCACATTTTGTAGCACCTTTTGGGAATTAAAGTACTTACTGTGTATTTAAGAATATATTAAAGTTGGATTTTATTGCTTTGAGCTATGCTGGTTGGTCTTGTCAGTCATGTACTGCAACAGCATCCTGGTGGTCTTGTCCCTCACTATTAGTCGGGGGAGGGTTACACTTAGTCTATCCAGTGCCACGCCCCTCCTCATTGTAGTCTTCATGGTTGCATCTGAGGGGTGGGCATGCAATGGGAGCTTGAAATATATTGCCCTGCTTCCACATAAGCTCAGCCATGCCAACTGCTCTTTCCACTCTTTGAACAACACATCCCAGCTTGGTTTTCCCAGTCTCCACCAGGGATCGCCACAGGGAATGCCCATGTTATCACCCAACCCAATGGAATGGGTAGGTCCTTCCCTGCTCTGACACTGTAACAGTTACATGAACTGTTAATCACTGTTCTCCTATGGCAACTTTTTTTTCTCTGAAAAAAACTACAACTTATCCCTTCCATCCTCTCTCCTCTACCTTTCCTCCATTACTATATCTATTACAACCTATCTTACCGATTGTTTTTCTTCTTCCAAAGTTGCTCTAGGGGCTAGGGCCAGTCCACTCCATTCACCTTTCGGGCTCACTCCACTCCCCTACCCTACTCCATTCCCATGCACCCTCTTCAATTACATTTGTACCTATGGACCCCACTCACATAACAACCAATCATAACCCATGCTTCTACTAATTAACATAATCAGCTGAATATACTAAAAATTACCCCTACTATACATCAATGTCTAAAGCTGAATATCTCCACCCTCTCCTGCAAACTATATTGCTTTGCTCACGTACAAACCTCTACATATCCTTTTTACCACCTTACACACACACACACACACAGATCTCTACAAATACATTTTAGCCACCACATACCCAATATATCTATCTCATGCCACACAATAAATTTAAACTACCCTAATAAAATGCTTCACCTTAAAAAAACTTATTTACAGATAACACTCCTCCAAACCATCACTGGTTCTATGCTAATACTCTTATACTTCCTCACCTCATGCCACACTCTACTCCAATACATTATTCCCCCTCCCTAGCAGACCTCACCACCTACACATCCAAACAAACCATTCCGCTATACTATAGCTCAATTCCTTTTCTCTACCACACTCAGACTTCCACCTATTCAAATTCCATCTTCTAAGAAATATTTCCCACACCTCTCAAAAGCTAGAAAAACTACTAGACAATTTTCTCAAACACTACTTATACATACTTAATCAGTTAAACCCAATCCTAGTCCAACTCGAACACCCACCAGAGTAAATAACTATAACACTATCAACCTCAGAACTCTACGGAAAAACAAATCCTTGTTACTCCTCCTTAACATGAGTACCAGAAGTATTGCTAATAAAGTTCATGACCTGCATGCCCTACTCTCTTTTTACTCTCAAATATATTAATAATAACTGAAACGTGGCTAAAACCCAATATTAACAACAATGCAATCACAGCTCCGGGATATAATATTCAATGTAAAAACAGGAAAACAAGAAAGGGCAGAGGAGTAGTTATTTTATTTAAAAATCTCCTAATTCTAGACCACTTAGACATAATCATTCCTGAATTTGACAATGCTGAACTTATCTTTCCCAAATTAAAAATTAATCCCAAAAAAAGTATTAACATCATAGGCAGTTGTGTCCCACCAGGAAACAATATTTCCACTCTGGACAATATACTACTTTAGATTTCTAATTCCGTCCCACAAGAAACAATCCTGTTGGGTGACTTCAATATTGATTGGCTCAACTGCTCCTCACAAAATCCATCATTCCATATAAAACTCCATGGGTTCACCCAACTCATCACCTCCCCAGAAGGACTGATAAATCTCCTCAATGACAGTCAATCCCTGACTGGATTTTGGTAATCAACCCCTCTTTAGCATCTCAGTCAGACTTTCTGCCAGACAGTCTAAGTGACCATCAGCCAACCTTTCTTCTTAGGACCTGGACTCATCAAGTTATCCAGCCCATCTTCCACTTAATCAAAAACAAAAAAAAAAACATTCAACCTAAATAGCTTAATCACCTCTCTAAATAGTTGTAACTGGGAATCTCTCAAACAGATACCTCTCAAAGATGCAGTAAATTCATTAAAAAACACATTCTTGGACAGACTAAACTACCATGCACACCCTATAACTATCAGTGTAAAATCTATGTATGCACCCTGGCTAACTAAAAAATGTTGATCCTTACTCATAGCTGGAAAAAAAGCCTGGCAACAATTTCATAAAAACAAAATGACTGGGAGATCCAAGATGGTGGGCATCTGATAGGTACCCTCTCCTTATGGCTCAATCTGTTCGCTAACAGGGGTTGTTATCAGTATTTGTTGTGCGCATTCATCAACAATCAATCTAATAATTTACTCAGACTTACCTTTAGAAGTATGAAGTTTCCTCAACGCTGACCTTCGTGCATCAAAAACCAAATTATCCCTCTCCCATAAGTAGCTTTACACTTATATTTTTTTTTTTTTGGCAAAATTAAATTTATATGTTTAATAGTTTTTGAGAATAGTGCCTTATTAAGCCCCAGGAACCTTGTTTTTTTGGGTGATGTATGGGTACTATTTGCCATCGGAGAGATTGTCAAACTGAGAAGTCAATGTAGTCCGATTTATAAGGTGGTGTGCTGATTACTACTGCCATATTAGGAGCTAGTTTTACTATCGACATCATATGGATCCCCTGCAAGTTACATACACATTGATGGACCTAAAAAATAATAATCGAAGTCTTATTAAAATTTCTTTGTAAGTCTACATTTTTCATTGATTTTATTAGGGTTAAATTTACACAAGATTCTCAATTATTGAGCTAACTATACGCCACACTTATGCATTCTCTCATCTTATGGGTATATTAGTATTTATTATGTTAATTATTTTTTTCGTTTATTCTGTCATTCTTTTACAAATATTTCCAAGGGGTGGCTATTATTGTTAAACAATTATGCCAAAAGGGAGTGATCAAGACGGCAGAAGGTATGGTAGTATGGGAATTTGGTGGCTTGCAAAGCTAATTTGTACATAATTCAAATATATTGCAAAATTCTCAGAATATATACAAACCCCCTCTAAAAAGCTTTGGAGAATAGCTTTTCACCACCAATATACTCAAAACTACGCTAATAGTAACTTTATGACGTATATAGAGTACTGCCCCTGTTTGTCGGCAGAAAAATCCTATGCTATCCCGAGGGTATTGCCTTGCAGGCGATCTTAATTTATACTTTATGTCAATGTAAATCACATATTTTTCCAAATTAATTCCTGCAGCGCATAAACCACATCTCTTCCCAGTCTCTATGTATTTATATTCTTTCTATTATGCAAGCTAAAACTTGGTTAAAATATGGAACTCTATCTCGAAGATATGAAAAGATGGCAACTATTGAAACTATTGTCAAAAAAAATATAAATTCAAAAATAATATTACTGTCTCCTTTCCTTTATTACAGTTTTACCTTTATCAAGAAAAAAAGAGAAAAGAAATTGGAATTTGGTACCCAACCCAAAATCGTTAGAATGTCCCTATTATAAACTCACAGTTCTAAAACTAAGAGGAGGCATGCATCCCTATCTGGGACTATCATGGGACCCCTATGTGGATTAAACTGTACAACAACTATACTATTATAATAATAATCCCAAACAAACTCTACCTTAAACTTGAAAAACTTCCATTAGGAAAAAATATAAATTACACAGTAAAGATTTTAATGATAATTTTCAGGAATTATTCAAATCCGTGGGACTAGCTAGTGCTCTTTTATTATTTCATCTCTCCTCCTTATATTAATATTAAAATGGGGGGTCAAATTAAACCAAAAAAACAAATTGATTAAGGAAAGGATGATATGGGGATATCCATAAATTCAAGCACCTTTCATTGACCAGGCCTATACTATCATCCTGAGGCAATTAAGAGATCTTATCTCATGGTCAGACTTTGAGATTAATGCAGTTACGCATTCTCTTCTAAGTATAATAACATGCTTTCATCAGCATACAAAGCAACATCCTCATCATATCTACAATATAAGAGGAATTTATTTTCAACGAACTTGGAGCAGACAAGGAAAACATATATAGCACCAATAGAAGACAACTCATAAATCTCTCTCACGCTTTACTTCTTTAAGAAATTTTTCACCCAATCTATGATTACAAATAATCTATATTTTCCAACTCTCACCTAAATAAATTTAATGCTTTATTTCCACCTCATGCCCCTTGCTGTTCTCACCCCATGGGGGATTTAGAGAGAATTCAGCACGTATCTCTAAAAAAGTAAAAAAATACCTCATACAGCTCCCAAAAAGACTGAGACTGGAAAACATAAGATTCTGGATCTAGATGAGTAATATGACTGGGTCAGGCTACCCTATCCCCGTATTTGAAATCTCTTCTACTAGATTCTTGAGGTGTTTGAGAGTTCCATCATTTTTATTTTATATTTTATCTATCTCTTTTTTTTTTTTTTTTTTTTTTATAAGATATAGATAGGCTTTCTTCATAGTTCATGGTTGAACAGTGAACACATTGGCACTTTGTATATAGTTATACTTGTTTTTCCTTTAAATAGTAGTTTGACTTGTTAATTTCTTTTGCTATGCATTCTTTTCATCTTGTTAACTTTGATATTTGTGATTTTGGTGTTGAGTTACTTAAAATAAAAAACAAAATGACTAAGCAAACATACCTAGAAATTCAGAACAAAGCTATAAAACAAGTAAAATTAGGCAATATCAACTACTACCAGAACATCCAAAATAAATATACAAAAATCCCTCATACATTCTGGGCAGCAGTTAATAACATACTTCATCCAGGTAAATCTGCTACCCCTACCCCAACAACAACTAATATTTCTGACAATACAGCAACCGAATTCAATAAATTCTTCACAGAAACTATCTAATCCCTAGCAAACTGTCAAGGCATTGTAGGCAACCCTACCCATTTTACCCCTCCAGAACAGCACCAACTCCCAATACTTCACCTCCCACTTTAACTTACACCCAGTATCTGTTAAATCTATAAACAAAACTGCTTCAAAAATGTAAACCAACAGCCCTAGCCACTGATAAACTTCCAGCAGAATTTCTACAATTTGCAGCTGAAGCAATAGCCTACCCAGTAACCCCACTCATAAACCAATCAATATCTGAAAGCCAGGAACCTGTCATATGGAAAACCTCCCATATTTTACCACTACACAAAGGAGGAAATTCCACTGAACTCACTTATTATCACCCAACTGCCATCCTATCTCCCGTATCGAAAATACTAGAAAGAGTCGTTCACATCCAACTAATGGACTACCTTCTCTCACACAAACTACTATCAAACAATCAGCATGGTTTCTGTCCCTTTCACAGCACCACCGCAGCACTACTGTCCTTTACTAACATAGTGGACCACCATAGAAACAATGGGCAATTTGTAGCCACCATATTTTTAGACTTATCCAAAGACTTTGATATGGTAAATCACAATAAACTCAGCAATATACTCTCCACCCTAAACCTCAGCAGTTCCACTATTACATGGTTCCAAAGCTACCTAGCAGGATGAGTACAAGCCATCAAATGGTGACACCAACTTTTCCACCTTCTTCGATTCATCCAAGGGTTCCACAAGACTCAATCCTTGGACCTCTACTATTCTCTCTATTCACTGACCAGCTGAGGACCTCTGCACCATATGCCTTTGTAGTACAATATGTCGATGACTCCACTCTAACAAGAGCAGCCCCCACACTGCAAGACCTCCATAGCATAACCCAAGATTCCTTTCTGCCAGTAGAAATGTGGCTCACTAACTCCTAGCTCATTCTAAATCGTGACAAAACTAAACTCTTTCTTTTTAGCCCAACTAGATCCCCCTCATCTTTCCAGCCTTTTAATATCTTGTCCAGAAACAAAAATATGATCACCCCAATTACTCAAATTAAACTGCTTGGGGTCAAAATTGACAATAACTTGAAATTTGATATTCACATAGTCCAAACTATCGAAAAGGTTCTCAAGAAAATAAGATTCCTGTATAAAAATAAAGAATTTCTTACAAGCAACACAAAAGCTGCCATAGCTCACAGACACCTTCTATCTACCCTCCTCTATGCCTCCCCAGTATTAACCAACCTCCAGAAAACTGACTTAATCCAACTGGAATCCTTTTATAATAAATTAGCAAGATTTTCCACTGGTACTCACATAGATCACATCACTGTACATCATTTAAACAGCTAAATTGGCTTGAACTCCGGCAGCTTCTTCATTTTAATCAGCTAAACTCTGCCCACAAAATTTTCCACCAACCTGATAAAACCCCTTCAGTCCATAATCTCATTCAACCATACAGTATTGCCTGATCTCTGCAGTCTAGTAACCAACACCTTCTAGATACCACCAAAGCCAACAACTTAGCTGGGAAATCTCTCTTTTCTAACTCTGTTCCTAAAATATGGAATAAGTGTCAACCCCAATAACTTCCAACAGCTCTATCTTACAATTTAAAAAGCTCTTCAAGTCACACCTAGTGACATCTGGTTATGCTCTTGTACCTCCCCTGGATAGGCATTCCCTAGTACCCAGACAAACTACTGCCCTTTGTTTTATTTTAATCTAACAGCAAGTAGTAACTACATCTGTAGGTATATAGCCCTCTTTATCATTGCATTTGAAGGATTATGATGTATAATGGGAAATCTTTCATGTAAAAATTGTATTCTTCAACATTATGTAACCGTTAATTGCAATCAATGTGACATCTTGAAATGTCTGTAAACTGCTGAGATGTCTGTTCCTTGTACTCTCTGTATACTTTTAGATATTAACAATATGTCTGTACCTAGAGCTTTTCGCCTCTGCCTCCGCTGAAAAAGGACCTGTGTCCAGTTGGACTTTCCCGGTAAACATATGTAAAATAAAATAAATAAATAATCAAACTCAATTTGGTAGGACCATGGACAGAGTTTTAAACCCCTGCACCACTGAAGCAGTACCTCTAAGGTGCCATTTACCATGCTGAAGATGAAACACTAATAACAGTGGCTAAGTCCCTCTCATAGCTTCAGGAAAAGTTCCAAAAAAACTTTTTACTCTATAGAAACCCAGTACAACAATTCTCCCCTTCTTCTAAATGCTAAGAAAACCATATTGTTGCTTTTCACTCTAAAATCTGCATAATGTATAAAAATAACTTCATCAGCCCATCAAACAACACTCCTATTAAGCTTGTATCCTAAACAAACTTACTTGGCGTTGTTATTGGTAACCACATACAGTTTGATATTCAAATACAAGATATCAAGACAATCCACAGAAAAATGGAACTCCTATATTACAGTAATCACTTTTTAACTAACAATTCCATAAGGTAGCCTCTGTATATATCCTTTCACTACTATACACCATGTCCATCGATGCACTTCTTCAGCAATCTCTATTATCAAAAACTGCAATGCAATAACAAGATACCTAAAGTGGCCACTAGCCAGTCAGCAAAATTACACCACTACCTAGCCTTAAAACTGACTGGTTAGTACTTCCACACTATCTCTCTGTCACCCATTTAGCAAAAGTGTATAATATGATCTAAAAAACAAACATCTGTCCTACATGGGTTCCTATTATGTGATTGAAAGTATAAAACTTCAAACACCACAAGATCGAACTTGTATGTTTGAAGTTTTATAATTTCGGACACAAAAAAAAAAAAAAAAAAAAAAACAACGGACAGAAAGTAACTGTTATAAGAAGGGGGTAAGCCCCCTGCACCCCCACACCCCCCGCTCTTTAAATATACCAAATCCAAGATTGCACTACAGTGCAGTATAGAGAAATAGTCCCTTTCCGCAATGTAGTGTGATCTTGGAGTTGGTATATTTAAAGATCGGGGGGTGTGGGGGGGTGCAGGGGGGCTTTCCCCTGCTTACAACAGTTATTGAGCTGTTTTTGTTTTTTGCTTTTTAATTTGAATTGCTGACACTTCGAACTCTTGTGTTTGATATTTTCAGGTTCGAAGTGTTAGCAATTCGATAATGCAATAGGAACCCGTCCTACACTGGAAGCTTTATTGATACCTTACACCCTGCATGATCACAATGTTCCATGGACAAGTCTTTACTAGCAATAACCACTATGCTGGTTTGTCCCTCTACAGAAATTATGTATTGAAACTCTGGAATTCTATATCTACCAATGTCAGCCGTTCCATATTCAAAAACTTGCTAAATCAACATTTTAAAAACATATGGCAATGCTCTTGCACCTTCCCAGGCTAGAATACCACAGCCCTTTCCGCCATTTCTGCTGATTCTATTCACCCCCTTCCAACATTTTTCCCACCAGCGGAATTCCAGCTCACCTACCCCAACTTCACAACAACTTTCTTTACCTCTGTATCAGCTAACAAATATTCATTCTATTCACTTATTTCTCAATTCCTTTCTGCTTTCTAATTACATCTCTCACACAATCTATCTCATATTTTTCCTAGCCATAAATGTAAAGTTCCAAACTACATTTTAAACTTCAGTGTGTATGCCAGTTTGTCATGTATTAAAGCGTAATGACACTGAACTGTATTTTATGCATTGCAGATTTTCTGTGGTATTGCTGCCTTTAAGTTATTGAATGTTCATATTGTAACTTTAAGCTTTAAAGTTTTCTAAATCATATAAAATTGTTTCTTTTAAGTAGCTTTTCTCTCAGAGTCTCTGGTGAAAAGGGGCTACCACAGCCCAGCTGGACTACCACAATCTACAAAGAAACAAATAATATAAAATAAAATATAGACAGAAGACATTGTACCTGCCCACATGGCACATAGGGATAAAAGCATTACAAGGACACATATTTGATTAGCAGCATGTAGGCTGGAGGTGATAGGCTAGGAAGGATAGCACACTCACAGATTGTGGGGGAGGGAGGTGGCTCTAATTCACCACTTGTATGACATCTAATGAGTACCCTTGGTGTTGCACTCATGAAACATTAGCCTGCAGATGGTGACAAATGCCAAGAAGTATGCAGCACTTAGCAATAAGAGATTTAATGTGTATGTGGAGGCACACACAGCTACACAAGTTTGGCCAGCTCTTTAGATATCCATGGAGCAACCAAGTTGGTTGTTGAAATCTGGAGGTAGGCCACTCCCCACCAGTATACTAATTCTCAAAAAAAAAAGTAATAATTTATTGCAATGCCCCTTTAATCTAGTAGTAAATAGGAAATGTAAAAAAAAAAAAATATATATATATATATATATATATATATATATATATACACACATATATCTATATATATATATATATATATATATATATATATATATATATATATATATATGGATTCACTATACAATCTCGAAGTACTGAAATGTCAAATTTCATTATTTCGGCACTGAATAGTTGATAACCCACATACACGAAAACCCACAATCACGAATAGCACAACCACGACCATTCACACATACACAAACCAAGACATAATCACATACACATACACCTACCTAACTAAACAAACATAACAACACACAGAAACACACCTAACCTATCTAGAAGCTGGGGGGCAAGCCCCCCTGCACTCCCACACCCACCCTACTTACATATTCTAACTCTGAGGTCGCACTAAACACACAAACACACAAAAAACATCACTTCACACACTCACACACACTAAAATCCCTACCTAATATCCTCAAACACACATTTACCTGAAACCCCAGATAAATCCACAAACTGCACCACACGTAACGAATGTGACACCACAATAGTGGTGAATTTGACATTTGCAGATTCGACACTTCCACATTCGGCATAGTGTAGATACGAGTAACTGCACTTTCCACTATTTGGTCTCGACGTACTGAAATTCGAGATTTCAGTACATCGTGATTGTCTAATGTATATATATATATATATATATATATATATATATATATATATATATTTTTGTATATATTTTTTTTTTATTTTATTTTATTTTACATTTGTTGACCGGGATAGTCCGGCTGGTTGCATGTCCATTTTCAGCGGAGGCCCGGGGAGAAAAGCTCCAAGGGTAAGCAGATACAGCATTACATAATACCAGCATTACATATTACAAACAGATTATTTACAGAGATTACATAAGTAAGCAAGTTAACAAGTTCCACAGGTTAAAGTTAGTCCTGAGCACAAGTCAGGATTAAACTAAATTACACAGTAAACTGGTTAACAGATTTTTACACATTCGAGTTAGCCAGGCTTGATACATTGACATAGCCAGTTAAGTGACAAATGTTGTTTGAGTCTAGTTTTAAATTGACCTAAGGTGGAAAGTAAGGTAATATCAGCTGGAAGAGAGTTCCAGGATCTATTTACAGAGTATTCAAAGAGAGAATCACCGGCTGTGTTATTAATTTTGCTAGTCTGAATTAGTAGTTTGTTAGAGGATCAAATTGGTCTAGGATTGTTATAGGGGGTGATAATATTTTTAAGTGCAGGAGTATTGTCCGGATTATAGAGGATTTTATAGGCCATAATCAGTTGGTTATACTGGATTAGGCTAGGTAGTTCAAGCCAACCAAGCTGATTTAGATTGATGCAATGATGTGTCCTAAAAGGCAGCCCAGTGGCAAACCTGGCAATGTGGTTGTAGCAAATTGAGAGTTTGTTAAGGACAGTCTTGTTCAAATTTGAGAGTAGAGGGGATGCATACAGAAGGGTTGAAAGAAGGTGAGAGCAAGCTATGGCAATTTTAGCTGGAGGGGTTAGGAAGGCTTTTATTCTGTAAAGTGACCCTAGTTTTTTATTGATGGTTTTGATAGTTTGGTTAACATGTAGGTCAAATTTGAGATTATTGTCTATGATGACACCTAATAGTTTTGTAGATGGGTCAGGGGAGATTATTGTGCCATCATTTGATTTTATGGTAAAGGTGAAAGCAGTAGACCTACATGTTGGTGAAAATAATATACATGCGTCTACTTTGTTTCATTGAATCTCATTTTACTGAATATCATTTCACCCCGACCACTTTATGAAAATACTAATTACTGAAAACTAATTTCACTGGGTCTCATTTCACTGAACTGAACATAGTATATATGTATATGGCACTGTGTAGAGTATTATAAGGCAAGTAAAAGGTATATGCCCTTTTCACCACTGTAATGCAATCCTGGAGTTAGTAAATATAGTTGGGGGTAAGGGGGCACAGCCCCCCACATTGAGAGGTGTGGGGGGCATAGAATCCCACCTTGTTTGTTTTATATTGTACTTTACCAAAATGTTCAAAATAATACATTTTAAACAATAGACATGCATGGTTGCAACACCAATGACTAAGTCTCTCCAGAAGACAATATGTACTCAAACTCAGTGGGGGGCTATGCCACCCACACCCCTCTAACTATATATATCAACTCCAGGATTGCACTACAGTGGGGAAAAGGGCATATACCTTTTACTTGCCTTACAGTACTCTACACAGTGCCATATATACTAAGTTCAGTTCAGTGAAATGAGTTTTCAGTAATTTGAGTTTTCAGGGTGAAATGACATTCAGTGAAAAGAGATTCAACAAAACAAAGTAGACCCATACATATATATATATATATATATATATATATATATATATATATATATATATATATATATATATATACATACATATATGTATATATATATATATTTTATGTGTGTGTGTGTGTGTGTATATATATATATATATATATATATATATATATATATATATATATCTATATATATATATATATATATATATATATATATATATATATATATATATACATATACATTTTATATATATATATATATATATATATATATATATATATATATATATATATATATCTATATATATGAACCTATATATATATATATATATATATATATATATATATATATATATATATATATATATATATATACACATACATTATAGATACACACACACACACCTATAGATATAGATAGATACACACACACACACACACACACACACACACACACACACACACACACACATATATGTAATTACAGATGCAACCTAACATCAAAGTTGAAGTATTTTGTTACTTCTGATCAAATATTCCTTTTTCTGTACCTTAACATCTTAAGTATGTTATAGCAGAGGCTGAACACATATCTTCATCTATCTGAGCAATAACTATGTCATCCTTGTACATTAGCAAAGTGTTACTTTATAGAAGAAAAAAAAAAGATTGGGGAACTTCTTCAGTTTGATCAAAGAAAAATAAAGTGGTGGTATCATTGTCAAGAAATGCTAGTAAAGAAAAATACAACAATCTAAAATAAAACTGTTTCTTCATAAAGTACAGCCGTAGCTGCCGAGCGAAAGTAATCAGACAATGAAGGTGCCATGCTAAAATATGCACTGAGTGCAATTATTAAATGGAGCAGGTTGTCAGCTATAATAAATGAGAAAGTATGGAAATATCCATTCCAAAGTTCTTTTAATTATACTGAATAACTTACTCTGAAGACACGTCTCAAAATGGAGCAGCAAATAATACATGAAATTGCAAGTCAAAGGAGTAGAACAATTAGATCATAAAGTCAAGGAAAAATTGCAATGTCAGTAATCGAAGCTATGAACAGTCATCTAATTTAGGTTACTGTATAAAAGGGATAATTTAGTCTGACAGTATAGGCTACCTCTCAAAGTGCATGCAAAAGACAAGATACTTCATACACTTGGGAGATGAAAATTTAATGACCCGTCTCCAACTAGAATTTATACATAAACACATGCATATTTTTTTTTGTTATAATGAGGCCTGCCCTAGGCCATATACACACATCTGCATCTTGTGCCAGATTTTAAAAAAAGATACTTTGCAAGATAATATAATACAATTCTACTTCTTTTTCTATTTCTCATTAGATACAAATAGCACAGTTCAAAGACAGATATGAGAATACAATATGTTTAATTCATTGACTTCAGATGAAATTTTTACTATAGCTACAAACTGGAAGCTAATGACATTTCAGCAGTTTTCTACACTGGAGTACTTTTTTTACATGTATGCTGTATAACATAATGTTTCTATAAGATGATATCATCTACCGTCAAATACGTAAAAAACTAAACTTTAACCCACTCACATTCATCTCATCCCTCAAAGAATGTAACTGGCATACTCTAAAGTACCTCAGTCTAGATGACGCAGTTGATTTTTTTAATACTACCTTCCTGAACATCCTTAATTACCATGCCCCCATAAGATTTTCCAGAACCAAAGCACAACCCTCCTCATGGCTACAGAAAATCACTAAGTCAGAAATGAAAAACAGGGATAAAGCCTTGGAGCACTGGCACAAAACCAAAACCCCCTCAGCTAGACAGAAATTCCTAGAGCTACACAATAGAGTCAAAAAGCTAATAAAACAGGACAAATTCCAATACTACCAGTCTGCCCTAGACTCCTCATACACAGCCCCAAACAATTCTGGTCCTCCATCCTCCACCCAGGTATACTCAGTACCCCTCCTCCTAACACCCCTCACTCCTCAGAAAATATTGCTGCCTCATTCAACACACACTTCACCCAAACCATACTATCACTAGCTAAACAACACAACCCCCCTCCCCTCCA
The DNA here is from genome assembly GCF_019279795.1 of Protopterus annectens. Taxonomy (NCBI): domain Eukaryota; kingdom Metazoa; phylum Chordata; order Ceratodontiformes; family Protopteridae; genus Protopterus; species Protopterus annectens. Next base: position 1,059,378,157 of record NC_056731.1, on the reverse strand, counting down.
ACCCACACCTTCAACTAGTAATCTCCACACTGCCTTCTCTTTTTCTACTGTACCTACCTTCAACATAAAAAACCTCTTAACTAAACTTAAACCCACCAAATTAGCAGCAGACAACCTCCTAAGTGAATACCTACAAATCGCAGCTGATGCTCTGGCCTACCCAGTATCCATCTTGATTAACCGATCTCTGTCAGAAAGTTACGTTCCCACACTGTGGAAAGTATCACATATAATTCCCCTCCACAAAGGTGGACCCTCCGCAGAACTAACCAATTGCCGCCCCATAGCTATTCTCTCTCCACTCTCCAAAATGCTAGAGAGATGCATACACTCTCAGGTCTCAGACTACCTCCTTACTAACAACCTCCTTTCCAGTACTCAGCATGGTTTCTGACCAAACCATAGCACCACCACTGCCTTACTCTCCTTTACTAACACTATCCTTCAGCATAAAAACAATGGCTATCTCTCCTCTGTTACTTTCCTAGACCTATCTAAAGCATTTGACATGGTCCCATACAAACAACTTATCTCTGTCCCCAATAACCTATCCTTTTCACAATCAGTCACAAACTGGTTTCAGAGTTACCTGTCTGACCGCCAACAATCCGTTGTATGGCAAAATTACATATCTCCCTAACTACCTGTCTCCATAGGTGTTCCCAAGGATCCATCCTTGGACCCCTACTTTTCTCTGTTTACACCAATAATCTAGCCTCTGCCACCAAACATGGCACACTCATACAACATGCAGATGACGTGACAATCATCTGCTCAGCCCAGTCCCTACCCAAACTGCAAAAAAGTCACACAGGAAGCCTTTTCCTCTGTTGAAACGTGGTTATCCGATGCCCAATTAATACTCAACCCAAACAAAACTAAACTACTCATCTTCCAACCCACCAAACATACTCAAAACAACTCTCACTTTAACATCACAGCAAAAGACAACACCACTATATACCCAACTGAACACACCAAATTGCTAGGAGTGGAAATAGACAATAAACTAAAATTTGACATTCACATATCCATGACCATAAAAAAAGTCCACAAAAAACTAGGAGTGTTATACAGAAATAAGCAATTTCTCACCAAAGCAGCAAAGATTTCAATAGCAAATTCCCATCTTATCTCCACCCTACTTTATGCCTCTCCATTATATACCAAACTAAGGCAATGTGATCTAAACAAGCTAGAGACCTGCTACAACAAAATCTCCAAATTCGCCACAGGGGCATCCTACCGTAGTCACCACTGTCTCTCACTTGCTGAACTGGGCTGGCTTGAACTCCCTCACCTCCTTCAGTGGTATCAACTCTCACTCGCCCACAAACTGGTAAACCATCCACTAAATGCCCCATCCCTCCAGAATCTACTCCAACCCTATCACAACACCAGACCACTAAGATCCAGCAACAAAAATCACTTGCAGATCACTAAAGCCAATAACTCTGCTGGTGAAGCACTATTCTCTCCTGCGCCATAGCCAAATTATGGAACTCACTCCCATCCACAATTACCTCCGTACCATCATGCACCCACTTCAAAACTTTACTAAAAGCGCACCTAAAAACATGCTGGCTATGCCCTTGTAACTCCCACTCTAATTACATCCACCCCATCTAACCACTACCTTTCTTTCCACTCCACTAACTACCTTGATTATAGCAAGCTCAGATGCTCATAAGCCTAATACTTATTATACAGCATGAACTTATCATTGTAACATTTGTTAATGTCTGTTATGTACTTCACAGATAAAGATTCTAGTTGTCTACTGATGTACTATGTTCTTCATCTGTAAATATGTTGTAAGTAATTGCTATGTTAAATTGTTAATCGCTATGTAATCCAATGTAACTACTGTCTGTTTATTTTACTGTGGAGCTTTTCTCCCCGGGCCTCCGCTGAAAATGGACCTATGTCCAGTCGGACACTCCCGGTCAACAAATTTAAATAAATAAATAAATAAATATATGGCTGACATATCTAGGCTGATAAAGCATTAAAAGGAGATGATGACAGTGCATATTACAATGGTCTAATAAGTTAATGGGTGTTTTTGGCAATGATGTTTTTAAAGAGACCACACACTTAGATTAATTTATTTCTTCTGTGTTGTGGATAAGGCTGTACCTTTTAAATGAACTGTTTGTTTCTTTGTTCCTCAAATATGCAGCTGATGTGCTTGTGGTAACTGACCTGAAAACCAGTGAAACCTCCTTGGTTACTTAGTTACTTATCTATATTTTAAATACTTTTCTATGGCTTTTTTGACTTTTGTCTTCAAACAATAGAAATAGATGATAATTGTGGATTTAAAGAAATGGGTATTGATGAATATGGTTAAACCTAATTCCTGGTCTCTGAGAAGAGCTGCTACAAGACAAATAACTTGTCAGGCTAATACATCATAAAATGTGTAAACTTACCCCACAGATTTATAAAATAAATCTAGGACCAAAGCAGGAATGAAGTAAGAGACAGAATAGGGAACTCTACTGTTTGAATTGATGAGTCTATGGATGCTCAAAATGTTGGCATTGAAAGATCACTTAACACCATATCATGATGGTTAGACCAGGGGGTGGATTCAGTAAAGCTCTGTTTTTTCCTGAATACTTCAATACTATGTGAGTAGCGATAAGGACATTTTATCCCTGAAATAAAATTATGTCAACTGCTGCATTTGCAATGTAAGTCCTGAACCTAGAATGTATTTGTTAATAATATTAAGGCATATCATTGTATTTCTTGAGTTGGT